>NC_058386.1:115393198-115734270 GCF_018350175.1 Felis catus | reverse complement strand
CTTGTATGAGGATTAATTGAAATACATAAGTGCAGATTTGCTGTTCTCTTTCCTACTCCCTGTTTGGATAGCCTTTCCCAGCGTGATGATAAGCATGGAGATCAATGCAAAAAGCAAGCTGTCTAAACTGTTTTAAACTTCATACAACGTATCAGGAGAGTGTGTGTCTCTTTTCTCAGTCCAAGTTCCCTAATTTCTCAAGTCTCTTCCTAAGTAATGATGACAGAGTAGACCAGTAACACAGTGTGTATATATAACTTTTATCTAACAACAACAACAGTTGTCAGTGCAGCAAGCTAACTTTTATATTTAAGTCTCCCTTCATAACACCATTTTTTTTGCATAATGTATGTCTCTAAAACTTCTTTCCCAAACTTCCCTCAAGGAGGAACTAGAGAGGACATGTTACTCCAGCCTCAGTTATTGTTTACTTCATTTACTTGTAGTTTTCCTATCGTAATGCTATTCACATAAAGAAGGAGACCTAGTTTTAAAATAACTGAGAATGGACTATGAACAGTGCAGCTTTGACTAAGACCTTGAACTTTATCTGTTAAGATTATTACTCTGCTCTTGGCTATCAGCATTCTTGTCATTAGTAAAACTAAAGTCATTATTCAACTCTGTCTTTTACTCTGTATGTTTGTCTCTCTCCCTCAAAGGTCTCTCTCTTGCCTTAAGTTCTGGCTGACCTAAATAGTTTGCTTTCACTTTATTAATTTAAGTCCTTCTACTTCTATGAACTGACCCAAATGCCTTTCTTTCCTTTCAGTCAATACTTTTCTTCTCTGATCTATAACTTCCACTTGATATTAAATCCATGTACTGATGAAGAGAGCTCTGAATTACTAAACCCTGTACGTTCAATTTTCGTTTTTAATAGGTACAATTGCAAAATACCAAGACCAAAAAAAAGATTAAAGGCAAGAGGAAGGAGCCAATAACGATAAAAGCAGAGAGTAGTAAATTGTATAACAGAAAAGGGCAGTAGTAATTAATAAATCAAAATATGGCTATTTCAAAATTCCAATAGCATAGACAAATCTCTGACAAGTTTCATCCATTCAGCGTTTGCAATAAAATGGTTGAGTGGCAGGTTATAACTACTATAACACATTTTTAAAAATACTACCCATATACAATGTTAAAAAGTGTAAAGTTCTGAAGGAAACAGGTAATTAATTTTCAAAACAAAAATTAACGTTTGCTCAAGAAGTAAAAATTCTGCAATAGACATGGAAGAAATGGACAATGCTGTCAAAGAACTATCTCTTTATAGATAAATGGCTAAAGAAGATGTGATGTGTATACACACACACACACACACACACACACACACACACACACACAGTGGAATACTACTCAGCCATAAAACAGAATGAAATCTTACCCTTTGTAACAACATGGATGGACCTTGAAGGAATTGTGCTAAGTAAAATAGGTCAGACAGAAAAAGACAAATAAGGTATTATTTTGCTTATATATAGAATCAAAAAATCAAAACAAATGAACAAATAAACAAAACTCATAAATACAGAAAGTAGAATGGTGGTTACTAGTGGGTGGGTGTTGAGGGTTGGGCAAAATGGCTGAGGGGCATCAAGAGGTACAGACTTCCAATTATAAAACAAGTCAGGCATCGGGATGGATTTACAGCACAGTGACTACAGTCAATTACAAACCTCTGATAAGGCAGGGATTACTCTTGTTTGAAACTCTGTAATTTCTCGCACTTAACATAAAACTTAAAAATTATTTCCTGATATAAAAACTTTTAAAAAACACAAAAGAACTACCTCAATAAAAGCACCAAATCCCAATTATTTTACAGATAATTTGTTTCAAATCTTCAATAAGCATATAATTTCGATATTATTACACTGTTTCACAGCATATGAATACCTGTATATTTTCTTTTCAAATTTGAATAGTTTATATAGCATAATAAAGTTCTGGATTTGGAGTAAAGCATATCTGGATTCAGTTCCTAGTTCTGCCAGTTACTAAAATTGTGTGAATTTGAACAGTCAACTTCTCTGAGTCTTATTTTCCTCATTCTTAAATAGGGATTACATGTCTCTGTCTCTGTATCTCTGTCTCTGTCTCTCTCTCACACACACATTCTTACCTCCTAGTGTTATTGTACAAATTAAATATGTAAAGCATTTAAAGTTTTCCCTAGATTTGGTAACAATATAAAATGAAAGCAATTATTATTAACAATTCCACTTGTTAAGCTAATAAAAACTTGACACTGAAATCTGACAATGTCAGAAAAAGAAAAGTACCCATAGATTGCACTTATGAATTCACCTGCAGAATCTGTGGTTATAATCACAAGTTATAGCCAACAGAATATTTTAAAAAAATAACGTAAAACTTCCAAGCAGGTTTTATTCCAAGAATGGCTCAATATTAAGAAGTCTCTTAGTATATTTTATACCATTAACAGGCATATTATCATATCAATAGATGCCAATATGATAAAAATCCAAGTACCACTTTATAAAAGTCTTATCTTTTCTGATAAGAAGTTGGTTCATAATTAGTAAAGAAAGATTCTTTCTTACTGTGTTTTTCTTAAAAATACCTAGATCAAACACTCATCTACCCATATGAAATGATCGAACAATTAAGAAGATAATATTAAAGCTATGGTGAAAAAAGACCATCATCATCTCCATTATTGTTTAATACTAGCCTAGAAGTCAGAAGAAGAACCCAACCAACACTATAGTCTTGGTTCCTGACTCCAATAACCTTCACCTTTATTTACTTCACTCTTTAGACTGTGTCATCATCTGGAATTCGTCCACTGCTGACCTCTTAAATTCAAATATGCAATCCTCTAACTATTATTTTCTACCTTTCCTACTCTCTTATTCCATTGTTCCCATGCTACTTGTTCTTTAACTCCCTTTCAGTTCCCATTCCTTATCCTCTTCCACTTCCTTAAATTCTTTTATCTCTTTGCTGGTTGCACTTGGTTCAGTATCTTTTAGCTAGACCCCATTGTGTATCAGTGAAGCTGCTATCCTCCATTTTTTTTTTGTCACTGTTCCTATCCAGCGTGCCTCCAACCCAAACCAATCCAACCACCTGCCCTCTTTGCCCCCTACATACACCAGCCCTGCTCTTCACAGTCAGGTGCCACCACAAAGCCATGGTCTCCTACCTTAGCTGGACCACCCAGACTACTTGGAAGCATGTCTACATGTTCCTGATCAGATTCCTCATTTTCATTGCCTACCTTTCTTTCTCTGCAAGTGATCTTATTTCCTATTTCACTGATTAATTAGAAGTAATCAGTAGTGAGACATGAAAAGCCCTAAACCTACAACTCCTTCCTGTGCAAGAGAAATGTCTACGTCTGGGGTCTTCTGTCTTTTAAGTGTATCACTAGCAATAACTAAGAGTTACTAAGTAAGTGCTTATTGTGTGCCAGGCACTGTGCTAAGTGCTTAATATATATTATTTCACATAATCCTTCAACAGCCCTATGAGTTAGGAACTATTATCATGTCCATATTACAAGTAAGGAAAGAGAGTCCCAGAATAGTCAGGTAAGTTGCCCAAGATCACACAGTTAAGATATAGTTAGTCAGGAATGAAACCTAAGTCTGATGTACTTCCAGGCCTGTGGTTTTCAATAACCACTCTATCATTTACCAGTTGTGAACTTTCCCTTTTGTCTTTAACATTTTCTCTATATTGGCACTTTAACTTTAAATGCACTCAATCCTCTCCCGTTAAAAATACTTCCCTACACTGGGGCGCCTGGGTGGCTCAGGCAGTTAAGCGGCCAACTCTTGTTTCGCTCAGGTCGTGATCTCATGGTTTGAATTTGAGCCCCGCACCAGGCTCTGTGCTGGGCACCAGTGCCGCCCCTTCCCCACTCGTGCTGTGTCTGTATCTCTCAAAATAAATAAATAAACTTAAAAAAATACTTTACTACACTGATCCTATATTTCACTCTACTCACCGTATCTACATCCTTGCTCCCTTTTGCTCCAAGCCCAATTTTTACCCGCTTAGATCAGCACAGTTCAATGAATTGTGTGAGCCATGTGTGAGCCACACGTATACTCTTAAATTTTCTAGTAGCCACATTAAAAAAAAAAAAAAAAAAACAGTAAAATGATGGTTACTAATATATTTTAATCCAATGTATCCAAAATATAATTGGACTATGTGATCAATATAAAGATTACTAGAGAGATATATTGTATTCTTTTCTTATGCTAAGTCTGCAAAATCCAATGTGTGTTTACACTTACAGATGACTCAGTCGACAGTTGCCACGTTTTAAGTGCTCCACAGCCACATGGGGCTAGTTGCTGTTGTACTGGACAGTGCAGACCTAGCGCACGCCACAGTGACTATGTTTGAGGTCACAGTGACTATGTTTGAGGTGGTCAACACCGATTACTTACGTGCTAAATCTTTCTTTTTCTTCTATTTTTTTTTATTTTTTAAAAAAATTTTTTTTTCAACGTTTATTTATTTTTGGGACAGAGAGAGACAGAGCATGAACGGGGGAGGGGCAGAGAGAGAGGGAGACACAGAATCGGAAACAGGCTCCAGGCTCCGAGCCATCAGCCCAGAGCCTGACGCGGGGCTCGAACTCACGGACCGCGAGATCGTGACCTGGCTGAAGTCGGATGCTTAACCGACTGTGCCACCCAGGCGCCCCCTTCTATTTTTTATTTTTACTTTCAGATAGCACGGGAGCCAGGGGAGAGGAGCAGAGGGAAAGAGAGAGAATCTTACGCAGGCTCCGTGCTCAGCGTGGAGCCCAATGCAGGGCTCGATCCCACGATCCTGGGATCATGCACTGAGCTGACATCAAGAGTCAGAGACGCTCAACCGACTGAGCCACCCAGGTGCCCTACTTACATGCTAAATCTGATGAGCATTTTTAATATCTTATTGACTGAACGTTATAGAGCAGTTAAGACCATTAACTACTTCTTAAAACTCTCTGTCTTTAGCTTCTTTTTTTTTTTAATTTTTTTAACATTTATTTATTTTTGAGACAGAGAGAGAGAGAGCATGAATAGGGGAGGATGAGAAAAAGAGGGAGACACAGAATCCGAAACAGGCTCCAGGCTCTGAGCTGTCAGCCCAGAGCCCGACGCGGGGCTCGAACCCACAGACCGTGAGATCATGACCTGAGCAAAGTCGGATGCTTAACCGACTGAGCCACCCAGGCACCCCACTGTCTTTAGCTTCTAAAACACCATTCTTTTTTAAAATTTTACTCCTGTCTGTCTAGTGCTTCTTAATATCTCTTCCTTCCTCTCAAACCTTATATTTCAGTTGTCCCTGGGACTCTGTCTATGCAGAAGTCTACCACTGGTGGCCCTCAGGCTGTAACTTGCTGGAGAAATTCTCAAGTCTACCTCTGTCCGTTAGCACCTTGCTCTTCCCAGGACAGACAGCATCAGCATCATCTGGAACATTACTAGAAATCCACAATTTTGGGCCCCACACTAGACCCACTCACTCAGAATCTGTGTTTTGATAAGCTCCCCAGGTAATTCACATGCACATTAAAATTTAAGAAGCACAGATCTCTGGGGCACCTGGGTGGCTCAGTCGGTTAGACAGCCGACTTCGGCTCAGGTCATGATCTCGTGGTTCATGGGTTTGAGCCCCGCATCGGGCTCTGTGCTGACAACTGAGAGCCTGGAGCCTGCTTCAGATTCTGTGTCTCCCTCTCTCTCTGCCCCTCCCCTGCTCATGCTCTGTCTCTCTCTCTCTCTCTCTCTCTCTCTCTCTCAAAAATAAACATTAAAAATTTTTTTTAATAAATGAAAAATAAGAAGCATAGATCTCTATAGCTCTGCCTCTCTGATGCCTTTCCCTATTATGTTTTCTTGGAAACTGTCTTGTTACTCTCTAAAATTTAGCTCAGGTTTTATTCCTTCTGTGAGGCTTTTTAAAGAATCCTCTACTTTCCCCCAATGAAGAGCCAAGTACCTTGACTTCTTTTTGCTCCCTGTTGTTGTATCTCTACTATAGCCTCTATTGTATTGCAGTTATCTTTCTACTTAAGTGTCTTTCCTAGTAGAAGTAAGATGGTCTCTTTGAGGACAAGCATTTTAGGCATTTTGTTTGGTCATTCTGGGATCATTCATTTTCATGCCTTCATTTCACCGTTTTTTATATATATCGGAGGCTCAAAAATGCTTGTTAAATAAAAGAACTGTGGGACATGGGCAGATAACTTGCCCTTTCTGAGCTTGAGTTTTTTTTCAACTGTAAATGAATTTCTTAATAATCCTTCCCTTAACCATAACAAGTTATCATGAATATTAAATCAGAACAAACATTAGCTTTCTGTTTCCTAAGTAAGGAGAACTACCTCAAAATTCAGTGAATAGACACATCAAGTCAATCTGAATCAAGATCTCAAAATACTTGCATCTTCGTTGGGTTTTATAGGTATGTTCACATTTGAAACCCCTTCTGCGGTACCTGGTTACTAGGCCAAAATGCAAACTCTGGAAATTCTGGAGTTCCTTACATCCAACCTCCTCCCCAAATTGCCTGAATTTCTTGACTGGAAATAAATCTGTTTTGACTTATTAAATCCTTTCATCATAAAAGTATCTAGTGAGAAAGAACATAATCATGGCTAGTACTCTTAGATTGAACTCCTTTCACTAGCTGCTCTGCTAAATCTTTCCCCTGCTTATTAAAAAAAAGTCATCTTCAGCCCTAACATTTTCAAGAATTTCAGAAAGAACTATGTCATATTTTTATCATCAGCTCCCTCTGGAACCCTCAGAAAATGAGTAGTGAAGACTTTCCTCTGTACTGCAACGCACTCAATTATCCCTTAGAAGTCTGCTTTGCACATTAATGGTTTGTCTTGTTTTTTCCCTCCTGGATTTAGAGGTTGGCATCAGTTTCCAGAAGTTATAGCTTTATTCCATCCGTATTTTCCAGTGGAGTAGTTTCCCTCTCATTGGTCTGTTCATTTTCCCTTGATGAGTTTGTAGTATATGTCTTCCCAGCTTTATCTGCTGTGAAAGCAGAAGGGGGATAACGAGCAAACTGGGCAGATATCCTGATCTCTAGACCAGGACACGACCATTGCCAAAGCCAGTTTGGCTCTTTCCTTGTTCAAGGGCAATCATGACACACAACTTTGTGTTTTGTTTTGTTTGTTTGTTTGTTTGTTTGTGGAGACAGACTGAAGTGCAATGAAAAGGCTTCTTTTCCTAAAACTTTTAATTGTTGTTAGTTGGCAACAGCAGCAAACATGCTTCTCCAACACTGCAAACGGGTGGGCTGGTGATCTGGGAGAAGAACGAGGAAATGAGAAAATACAAGAGAAATTTAGAAAACAAGTCATGTGATATGACATGACCTTTGGATCTCACAGTTGTGAGATCTTTGGACCTCTTCAGTTGTGTATTCAGAGGGAAAGAGGTAAAGGCTTGTTTTAGTCATTGACTAAAAATAATCTAGGAATGGGGGTGCCTGGGTGGCTCTGTGGGTTAAGCCTCCGACTTTGGCTCAGGTTATGATCTTGAAGTTCGTCAGTTTGAGCCCCAAGTTGGGCTGTGCAGACAGTGGGGAGCATGCTTGGGATTTGCTCTCACCCTCTCTCTGCTCCTACCACGCTTGCGTTCTCTCTCTCTCTCTCTCTCTCTCTCTCTCTCTCTCTCTCTCTGTCTCTCAAAATAAATAAACTTGTTAAAAATCTAGGCATTTGTCAATTTTTTAAAAAAACATACAGCACACTTATGTCAGAAAGAAGTAAAGAAATAAAATGTAAAAGTCACATCTTTATCCCCAAGTTCTGAGTAGTTCTTAGGATCATTGACTGTATGTGCCTTTTCTGCTTTTTTAGTTAGGCAATTTTCATCTCTCCAATTTAGCTATATGAACATGACCAGTTACTTCACTCTCTGAACCTGAGTTTGCTCTTATGTAATGTAGAGAAAACAAGACTACCTTTAGAGTTTTTATGAAGATAAACAGATGTTATATTTTTTAACCCGTGGAGCTATACAAGTTGTATTAGTAATAACAGACTCTCACAAAGGAGATGGAAGCTGAATTAAAAAATGATAGATGGGCCAGATGGGCAGAATGAGGGGAAGAATATTCAGGGACATTCATGTAATGCCTACTAGGTTCCAGGCACCTTTCCACGTTACAGTTTCAAAAATGATGAGTGAAAGCATGGAGGTAGCACTGTACAAAGTGTCACTGAGTGAAGGACATTAAAGAAGCATAGCTAGAAACGGTTGGAGCCAGATTGCTGTGGTCGCAGATACCAAGCTCAGTACTTGCATTTTTCGCCCTATCGGCAACAAGAACCATATCCCTGCCATTCGTCTCAGTGGCGGTAGCCTAACCACTGCTGGCTGTGACACTGATGAAGGTGAATTTGCTTCTCAGGGGAAGCGGGAGTGTCGAAAAACCAGTGCTACATATAAGATGCTCTTTACTGGGTGCCCGGTGGCTGAGTCGGCTGAGCGTCCGACTCTTGACTTAGGCTCAGGTCATGATCCCAGGATCATGGGATTGAGCCCCACTTGGGGCTCCACAATGAACATGGAGCCTGCTTAAGAGTCTCTCTCCCTGCCTCTCTCCCTTGCTCACACACTCTCTCTATATATAAAGTAATAAAATTAAAATAAAATTAAAATAAAATAAAAAATATGATCTTGAATTAGTTCAGGATTCAAGTGTTTTGGCAATCCAAAAAAAAAAAAATAAAAGGAACCCTGGAATTACTTTAGTTTTAATTAGAAATAAAACCTTGTGGGTTTTTTTTGTTGTTGTTGTTTTTTTTTACATAGACCACTTCTTTTTTTTTTTTTAATTTTTTTTTTCAACGTTTATTCATTTTTGGGACAGAGAGAGACAGAGCATGAGCGGGGGAGGGGCAGAGAGAGAGGGAGACACAGAATCAGAAACAGGCTCCAGGCCATCAGCCCAGAGCCCGACGCGGGGCTCGAACTCCCGGACCGCGAGATCGTGACCTGGCTGAAGTCGGACGCTTAACCGACTGCGCCACCCAGGCGCCCCATGTTTCTGTTTTTCATCTTTTGAAAATACACTATGGTAGGAACTTATGATGAATGTAGCCAATTGTCCTATGTGGATTGCTTGCTCATATCCTTTGCCCATTTTTTTTTAAACGGGATTGTATGCCTTTTTTATTAGTATTAGTCGATTTAATATATATCCCAAATATTTCCTCCTAGTGTGCACTTTGTATTTTTAACTATTTGTTTATGTCACAGAGAAGTTCTTAGTGTGTATTCACTCCTATTTATCAGTCTGTTCCATCCTGACTTTGGATTTCGGTGGGTTGTTTAGGAAGCCTGCTATAGGCTAAGGTCAGAAATATATCCTACAATTGCTTAGAATACTTTTCTGAGTCTTGATTTTGTTTCTGTTTTTCTTTTTTTTTTTTAATTTTTTTTTCAACGTTTATTCATTTTTGGGACAGAGAGAGACAGAGCATGAGCGGGGGAGGGGCAGAGAGAGAGGGAGACACAGAATCGGAAACAGGCTCCAGGCTCCGAGCCATCAGCCCAGAGCCTGACGCGGGGCTCGAACTCACAGAGCGCGAGATCGTGACCTGGCTGAAGTCGGACGCTTAACGGACTGAGCCACCCAGGCGCCCCATATACACCACTTCTTAAAAGCCATGCGGAAATGTCACCATGAGAAGTTTACTTAGACTAGCAAACAGTTGGTCCTGGTTACAGATTCGCCATACTGTCTGAACCTCTGGCTTTGCCATATTGGTAAGAAGAAAAGGGCAGTTCAATAATCTTTGCACAGCATTTAGGGAAGGGGGTGAGGAATCCGAGTCTGCATGAACAGGTTGTATTGATTTTTCCACCATCCCGCCTAAAGCTGTGTTTATGGCTTGAGAGTTGTTGCCTTTGCAAATAGGCCACATTCCAAAAGCTCATTTGGGAACCCACAGAGTCCTTTTATGGTCGTCAGATGAGCACCCTGACTGTCTACGGTGAGGCAGCAAGACGGGGAGGCGCAGCTTAGCAGCGAACTTGTCCAGGCATGCCCGGAAGTCCCCCAGAGCGTCAAGTGGCGCAGACGCAGCGCTCCGATCCGCAAGACGATCTGCCATCGCATAGCTGCATCGCCACACCACATCCCAAAATGTACTCAACAGATGGCCGGTTACCAAAGAGAGACCAGCACACCTGCCTGCATGAGCTGCACACAGGAACGTGTGCTGCTGAATATGCAGAACATTTCAGAGCCAGCCAACCCCAGGGCCCAGCAGTCGCTTGCTTGGTGCTAAGTTGAAGGGGAGATTCCAAGAAATGAATCCTACGTTTCGTTCGTGCCAAGATTTTCCCCGATGCTTCTCTTTATTATTCGTATCCCGTACCCTCAGACAGATGTGCAGATATTGGCATCAGCAGTGCAGAAACGCAAAGCCAAGTGCCGTATGCAGCCCAGATGCCTCCCTGGGAGCTCCTTTGCCGTGACCCCAGGGAAGTGTAATGGGATGCCTTATGAAGGTTCTGTGTAGTTGTTGCCAAGATCCTTCATGAGGGGCCCTTGGTCTTTGCTTTAATGGAAGATCAGTGGAAAGTCTTTGAGTGGTGAATGTCAGCATGTATATTTCAGTACCTCGAGACTGAGAAATTGCTTTCCCCGGCTTCTTCAGCCCGCCGCCACTCAAGACAGCGTCAGGGGTAGGTATTGGGGGGAGGGCGGATGGCAAATTGGGAAAACCACCGGAATTGCCCCGGAGCATAGTCAGTACGGGCTTTCACTTTGAAAGTCTAAGGTCACTAATTTAAATCCTAGCCCCAAAGAGGTGAAGATTCACGCTGGCTTTTCAGATCACACGAGAACACAAAATTAGCATTGTGCTTTTTCCTTCTATGAAGGGCAAAGGGAAGGGCTCTTTAGATGTTCAAAGGAAGTGATACCATAGATGAACAAGGAAAAACATAGTTTTCCCAAATTCAGCACAGAGGTCACCACATTTGGCCCCTTTCTTCTCTGCATCAGGCCCTAAAACAAATTAAAACTAGGCTTCACACGCTTATATGCCCGGACATGACCCTCAAAGATAAACGCGGAGTAACTTCCTAGAATGCTATGTTACCTTGAAAATTTGGAGTGGAAAAGCACTTTATATTAAAGTAAAAACAGATATATTAGGAGTTAGAATTTTTAAAGCATATTTTATCACATAAGGAGAAGTCTTCAAAAAGTTTGGGGCTTCGAGCTGCTGCGTCAGGCCATACATAAGTCCAAAAGAGCCGTGCATTCTCACTCCTGCACCGTGAGCACCTTTTTCTCAGAAGAATTTTCGAATTACTGCCGTGAACATAATCCCCCAATTCCTGGGAATATTTCTTGGGTCTTTAAACCATGCAGCTTCTGGTTCTGATCCAATGACTACCTTTGTTAAAAAAAACAAAAACAAAAAAACGATATCTTCTCTACAGTCAAATTCAAACTAGGGAATTGGGGGCTAAAAATCAAAACCTCTGTAAGTAGGTAGGGTGGTTGTTTACTCATTACTCTAATTTTACAGATGACAAAACTGAGGCCTGGAGATATAAAATGGCAAAAGAACGGTGACTGCCACAAGTTGTTTTGGGAAAGTTGTGCCCCCACGGCATGCTACTCCACAGGGAATGGGAGGCAGCAAGGATGATGCTTCACGCCAAGGCCACAGCTAGTCAGGAGCCCCTTCAAAGACCCCATTTTTATTCTCAAGTGATACGTCACAATGCTGCTTCTGACAAAAGACTGACACAAAGGTCACAGAGATTGTCTCTGAAAGAAAAATCTCCTCAGAGTTTCACCTTGTTAGAGAGGTGGTAGGAAGATAGGATACCAAAGAAAATCCCTTAGCCCAGTAGTTCAAGTTTGATTTTCACTTCACTCAAAGTGTTTGCCTCTCGCTTCTTATTAAAAAATAAACAAATACAGGGTGCCTGGGTGGCTCAGTCAGTTAAGGGTCTGACTACCGCTCGGGTCAGGATCTCACAGCTCGTGAGTTCGAGCCCTGTGTCCAGCTCTGTGCTGACAGCTCAGAGCCTGGAGCCTGCTTCAGATTCCGTGTTTCCCTCTCTCTCTGTCTTTCTCCTGCTCGTTCACTCTCTCTCTCTCTCTCTCTCTCTCAAAAAAAATAAATAAAATAAAAAATAAATTAAAGTTTATTTTAAAAATAAATAAATAATAACATAAATAAGTCCCCCGAACAACCATGACTGATACTGTAACTGCATAAGTAATAATACTTGCCTTTATGTTATTTTTAGCGTCTTTTCAAAAACCTATTTATTTGAGTAGAGTTGATACACAATGTTACATTACTTTCACATATACAACATAGCGATTCAACAACTCTATACATTATGCTGTGCTCACAAGTGTGGCTACCATCTGTTACCACACAATGCTATTACAATACCGTTAACTATATTTATTTACTATGCTGTGCCTTTTATTCTCATGAGTTCTATTCTTAATATATAATGGTTTTGTGCTAGATGCTAACTAAGCCTAGGAAACCCGGGAAGAGGTTCCTGGAGGTGATATTAGATGTACATCTTAAAATAAATAAAAGGAGTTTGACATGGAAAAGGAGGAAAAACATTCTAGAGTGATGAAATAGAACATGCAAAGGCTGGTGTACTGGGAGAAGTTCAGTGTTGGAAAGGTTGGAAAGGTAGGCTGGAGTCAGTTTGTGAGGGGTCCGGATTTTAGACTTCATCCTGGAGAAAATAGAGAATGATGGGCTGCTTTTATGTATGGTAGTGCCTTGTTTAGTTTGCCTAGTTCAGAACAGAATTCTATGGGTAAACGTGGAAAGTGAAATGGACGAGAGTGTGTGAATTTAGGGACAAGGGAACAAATGGAGGCAGGGAATGAGGTCGAAGGTTACTACAAGAAAATACTCATAATAGGGGTGCCCGAGTAAGCTCAGTTGGTTAAGAATCTGACTCTTGATTTCAGCTCAGTTCATTATTTCATGGTTTGTGGAATCGAGCTCCATGTCGGGCTCTGCACTGACAGCTCGGAGACTGCTTGGGATTCTCTCTCTGCCTCTCTGCCCCTCTCTGCCCCTCCCCTGCTCCCCCACTCTGTTGCGTGTGCACATGCGCTCTTTGTCTCAAAACTATAAACTTTTAAAAAAAGAAAAATACTCATAATAATATGAGTCATGATTATACCAATTACTTACCATTTATTGAACCCTAGCTATATGCCACAGCTGGGCTAGGGAAAGAGCAGTGAACAAAACAGACCTATTGAATGAAATCTCCAGGGTTCCCCATGACTGAGGTTTTTAAAAAGCTTCCCAGGTGATTTCATATCCACAGCTAAGTTTGAGAACCACTGGACTGGACACTAACTTAGCTAAATCTCTGAGTAGCATATATTAATGCACTTAACCAATATCTACAGAGCACCTATTAGCAGAAACTAGGAACAAAGTAAGGGGAAAAAAAGAAAATTCCCACTTTCTTGGAAATTGCTTCCTGGAAAGAAGAGAATGGCTCAGGGCATGGGGCAGGGTGTGGGAAGTGACTGGTGACTGGTGATGACTTCTGAAAGGAGGTAACAGTTAACCTAAGAAGAGAACTGAAGGACAGTAAGTCATGACCAGAAGGTGGTTGCATATGTTACTTGTTTGTAAGCATATCTTCATAAGTTGCCAATATGTTTTATATGCATGCTTGTTTATTTGCCAATGGATGCTTCTCTCACACTCAAATTTAGTGTGACTCTACATACAGGCATACTGGAGCACACACACAAACACACGCATACACAAATGCATGTGTGCACACGTGCATACACACACACACACACACACACACATAACTGTCTCACACTCATACATTGAAGGTGGCCAAAACTGATTTCTTTGGAAGTTATAGAAGTGCTGCCTTGGCAAACTCTTGAGAATTAAAGGTAAATTTTCTAAAAATAATTCTTTCTACAAATAGTTTTGAGACTAATGCCATTTTTAATGTAGACTTTGTAGAACGAACTAGTGCTCATAAACTTCAGGAGATATATACCCCTGTTTTAAAATTTTAGGGTATTATGGAAGAGTCAGGTCATCATAATTGTTACTAGTGGTGAACAACTTAATGTTACTTGTCATGGTAAAAAGTGTAATGATCTTTATCTTTAAGTCACAGCTGTTATGTTAGAAGAGAAACCAAAGTGAAGGTCTGTGATTAACACCGAACCTTCGAAATTAAGACACAATTGTTATGTTTTTAACATGCTCTTATGAAATGTGCCAGTAGACCATTTAAAATACACATATTCCATAGTAAAAGGAGCTGCCACTTTTAAGTCAGTGATACTTTATTAATTACTACAAATGGATTTTATATTTATTTTCAAAGGATATTGTACATAAGTAGATACTCTATAAAGTTTAGTGTTATTACAATAAAATGGAATCAATAATCATTTGAGTTCCCAATCATAATATCAGTAATGGTGATTATGACAATGGAAGATAAAATTTATGGAGTGCCTGTTTATAGTGTAAGATATTGTGCTAAAAATTTCATATGCATGATCACATGTATTCCTCACCATATCCATACAAGGTAGGTACCACTACTTGTCCACATTTTGCAAAGGAGGACACTGAGGTTAGATGTTCCGTAGAAGATCATACAGCTACCAAGTGGGATTTAAATCCGTGCTGTCCAATTCCACCACCTAAATGCTTAACCAGCGTACTCGACTGCCTCCTATGAGTTCACAATGTGCTAAATACTACAGAGGACATTGAGATGATAACACTGCATGCTTCTGCACAACTCCTAATTTTGTGCTTAAGACAGATATTGGCATCAGTATTTATGATTCAATACAGAATGCGATGATCTTCAGAAATGATGCCCTTGTTTTCCTCTAATTGTTCTCTTAGAGCAAAAAATGGCTATTCCAAATAAAACAGATTAAGTGGGACACATTGTTTCTGACTGGAGAATAAAGGAAGACATAGAAGAAGTGAGATGTGAGTGAGGTGTCATAGAGGGGAAAGGACACCAACAGAGGAATATGGAGGGGAAACAAATGTCAGAAAAGGGGAACAAACGGGGGCACCCGGGTGGCTCGGTTGGCTGAGCATCCGACTTCGGCTCAGGTCATGATCTCCCGGTTTGTGGGTTCGAGCCCCACGTCGGGCTCTGTGCAGACAGCTCAGAGCCTGGAGCCTGCTTCGGATTCTGTGTCTCCCTCTCTCTCTGCCCCTAACCCACTTGCCTTCTGTCTCTCTCTCTCTCAAAAATAAAAATAAACATTTTTTTAAAAAAAGGGAAAGGGGAACAGACGGAAATAAGACATGGAAATGAGACTACAGAACAAATTTAAGAAATGTTTTAATCATTCTGCAGTTACTGATAATGAGAATGCACTATACACCAGGCATTGTTCTATACCAGGAATACACAGTTACAAACAAGATCTCCAAAGACCTAACCTGATGGAGCTTCATAAATTGTAATTAAAAGACACATTCAACAAGATAAACAAGAAAACATCTGGTAAGCATAAATAATACGGAGTAAATTAAAATAAAGTATTGAGATAGGGATGGAGGGAGTGCTAGGTTAGGGGACTACAGAAAGTGTTTCTGAAGACATTGATCTAAATAAGGTAACACTCAGTTGCCTTTTAGTTTTGTTGATTGTTTCCTTCGCCGTGCAGAAGATTTTTATCTTGATGAAGTTCCAATAGTTCATTTTTGCTTTTGTTTCCCTTGCCTCCAGAGGCGTGTCTAGTAAGAAGTTGCTGTGGCTGAAGTCAAAGAGCTGGCGGTCTGTGTTCTCCTTTCAGATTTTGATGGTTTCCTGTCTCACATTTAGGTCTTTCCACTATTTTGAATTTATGTGTGTGTCTGGTGTAAGAAAGTGGTCCAGTTTCATTCTTCTGCATGTCACTGTCCACTTTTCCAAGCACCATTCGCTGAAGAGGCTGTCTGTATTCCTTTGGATACTGTTTCCTGCTTTGTTGAAGATTAGTTGGCCATACATTTGTGGGTCCTTTTCTGGGTTCTCTATTCTGTTCCATTGATCTATGTGTTTGTTTTTGTGCCAATACCGTACTGTCTTGATGATTATGGCTTTGTAATACAGCTTAAAGACTGGAATTGTGACACGTCTACTTTGGTTTTCTTTTTTTCAACATTACTTTACCTATTCGAGGTCTTTACTGGTTCTATACAAATTTTAGAATTGTTTGTTCTAGCTCTGTGAAGAATGCTTCGTTCTTTTGATAGGGATTGTATTCAATGTGTAGATTGTTTAGGGTAGTATAGACATTATAACAGTATTTGTTCTTCCAATCTATAAGCATGGAATGTTTTTCCATTTTTTTGTGTGTCTTCTTCAGTTTCTTTCATAAGCTTTCTATTGTTTTAAGCACGCAGATCTTTTCCTCTTTGGATAGGTTTATTCCTAGGTATCTTATGGTTTTGGGGGCAATTGTAAACAGGGTCGATTCCTTGATTTCTCTTTCAGCTGCTTCATTATCAGTGTATAGAAATGCAACTGATTTCTGTATATTAATTTTATATCCTGTGACTGCTGCATTCGTGTAATAGTTCTGGCAGGTTTCTTTGGTGCAATCTTTCAGGTTTTCCATGCAGAGTATCATGTCATCTGTGAAGAGTGAAAAGTTTGACTTCCTCTTTGCCAATTTGTATGCCTTTTATTGCTTTTTGTTGTCTGATTGCTGAGGCTGCATTCCAGTATTATGTTGAACAACAGTGGTGAGAGTGGACCTCCCTGTCGTGTTCCTGACATTAGCACAAAAGTTCTCAGTTTGTCCCCATTGAGGGTGATATTAGCTGTGGGCCTTTCATGTATGGCTTTTATGATGTTGAAGATGTTTGCAAATGACATATCGGATAAAGGGTTAGTATCCAAAATCTATGAAGAACTTATCAAACTCAACACCCAGAAAACAAATAATCCAGTGAAGAAATGGGCAAAAGACATGAATAGACACTTCTCCAAAGAAGACATCCAGGTGGCCAACCGACACATGAAAAAATGCTCAACATCACTCATCATCAGGGAAACACAAATCAAAACCACAGCGAGATACCACCTCACACCTGTCAGAATGGCTAACATTAACAACTCAGGCAACAACAGATGTTGACAAGGATGCAGAGAAAGGGGACCCTTTTGCACTGTTGGTGGGAATGAAAACTGGTGTGGCCACTCTAGAAAACAGTATGGAGGTTCCTTAGAAAATTAAAAATAGAACTACCCTATTATCCAGCAATTTCACTAGTAGGTATTTATCCAAAGGGTACAAAAATGCTGATGTGAAGGGGCACACACAGCCCAATGTTTATAGCAGCACTAACAACAATAGCTAAATTATGGGAAGAGTCCAAATGTCTATCAACTGATGAATGGATAAAGAAGATGTGGTATATATATATACACACACACATATATATACATATATATATGTATGTATATGTATATATATGTATATATACATATATATGTATGTATATGTATATATATGTATATATATGTATGTATACATATATATGTATATATCTACATATATATTATGTACAGATATATATATGTATATATATACATATATATATATATGTATGTATATATATGTATATATATACATACATATATGTATGTATATATATATGGAATATTACTTGGTGATCAAAAGGAATGAAATCTTTTTTTTTAATTTTTTAATGTTTATTTATTTTTGAGAGAGATAGAGCATGAGCAGGGGAGGGGAGAGAGAAAGGGAGACACAGAATCCGAAGCAGACTCCAGGCTCTGAGCTGTCAGCACAGAGCCCGACGTGGTGCTCGAACCCACGAACTGTGAGATCATGACCTGAGCTGCAGTCACACTTAACCAACTGAACCACCCAGGTGCCCCAAAAAGAATGAAATCTTAAAAAAGGAAAGAATGAAATCTTGCCATTTGCAACAACCTAGATGGAATTTGAGTGTATTATGCTAAGTGAAATCAGTCAGTCAGAGAAAGACAAATATCATATGATTTCACTCATATGTGGAAGTTAAGAAACACAAAAGATGAACATAGGGGAAGGGAAGGAAAAATAAGATAAAAACAGAGATGGAGACAAACCATTAGAGACTCTACATACAGAGAACAGACTGAGGGTTGCTGGAGGGGATGTGGGTGGGGGGATGGGCTAAATGGGTGATGGGCATTAGGAGGGCACTTGTTGGGATGAGTACTGGGTGTCATATGTAAGTGATGAATCACTGGGTTATATTCCTGAAACCAGTACTACATTGTATGTTAACTAACTTGAATATAAATACATACATACATACATACATACATACATACAGAGGAAGAAACCAAAATTGCCCCAAGTTCACTGCCCACTCAGAGGGTATTCTTTCTATGTATGTGTGTGTGTGTGTGTATACGCATATACGTATACTTGCAAAATTTGCATGTACATATTAAAATATAATATAACCTGGGAAATAAATAAATAAATAAATAAATAAATAAATAAATAAATAAGGTAAAAGTTGTCCTCCTCTTGCATCCAGTGAACCACTACTTTTGTTGTGTGATCCTGGAAGGATTAAGCCCATAGAACATGAGACGGATTGATACCTGTGAGGGTTCATTAAACCAGGTTCATAATATTCCAAGAGTGGGGCTGGTAGAACCCATGCAGTGTCTTAAAGGAGGTATATTCTATCCAAGTCAGCCAAGTGTGTAAGAACACCATCTCACTGTATGCCCGATGTCACAGATTAGATTTCCTGTCTGCGCCACGAGTCACATTCCACACTCAATTAATTTTGTTTCTACTGGTTTCCAGTATTCATTTTGTTCTTATGATGTTTTCACCTTTCCCATTCAATCTAACCCACTTTGTTCTCTCTTTGGCTTATGATCTAGGCTTTCCTCATGATAATACTCTTTTCTCGACTGTAGTTCAATAACATACTGTAGGTTGTGACTCTTCAGGCTTGATCCGTCCCCAAGTGTTCCCTTTCTCTATTCTCTCTCTGTCTCTCTCTCTCTCTCTCTCATATCCTGACTCCATGGAGACAGCTTTCCATCTTCCCTTTCTGAGCCTTGCTGGAAATTCTGGTGATAATTGTAACCAATTAGGTATTAACAGTTGTTTACTGAGCACCTACCATGTTCCAGTCCTCTCAACAGCCCCATAAGATAGATAATTATTATTACTCCATTTTTATACCTGATAAAATAAGGCTCAGACTTGCAGAAGCTACTCAAAACAAATCTCAGGAGAAGAAAAATATTTAGTATGTGGATAATATAATAAAAACTATTATTTATTGGGTGCTTTAAGTTGTGACCAAGAGGGGTGCCTGGGTGTCTCAGTCAGTTAAGTGTCTCACTTTGGCTCTGGTCATGATCTCATGGTTTGTGAGTTCGAGCCCCACACCGGGATCTCTGCTGTCAGCACAGAGCCCACTTCAGATCCTCTGCCCCCCTCTCTCTCTGCTCCTCCCCCACTTGCACTCCGTCTCTCTCAAAATAAATAAATAAGCTTTTTAAAATAGTTGTGACCAAGAAAAGAGAGAGTGGGGTGAAATACTTAAAGTTTTGAGAGAAAAAAAGAGCCAACCTAGAATTCTGTTCCCTGTGAGATTATCCTTCAAAAGTAAAGAAAAATAAAGACTTTCTCAGACAAAAATTGAAGGAATTTGTTGTCAATAGTCCTGCCTTGCAAGGAATATTGAAAGAGGTTTTTCAGAGAGAAGGAAAAATATATGTCAGAAACCTGGATTTACATAAAGAAAGGAAGATCATCAGAGACTAAGTGAAAATAAAATTAAAACTTCTCCTTTTTCATAATCTAACAGATTATAGTTTGTTGAAAATAATAACAGCAGCAATGTACTTGATTGTATATATGCTTATGTATGTTTATGTATGCATAAAATGAATGATAATAATGATACAAGGGACAGGAGGTAGAAACTAGAATTATTTTATTATAAGGTATTCATACCACCCATTTGAAATTGTATAGTGTTATTTGAAAGTGGACTTAGATTATTTCTAAATGTATATTTCAAACTCAAACGCAACCACTAAAATTTTTTTAAAGATGTATAATTGATGTGCAAAGAAAGGAGAGAAAATGGAATAATACAAAATGCTTGATTAAAACCACAAACACCAGACAAAATGTGGAAGACAAAAACAGGAACAAGGGCAACAAATAGAAAATAGTACCAAATATGTACATATTAATCCAACTACATTAATAATCACTTTAAACATCAGTGGCTTAAGTACACCAATTAAAAGAGATTGTGAAAGTGTCAGAGTAGATCAAAAACCAAAACTCAACTTAATGTTTTCTATATGAAACATTTTAAACATAAGGACACACATAGATTAAAAGTAAACAGATGGGTGTGCCTGGGTGGCTCAGTCGGTTAAACATCAGACTCTTGATTTTGGCTCAGGTCATGATCTCACAATTCATGAGTTCAAGCCCTCATTGCTTAGAATTCTCCCTCTCCCTCCTTCTCTGTTATGAGAGATAAAGAGGAGCATTACATAATGATAAGAGAGTCAATTCTCCTAGAAGACATAACAATCTTCAATAGGCATGCACTTAACAACAGGGGATCGTGATACATGAAGCAAAAACTGACAGAGCCCCAAGGAAAAATAGATGAATTCACTCTTATAGTTGGAGACATTTTTCCTTTCTGTAAAATAGGAGTAATACTAGTATGAGGATTCAATGAATTAACACATATAAAGCCCTTAAAGTAGTGTCTGACACATTGTAGGAACATGAGAAATCCTAGCTTTTATTATTACTATTATTATTATTATTATTCTACCCAGAACCATTATTATTTTCTGTGTGTGACACACAGATTACTATACTAATCTGTCACTTT
The DNA here is from genome assembly GCF_018350175.1 of Felis catus. Classification (NCBI taxonomy): domain Eukaryota; kingdom Metazoa; phylum Chordata; class Mammalia; order Carnivora; family Felidae; genus Felis; species Felis catus. The sequence continues at coordinate 115,713,323 of NC_058386.1, read as the reverse complement.
GCTTTTCTTCTGGAAGCCTGATAAAAAGGGAGGTGAAGAGAAGTGTAGAGTTTTGTTTTTGTTGTTGTTGTTTAAATCACAGAGGGAAGCCATGTAATCTTCCACTCTTACCCTCAGCATGACCCTTACTGAACCGAAGGGAAAAAGAAAATTGCTGAGAGAAGAGATAAATAAAATGTATTCCTCTTCACATTCTTCCTCTACTGTTTGGATCCACCATTTTGGTGGGCATAGGGCAGGATTTAGGCCGCAGGGGGAGATGGGATTCTTCCCCTGTCCATCACTCACGTTGCCTATTATCTAGCCTGGACAAAATACTATGAGGTAGTAGGGAAAGTGGCACATGAATTCATTAAAAAATTGGAAACCGAGTAAAGATACATTTGGAGGAAAAAATATGAAATAATAGGGGAACAATATATATATTTATAATAAAGGCTAGTAGGCAGTAGTTTTGGGTGTTGCTCTTGAAAGAAATTTTTGTTGTGTAAAAACTTCTGACAACTTCAGGTCTAGAGGAACCCTGTTTTGTTGTTGTTGCACTCCAATTCCTGTGTACAAGGGTGCATTAGGTATAGATGCCAGTGCCCTTGTGATAAGAAGCAGGAGGGAGCTAACCTTTATTGAGTACCTACTAAGGAAAAAGGTGCCTAATTAAGTTAATAAAAATCCCTTGAACAAACCAGCAAGGTCAATTTTGTTTATTTTACATATGAGGAAATGAAGTGCAAAGAGATTCAAGTGAATTGCTGAAGTTTACATAGCAAGTAAATTGCATATATGCAATTCAAACCTGGCTCTATTTCCAAAGACTCTTTCTGATATGCCCACCCTATCATCATTTTTTTAACGTGCCTAAAGAGGAATTTGGGACCCCCCCCCCTAGAAAGCCAGTACGTGGTATAAAATTGTACTTCTTCATACATGACTAGCCTTAGGATATAAGTTTTGCTTCCTGATGCCTGTATTTTTAAATACTGGTCCAAGTTCATCTCCATTCATAACTCTTTAGGTAGGTGGTACCGACACTGCTGAGACCATGCTTCTCAGGCATGCAGATTGGTAGGTCAAAAGGAACCTGGAGTTGGAATCAGACAGTCCTGAGTTCCAGAATTAGTTTCATAATTTGGTTGTCTACAACATCGGGGAAGTTTCTTAAGTTCTCTGAGCTTTGCTGCCCCCTTTAATTCTCTTTTCTATCTCTCTTCTTCCTAACCTCATTTGGGATACATAAGAGGCATCTGTTTTCTTACCTCTGGTCCGTCTCTTGTGTGTGTTAAATATTGCCACCGTAATAATGTATAACGATCCTCGTCCAAACTGTGGCTTAACGTTATCATTAATTCTCATGAACCTGTAGGTTGGCTTGGCGTCTCGGGCTTCAGTGGTGTAGCAGCTGGGGAAGTTCTGCTGAATGGGTTTCCTTCTGGGGCCTAGGTTGAAGGGTGAACAGCTATCCTGACGACTTTCTTCTCATGCTCATTGTAGAGGCACAGGAGGGCAAGCAAAAACATGTGAGTCCTCTTGAGTTATAGGGTCAGAACAGGCATACTGTTACTTCTGCCCTATTTTCTTGGCCACAGCAAGTCACAAGGCCAAGCCCCAAATCAAGGAGTGACAATGTACCTTTTGCACTCATCAGTGACAAAAGTGTGGATGCAGGGAAAGGTGAAGAATTGGGGTTGATGAGTCAATCTGGCACCCTCTTTGAAACCATTTGAAACTTTCTTTATCTTTCTCAGGCCTATTATTCTACTTCATCAATTTCCTGACTTCCCATCTACAAGCCTTCTGTATCCACACTTACCAGCCATTTTCTCTTTTCTTCTATTCTCAGAATAAGATAATGCCGTTCAAGGGCGCCTGGGTGGCCGAGTCAGTTAAGTGCCGAGTCTCGATCTCAGCTCAGGTCATGATCTCACAGTTTGTGAGTTTGAGCCCCATGTCGGGTGCATCTGATGGCACAGAGCCTGCTTGGGATTCTGTCTCTCCTCTCTCTGCCCCTCCCTCATTTATTTTCTTTCTCTCTGTCTCTGTCTCTTTCCCTCTCTTTCTCTCTCTCTCTTTCTCAAAATAAATAAATAAATAAACTTAAAAAAACATACTGCCATTCAACCTGTACTTTGAATTTCCTTCCCTTCTCATGCCTCTGGGAACCAATTATCTCTTCTTTTCCCCACATACTCAGACTTTTCTGTTGTCTCCTTCTTTTAAAATGCCAATTTCCCAATCTTAAACAAAAAACAAAAACAAATAAAAAATTTATTTGACCCTTTATTTTTCCTTTCCTTCCCTTCTCATCCAAGCTTCTAGAAAGCGTTAATTTCCTTTTTTCATGGCATTCATTCCTCAGCATACTTAAATCTGGCTTCTGCTTCCATCACTCTACGTTGAATAATGTTCTCTCAAATGTCAGTGTGGATTATTCCTTTCCTGAAACACGCTTCCTTTGGTTTACATAAAATTAGTCTCTTCCTATACTCCTTTTATATCACTGTATGTTCTTCCTCAATTTCTTTCACTGAAACTTCTTCCTTGCCTGTATTTAAAATGTTATTTCTATCAACAGACTAATAGATAAAGAAGATGTGGTATATACCATGGAATAGTGCCCAGCCATAAAAAATAATGAAATCTTGCCGTTCTTGACAACATGAATGGGACTAGAGGGTGTCACGCTAAGTGAAATAAGTCAGACAGAGAAGGCCAAATCCTGTAGGATTTCACTTATGTGTGGAATCTAAAAAACAAATTAAACTATACCAACTACAATAACAAAAAAAGAGAGAAACAGAGTCATAAGAATAGAAAACAAACTGGTGGTTGACAGAGGGAGTGGGGTGGGGGATGGAAAAATGGGTGAAGGAGATTAAGAGGTACAAACTTCCACTTATAAAATAAAAGTCACAGGGATGACAAGTACAGCATAGGGAATATAGTCAATGATATAGTAATATACTTCTTGTCAGTATTTTGTAGTATATATAATTGTTGGAGGTAATATAAAATAAAATGTTGTTTCCTAGAGGTTGGACCATAGTCCTCATCATATTCATCATCTTTTCCACAAATCATCTATTCACCAGGTTTTGTCTATGTTTATCTGAATTTAAGATCTCTTTTCTAAACTCCAAGTATCTCCAACTGAATACATAGGTAACTGAAACAAAACTCAACCATTCTGAATTCACTGCTTCCTACGTAACACACACTGACTCTTACAGTTCCGAGAAGGTTAATGTTGCCAGTTTTTCTTGCTTAGTCTTCCAAATAAAACCTGATACTCGTCCTTGCTTCCTCTGTTTTCATCTCTCCATATCCAGCCAGTCACCACGTTAGATCAAATTGAAATCAATCCTTCACTACCCCTGCCACACTTCAGGTCCTTGTTATTGGGGGGGGGGTTGTTTTTGTTGTTTTATTGTTTGGGACAGGGACTATTTCAGTAGCTTCTTAATTTCTCTCTCTCATTTTAGCCTTTAGGAGTAAAACTTTTATAACTAAGTGTGTACCACAATATTTGACACACATTAGGTGTCCAGTGTGAGTTAGATCCCTCCTTCTCTCATTCTCAAAGCAAACTCATAGCACTAGGCTTGACCCAAAATGAAACTCACTCTGTGCCTTGATGACTTGTTGATTCCTCTTTTGAGAAATAGCTCGTTTGGAAGTGAAGACTCGATTTGTTTCTGGCATCTCTGGTCTCCCATTTACTTTTTGGGTCCAGTCTCCTTTGCTTGGATCTCAGAATAGTTTTCCACTTCTCTTTATCTAGCTCTGTTCTTGGGAAAGGATATGATTGACACCGTCAGGAGGATTAAGCTTCAGGAGAGTAGATCTCAAAAATTTTCATTACCAAAAAAAAATCACATTGAGTTGATCTGTGTCTTAATTGACCTTGTTGTGGTAATCATTTTGCAATATACATATAACAAATCATCACGTTGTACACCTTAAACTTACATGTTATATGTCAATTACATCTCAATAAAGTTGGAAAAATCAATGCTGTGTATAGCAAAGCAATGAGTTATTAGTTTTACTTGCCAGGGAATTTTCTTCATGGAAAAGAAATACATTAAGCATGACTTCTTTCAGAAGGATTAGTGTTTTAAAAGGCTCCAAAGCCTTAATTAAACTAAAGGAGAAATTCTCCAATAGAGGAGTTTGGGGACGCAGTCATTGGTGAATGGAATTGTTTGTGGGTGATGTTGGGAGTTCCCTGAAATCATAGCCATGTCTGTAATCTGCTTCTACTCTCAGGCTGGCTCTGTACCTTGTTAAAGGTTACTGCTGTCAACACTGATTATTTAACAATCTTCTCCCCTGTTTGGAAAGCAAGGTAGATTACCATGGTACCTCAAGTGCCTTCTGCCATCAGGTTTGGATAGAGTTCATTTTCCTCCAATGGCTCCCAAATCGTTATTTTAATTAGTCCATTAATGCCCATATCACTGTTGGTGGATTACAGTAAAATATCTTACTGACTGAAGAATTTTCAAAACAAATTGGAATGTGAAGGTGAATTTAATTGTAAATCTAGACTGTATGTGAATTAATTTGTACAGTAATAGGGTTTAAAACAGTAATGTCAATTCTGAATATATAATCATGAAATTCAATGACCTTAGACAAAGATGATGTTGGAAAAATTAGGTTACATGAAGAAATAATAATGACTAGCGGATAAATTTATATGCTGCTAATTAGGGCTGATTTAAAATTTGAAATTCGAAATGGCAGCACATAACATCATTATCTTCATTTTGTTTTCTCAAATAAAAGAATAATTGAGAAGCCAGACTGATTTATGAAGCATGCTGAAATCATTGCTAACAGGCTGCTTATATTGTTTTCTTAAAAATCAAAAGACAGTATCTCCCCTATCATGAAACATATTTGGAATTGAATTTGTCCCATGGCTTGTTCTGTCTACTTTTTTCCATCAAGTTTTCATGAAATCATCTTCTCTTGTTTCATCCTCGGCCTCATTTTGTTGGCAGAGGTGGAAAAGAGAATCTTTGTTTGCTTTTTTTCTTTGTTTCAAGTTTTTATTTTAACTCCAGTTAGTTAACCTATAGTGTAATAATAGTTTCAGGAGTAGAATTTAGTGATTCATCACTTACATTCAACACCCGGAGCTCATCACAACAAGTGCCCTCCTTAACGCCCATCACCCATTTAGCCCATCCCCCCACCAGCAGCCCTCAGTTTATTCTCTATAGTTAAGAGTCTGTTTTATGGTTTGCCTCTCTCTTTTTACCTCCTATGCTCATCTCTATTGTGTCTTAAATTCACTTCAAATATGAGTAAAATCCTATGGTATTTGTCTTTCTCTGACTGACTTATTTCACTTAGGATAATACTCTCTAGCTCCATCCATGTTGCTGTAAATGGGAGGATTTCATTATTTTAGATTGCCAAGTTATATGTGTGTGTGTGTGTGAGTATATATATATATATATATATATATATATATATATATATACCACACCTTCTTTATCCATTCATCAGTCGATGGACATTTGGGCTCTTTCCATAATTCGGCTATTGTGATAATGCTGCTATAAACATCGTGGTGCATGTATCCCTTTGAATCAGTACTGTTGTATTCTTTGGGCAAATAACCCGGTAGTGCAATTTTTGGATCATAGGGTAGTTTGAACAAAGATACAAAGTTACTCTGTGAAAATTCATATCAAGTCAATCTTTATACAAGCAAATCAGTTTCCTTACCTCAAAATGATAACTTACTCGGTTAGTGGCAGAGTTAAAATTAGGTAACCAAGTTTGATCACCCACTTCAAATACTTTTTCATGTAAATTTCTATCTCTTTTTCTTTTCTGGGATTCCAAAGAAACATGTATCATAAGACTTTAAATTGGCCCTAACTCATATGTCTCTGTTCAGTTTTTCATCTTTTTTTCTTCTCTATGCTTTAGTTTGTATAGTTTCTATTGCTACGCCATCTTTTTTACTGATCTTTATTTCTGCAGTTTCTAATTCATTATTAATGCCATCTAGTGTATTTTTTAATTTCATATATTGTTTTTCATATCTGGAAGTTCCACTTGGTTCTTATTTATAGTTTTAATATGTCTCTACAACTCTCCAAGTCATAGGACTACCTATATAATCTTGTATTTCAGTTTAACTATTAGTTACAAAGTGTTTTGTACTAAGTTTTGTATTCATTTTTAAGTTTGGATCTTAGTAATCATTTTACCAAAAGAGCCTAGTTAGACCTCCCTGGTTAACTCATATCCTTCCTAGCATTTGTAATTTTCCTTCATAGCACTCATAAGTACTGTAATAATATACATTTGGGTACAATTCATTTAATATCTATCTTGTTAAGTAGACTGTATGGACATGTCTCTTTTTGTTTAGTGGTATATCTTCAGCACTAGGACATTGTAGTGCCCGACATATTGTTTGCACTCGAATATTTCAGCAATGCTTCCAGGAAACTGAAAGACTTAGGATGTATACTCAAAAAGTGTCCATTTGAAGCCTTGAGATTTAAACAAAAAAGTCTCCAGAGCTAATGGTGTATAACTTTGCCTATAGTAATCAGGACCATCGTGGATCTAAAGTTTATTTTTATAACTTTTCAGAGCTTTAAAATTATAATTTAAAAGGTATTATAAGGCATATCTCTAACTTATTTACTGATTTTGTTGTTTGTGAAATATATTCCTCTCAATTAAGGCAAACAGCCGTAACATACTGTATAATGTATCAATAATCATGCTCTCCAGTGATCTTTGAAGAATACACAGAATCTTAATTTTCTCTCATTTTAAACGGGGAAAAGTATAACTTTCTGTTCAGGAAATCAATAAAGGTATTATACCACCTAATTAGTTTGTGTTTTAGTTGACCAGGCCAAAGTTTAAGCTTTAGGAATTGTCAGTAAAGCCATTTTTATTTTATTTTATTTTATTTTATTTTATTTTATTTTATTTTATTTTTATTTTTAGTAAAGCCATTTTTATAATGATGCCAGTGCCATTACCACCACCCAACCTTCAGTGCTACTTACTAAATATTTGTTAATGATCAAGTCAGTAATATAGCTATATATACTATCTTGAATCATTAAAACATTCCTACCTGATTAATATTGTTAGGCCCATTTTTGTATTTATGGTGAATGAGACTTAGGGCGGCCAGTCACTGGCCCAAGATCACACAGCTGGTAAGTGTCCAAGTGGGTAGTTAAATCCATGACCAGGGCTCACAAGAATTGGCTTTGATTTTACTCTGGTAACATGTACATAACATAAAATTTTAACCATCTTAAAGTGTACAATTCAGTGATATCTGGTATGTTTAGAATGTTGTACAACCATCACTACTATTTAGTTCCAGAACATTCTCATCGCCTCAAAATAAAATCCAATGCTCATTTAGCCGTCATTTCTCATTCCCTCTCAACTGATTTTGGAGTATTGATTATGGACCCTGAATTCTGCTACACTGTTTATTTGTTTATTTTAAAGGATTCTCTGCATATGATCATGTCATCTTTGAACAGAACTAGTTTGGATGACTTCCTTTCCAGTTTGGATGGCTTTCTATTCCTTGCCTAACTTCTCTAGCTAGAACTACCTATACAGTGTTGAATAGCAGTAGTGAAAACTGGCGTCCTTGTATTGCACCGATCTTAGGGGGAATACTTTCAGTCCTTCACTCTTGAGTCTGACATTATATATGAGTTTTCCACATTGCCTTTATCATGGTGAGAAAGTACCCTTTTGCTCGTAATTTGCTGAGTATTTGTGTTTTGAAAGAAGGTTCAAATTGGCAAAATGCTTTCTCTGCATCGGTTGAGATGACCATGCATTTTTCATTTACTCAATTGACACGGCCTATTGAATTGAATAATTTTTATATTTTTTAAATATGAAATACATCACTTTCATTCTCACGATAAACCCTGGTTTGACATGTTGTATAATCCTTTTGATATGCTGCTGGATTTGGTTTGCTAGTATTTTCTTGAGGAAATTTGTATCTCTATGCATAAGGGATATTGGCCTCGAGTGGGTTTTGTTTGTTTGTTTTTACTGTGATGTGTTTGTCTGGCTTTTGTATGAGGGTAATGATGGCATCACAGAATGTGGGAAACTAAAGGCCTAAGAACCAGAACCCATGAAAGTCCTGAGACCTAAGACGCAAGGTCCAAGGCCTGAGATAAAAACCTTAGCTTAAAGATCTCAGATCCAAGGATGGAAGGGCCCAAACATACATAAAGGCCCAGGACTCCAGCCACTTTAGATGGACAGAAGGTCCAAGAGAGAAAGATACCTCAAGGATAAATGGGGTGGGAAGCTGGAAGCCCATGACCCAGAATCCAGAAAGGATAGAAGCCCCAAGACCAAAGGAAATCCCAAGATTAGAATGCTAAACCCCAGATTTTTTCCATTGCTGCCCTCTCTACTTGTGGACATTTTCCATTCTCCCTTGTCAGTTCTCATGTTTCCATTTAAGCTCACTTCCTTTAAGATGGTCCTTTTTGATGTTGCTGTTACTTTAAGGAACTGTATCTTTAGATTGGCAATATTATACCCGGGCCAGTCTGAAGCCAATTTTTATCACAGTGTTGAGCCATTTATTGAGCGTTTGTTTTTTACATTTCCATTTCTCTTCACCTCCATTCCACTTGAGATGGACATATAGGTAACATTGTATTCCAGTCCTCCCTTTTCCTTAGAAACTCTAGAATGATGAGAAAAGGAAAGCATCAGGCTGGTGAGGGGTGTGGAGGAAGAGATAGGCTATCTAGAGAAAATGTGAAGAGACGTTCCAGGCCAATGAGAAGAATTAGACAAGTAATACTCAGATGGGCCAGCCTGATGAGAAGTGCCAGCCAGCTACACCTTATTTCTTTGGGCTTGGTTTCTGGCATCCTCAGACTACCACTACTGAGAAAGAATAAAAGAACAATGTTATCATCATCTGACTTTTATGGCATAAATGAAATTGTGAACTCATCCATTTGTAAAGGCAATGACTTCATCTCTACCCTTTTATCTAAAAGGAAATCTATGCCAAATGCTCTGATAAATGGGAAGATATACTTTGACTTGTGAACTGATGTGAAATGCAGAATCGTTGAGCTTTGAGTGTTTTGAAGATTGAAAAATCTTGCTCAGCATGGATGACCACCAAAAAGCAATCTAAAGCCATCTACATACCACAACTGAGATAAATTTGGGAATGTGTTGCCTAATGTCAAATAAAATGTACTGTTTTGAAAAAAACAATGAGTTGGGAAGTATTTACTTCTACTTTTTGGAAGAGTTTGAGAAATATTGGTGTTAATATTTGAAAATTTTGTAGAATACTCATTAGTAAAACCATCTGGTCCTGGGCTTTTTTTGTGTGCTCTTTGATTACTGATTCAATCTCTGTATATTATACATCTATTCAAATTTTCCTTTTCTTCTTGAGTCGATTTTAGTAAGTTGTGTGTTTTAGAATTTTGAGTCATCCCTCTTTTTCTCTTAGACAGTCTTGATAATGATTTGTCAATTTTGTTCATCTTTTCCTTGAACAAACTTTTGGTTTAATTAATTTTCTCTATTGTGTTTCCGTTCTTTATCCCTTTACTCTCTGCACTAATCTTTATTATTTTCTTCCTTTGGCCATTTTTGAGTTTAGTTTGCTCTTCCTTTTTGAGTTTCTCAAGGAGTAAAGTGAGGCTGAAAGTATGCATTTATAGCTGTAAGTTTCCCTTTGAGCACTGCTTTCTCTGCTGCACATAAATTTCGGTATATTGTATTTTCATTTTCATTCGTCTCAAAATATTTTCTAGTGTCTCTTGTGATTTCTTCTTTGACCTATTGGTTATTTAAGAATGTGTTGACTAATTTCTATACATTCCTAAATTTTTCAGTTTTCCTTCTGCTATGGAAAGGATAGTTTGTATGATCTCAATCCTTTAAGATTTATTTGGACTTTATAATCTAAAATAGTCTATCTTGGAGAATGTTTTGTGTACACTTGAGAAAAATATGTATTCTGTTCTTGTTGGGTGGAATGTTCTGCATATTTCTATTAGGTATAATTGGTTTATTTTGCTGTTCAAATCCTCTATTCCCTTACTGATCTTCTGTTAGTTGTTCTGTCCATTATTGAAAATGGAGTATTGAAGTCTGCACATATTGTTGTACAACTTTCTGTTTACCCCTTCAATGCTGTCATTCTTGCCTCATCTATGTTGGGGCTTTCCGGTCACGGGTGTGTATATTTATAACTATATGTCTTCTTGATGGATTGATCTTCTTATTGATATATAATATCCTTCATTGTCTCTTGTAACAATTTTTTACTTAAATTGCATTTTGTCTGATATTAATATAGCCATCCCATCTCTCTTTTATTTACGATATGCTTGAAGTATAATTTTTATTTTGTTTACTTTCATCCTATTTGTTTCTTTCAGTCTAAATTGAGTATCATGTAGTTAGCATGCAGATAGATCTTTTTGCATTCCTTCTGCCAATCTCTGTCCTTTAATGGGAAAATGAATCATGTCTACATTTAAAGTAATTACTAGTAAGGAATTAGTTTTGCCAATTTGCTTTTTGTTTTCTGTACCCTTTATACATTTTTGTCCCTCAATTCCTCCATTGCAGCCTTTGTTTGTATTTAATTGACTTTCATAGTGTACTGTTTTTATTATCTTCCCAAGTATATTAAAAGATGTTCAATATCACTAATTATCAAAGAATTGCAAATATCACTTCACACCTATTAAGATGACTATTATCAAAATGTCAAAAGGTGGTAAGTGTTGGTGAGGATGTGGAGAAAAGAGAACCCTTGGGTGCTGTTGGTGGGAATGTAAACTGGTACAGCCATTATAGAAAACAGTATGGACGTTACCCAAAAATTTGAAAATAGAACTACATTTTGATCCAGCAACTCACTTCTCAGTATATATCCAAAGGAAATAAAATCACTATCTCAAAGAGATATCTGCACTCCCATGTTTATTGCAGCATTATTCCCAGTAACCAAGACATGGAAACAACTTAAGCGTCTGCTAACAGATGAATGAATGGATAAAGAAAATGTGGTATAGATATAAATGGGATATTATTTAGTCATAAAAAAAGAAGTAAATCCTGCCATTTGTGACAACATGGATGAATTCTGGAGACCATTATGCTAAGTGAAATAAGCCAGACACAGAAAGACAAATACTGTGTGATCTCACTTCTATGTGGAATGTAAATGAAATAAAATAAAATAAAGCTGAATTCATAGAGAGTAGAATGGTAGTTACCAGAAGCTGGGGGTTGGTGGAAAAGGGAAGATACAAAAAAAAAAAAAAGTAGAATAGTGGTTGCTGGGGATCAGGGGGAGAAAGTCATAAAGAGTTATTGTTTTAGAAAGGTTCAGAGATTTGGTTTTGCAAAATGAAAAAAGTTCTGGAGATGGATGGCAGTGATGTTTGCACAACAATATGATGCACTAAACATCACTAAACTGTATACTTCAAAATAGTTAAGATAGTATATTTTATATTATGTGCATTTTACCACAATAAAAAAAATCTTGAAAAGAAATTTTTTACCTTTCGTCCAGTTTGTCAAATTTTTTGTCCTAAAATTATTAATAGTATTTCCTCTTACCTCTTTAATTTTGTAGAATTTGTAGTAATGGCCGCCCTTTTGTTCTTGATACTGGTAATTTGTGTTTTCTTTCCTTATCTTTTTCAATCCAACAAGAGGCTTATTGATTTTATTGGTATTTTCAAAAAAATTAGATTTTGGTGTCATCAATTTTTGTCTATTATTTTTCAATTAATATTTATTTGATTTTGCTTTTTTTTCAATGATCTCTTTCTATCACTTCACTTTGGCTTTAATTTCCTCTTCCTTATTTAAAAAAAGATGTTTTTAGGTGGGAACTCAAATCGCTGATATTAGATATTCCTTATTTTCCAATATAATTATTGGAAGCTGTAATTTTCCAAGTACTGCTTTAACTCTGCCCCACAAAGGTTAATATAATGTATTTTTATTATAACTCCTTCAAAACAGTGTCTAAATTCTCTTGGGATATTTTCTTTGTCTCTTGTATTATTTAGAAGTGCATTGTTTATTTTCCGTATCTAGTCGGTATTTTTCTAGTTATGATATTATTATTGATTTCTGATATCATTTACTTGTGCCAAGAGAACAGATTCTGTATTATTTAAATCTTTTTGAAGTTATTTAGACTTGTTTTATAACTGATCATTTGATCGATTTTGGCTTAAATGACAGGTGCCCTTTAAAAGAATGTGTTATTCTGCCACTGCTGGGCAGTGCTCTGTAAATATCGACGAAGTCAATGTGTTTGAGAGTGTTGTACAGAACTTTTAAGACATTACTCTTCTGTTGTTTGTTTAGTTGTTCTAGCAAATTCCAGGAGATGAGTGTGTGAAGATATCCAACCACGAATGCTGAAATGTATTAGTATTTCTTACTAATTTCTGTCAATGTTTCCTTCCCATGTTTTGAAACTTTGTCAATAGATTCACAGTCATCTATTATAGTTATATCTTCCTAGTGAACTGGCACTTCTATTATTATGAAATATGTCTCTTTTTTCTGGTACTACTTTTTATCTTGAGATCTATTTTATCTGATACTAATGTAGCCACCCCATCCTTCTTATCCTTATTTTTTGCATAGTCTATCTTTTCCCATCCATTTACTTTCATTCTATATTTGTCTGTCTTTACATGTAAAATGTGTCTCCTTTAGAAAATATGTAAATGTGTCTTTAAAAAAATCTGTTTTCCCAGTTTTCCTTTCAATTAGGGTTTTAGTCTATGAATATTTGATGTAACTGGTTTTTTTTTTTTTTTTGGTTTTTTTTTTTTAATTTTTTTTCAACATTTATTTATTTTGGGGACAGAGAGAGACAGAGCATGAACGGGGGGGGGGGGGGGGGGGCAGAGAGAGAGGGAGACACAGAATCGGAAACAGGCTCCAGGCTCTGAGCCATCAGCCCAGAGCCCGACGCGGGGCTCGAACTCACCGACCGCGAGATCGTGACCTGGCTGAAGTCGGACGCTTAACCGACTGCGCCACCCAGGCGCCCCTGATGTTAACTGTTGATATTGGTGAATGTTATAGGTTAAATTTTGTCCCCTCAAAATTCATATATTGAATTCCTAACACCCAATACCTCAAAATGTGACTGTATTTGAAGACAGGGTCTTCCTAGAAAGAAAAAGTTAGATCTTTTCTTCCTAGAAAGAAAAGTTAAATCTCAGTTAAAATGAGATCATTGGGATGGGCTCGAATCTCACATGACTGGAATCCTTTTCAGAAGGAAGTGACGAGGCAGACATGCACAGAGGGAAACCACATGAAGACACAGGGAAGAGACACCATTGGCAAGTAAAGGAGAGAGAGAAACCTTGGAACAAACAACCTGCTGACATCTTGATCTCAGACTTCTCGTCTCCAGAACAGTGAGAAAATACGTTTCTGTTGTTTTAGCTAATGAGTCTGTGCTACTTTGCTATGGCAGCCCCAGAAAACTAGTAGTGAGTCCAGATCTACTCATTTCCTTTTATTTCATTCTTTTGTTTGTTTTGGTGTTCTTTGCTTTATCATCCCTCAGTTACCTTTTTCCTGCCTTTTAATGAGATTAACTATATTTTCAGGATTGTATTTGACTTTTCTTACTGGGTTTTAGCTAGCTTACTGGCATATTTTTAGTTTCTTCTAGAAATTTCCTTATACATCCTTCACTTTTCACAATTCATTTTCAGTTAATATTATACCACTTTACATAAAATATAAAAACATTCCAAGAGTCAAGGGCCACATATACCACTCCTTCCTTTATTCTATTGTTATATATGTTATTCTAGAGTTATTGTATGTAAAATCTACTTACATTAAACACCACAAGGCAATGCTATATATTTTTCTTTCAATAGTTATATATATCATAAAGAATTAAGAGGAGGAGAAAAGCCAGAATAATAGTCTTTTGAATGTACTTTTGACATTTACCATTAAAGATGTTCTTTATTCTTTTTTTTTTTTTTTTTTTTGAAGTTGATACTTTCCATCTGGTATAATTTCCCTTTAGCCTGAAGAATTTTCACTGGTATTTCTCTTAGTAAAGATCTGCTAGTGTTGAATTCTTTTTGTTTTCTTTTCTTAGAAAGTCCCTTTATTTTGCTTTCATTATTGAAAGATATTTTTGCTGAATATAGAATTTTATACCAACATTTTTTTCCTTTCAGTATTTTAAAAGATGTTCCATCTGTTCTAGACGCCATTGTTTCTGATCAGAAGTCAGTTTTTAATCAGATCATTGTTCCCTTGTATGTAATTCATCATTTTTCTTTTGCTGTTTTCAAGCTTTGTTGTTGTAATTAGTTTTCAACTGTAAGACTGTTATGTGTTTTGGCATGGGCTTCTTCATGTTTATTCTGCTTTTTTTCTTGAAGCATCCTGTATATGCAAAATTTTTCTGTCAGCCTTTATTTCTTCAAGTAATTTTTTCTGTCTCATTTTCTTTCCTTTGTTCTGGAGTGTCAGGTACACATATGCTGGAAAGTTCAGTATTATCCATTAGTTAACTGAGCTTCTATTTGTTTATTTTTGTAACTTTTCTTTTTCTTTATCCATATTGAATAATTTTTTCCTTTTTTTGATGGTTAAAATCACATGTATTTTGCATCTATTTGGAATTTTAAATTATGACATATTAAACATAAAATCCATCATAAAAATGAATAAAGAAGAGAAACATTTTATTAAGTATTCTAAGCAGTCTGTTGTTACACAAGTATTTGTTATTCAGAGCATTCCTAATAATACATTTTCCTTTTTTTTCAAGGTTTTCGATTTTTTAATTGAAGTATAATTAACATAAAGTATTATATTAGCTTCAGGTGTATGATATAATGATTCAACAATTCTATACATCACTCAGTGCTCATCATGATAAGTAGACTCTTAATCCCCTGCATCTATTTCCCCCACCCCCACCCACCTCCCCCTGGCAACTAGCAGTTTGTTCTCTGAATTTAGGACTCTGGTTTTTTGTTTGTCTCTTTTTTTGCTTGTTTTTTCATGTGTTGTGTTTCTTCAGTTTCCCATATGAGTGAAATATGGTATTTGTCTTTCACTGGCTGACTTATTTCACTTAATATTAATATTAACATTTCACTCAATATTCACCTTTAGATCCATCCGTGTTGTTGTAAATGGCAAGATCTCCTTCCTTTTTATGGCTGAATAATATTCCACTGTATATATACCTCATCTTCATCCATCCGTCTCTGGTGGGCATTCGGGTTGCTTCTGTATCTTGGCTATTGTAAATAATACTGCAATAAACATAGGGGTGTATATATCTTTTTCAATTAATATTTTGTATTCATTGGGTAAATACCCAGTAGTGGAATTACTGGATCCTGTGGTAATTCTACTTTTAATTTTTTAAGGAACCTCCATACTGTTTTCTACCCTGGCCTCATTGAATAATTTCTACGGATTTATTTAATGGTTCACATATACCTTGCTGTCATCTCCATTTAGCTGTCCAATCCATCAAGTGAATTTTTCATGTTTATTTATTTTTGAGAGAGAGGGAGACAGAGCGTGAGCAGGGGAGGGGCAGAGAGAGAGGGAGACACAGAATCTGAAGCAGGTTCCGGGCTCCGAGCTGTCAGCACAGAGCCTAATGCAGGGCTCGAGCCCACGAACTGTGAGGTCATGACCTGAGCCAAAGTCAGATGCCCAACTGATTGAGCCACCCAGGCGCCCCCCATCAAGTGAATTTTTAAAATTTCAGGTTCTCCGGCCAGAAAGAACAGACAAGACCAAAAAAGACCCCAAAAAAGTGATTTTTCCACTGGTGCCTCCACCACTTTATGCATCATACAAGCAGCTGCACTTAAACTCAGGATAAAGTCCACAACAAAAGCAAGAACTTCATGTAGCTACCTACCTCCCCCTCTTCTGAGAATATACTCCTTACCAGAATCTGCTTCTGTGGACACTCCTGTACCTTCATGCAGTTGCTTTCTATATTAGGTAGAGATTTTATAATTATTTTATGCAGGGGACTTCAGGAGTGTCTGAGCCTGTCATCAGAGAAATCTGATGGCTTTTATTTGACTAAAGCGTGGGGTTTGAGTGGGTAGTGGTGATAAACCAGGAATATGCAGTTGAAGTTTGATTGTGAAAATTCCTTGAATATCAGGTTGAAGAGTTTGTGCTTAATTTGGAAAGTAACAAGGAGTAATCAGAGCACGGGAAGCTGGAATTATATTCTTTAAACATACCTACCTTAGTAAGCTTGGGATGATAAAATACCATTGACTGGGTGGCTTATAAACAACAGAAGTGTATTGCCCACAGTTCTGGAGGCTGGAAGCTCAAAATCAGGTGGCCGGCGTGGTCGGGTTCTATAGAGAACTGCTCATTTCTCCTCACAGCCTTACATGGGGATATCAGAGTGCCCTAGCCTCTCCTTACAAGGGCACTAATCCCATTCAATTCCACCCCTATTACATAATTCCCTTGCAAAGGCCCCACCTCCAAATACCATCACATTGGAAGGGTTTCAACATAAGAATTTGGGTGGCGGGGGGGGGGGGATGGCACAAACATTCAGTCCAGACAATACCTGTATGTTGAACTTAATTAAAGTAGTACACAGAAAGAAAAAAAAACATTTGTGTAAGTAGATACGTTTGGAAAAAGTTTCTGTACTGATTACACGCCTTTCCGCAAAGTGTGTGAAGAGATTTCAAAGAGAAACACAGAGGAATTACAAAACACACTCTCCTTCTTGCTAGGGTAACCAAATCAGAGGTGGGAGCAACAGGTAGCCAGCACATTGAAATTCAGTAACTGACTTTCAATTTCACAGACCATAATTCTGAACTGACAGGAAGCAACAGGGCTCAAACTACGGCCCTTTAGTGAAGATGGACCAGTAATTATGTGGGGTGCCACACGTTCCCCTTTTGTTTGCTAAATAATGGGATCCTCCAGGGTGCTTTCATAATTACATCCTAGTCACTCACTCAATGCACTGCCCTAGCTGCCGACATGGAATGCTTTGAGTTGTTTCTAGCCATGTAAATGAAAATGATGGAAGAAAATAATTACCCTAAATTGTCTGAAACCCTCAGGAAAAATTAGTTTTATTAACCTGATGCCTGAGTCATCACAGGTACTGTTTTTGAAAAATGTCCTGCAGTTTGGTTTCATGAAAGAGCCTTCTTTTTGTAGTTTATTAATTATCAGCAGGGTAACCAATGTTGTGTCGCAAGGGGCCACCGAAGAAAGAGGTTTGGGAGAAAGAGTAATTTTATGATTCGCTTTTTATTCTTCCTAATAATCTCTTCCATTAGTAAAACTCCCAAGGATAGCAATGGCACACAAGCGTTTGAAGAGGCAGTGGAAGCTGAAATCAGCTAAAAGAGTAGTTTGCTGCATTTAAGATGGAACAGAGGCAGCAGTGCATTGAGGTTAGTGTGAAGGTGAAAAGGAAAAAAAATAATAGGATACAATTGAAAAATAGATTTCTTTGTGGTTACCACCATGGAATGGGAACAATTACTACCTTGCAAAGAGATTTTTACTTTATCACTTCTGCTCACCTTAGGGGACAATGAAGGTAGGTTAACATGGTCTACAGGGCCTTAGGAAAGCATTTATAGTCATGAGATTGCATTTACTTTTATAGAAGTTAGACCTTAATTTACCCTGGATTCAGTTATCCTTCACCATAGCCGGGAAAATCTAAAATATGTCTCTTGCTCTTGTCCTCCTCTTGAACACTATCACAGTCTTCTGCTGGATTTGTACCCCTGTCTTCCTCTTAAAAATAGCTTTACAGTTTTTTTTTTCAGAAGTGGTACATCATATATTTTCTAGGAGACCAATCTTAATTTGAATACCGATGCAATATTTATATATGTTCTCTAATGTTCATCTAACAATGAATTGTGTTGGAGAAACGCGACACTTAAAACAGTCCTAGAGGGGCCAAGATGGGCCTAGAGGGGCCAGCATGGAAGTTTTTTTGCATCTCTCATCCCTGAAATACAGCCAGATCAACATTAAACCATCCTGCACACCTAGAAAACTGACTCGAGGATTAACACAACAATCTGCACGACCTGAACCAGAGAACTCAGCAGGTATGCCACGTGGAGAGGTGAACTGGGGGAGAAAGCTACAGAGGGCAGGGAGCTGTTTTTGCTTGTGGAGAGAGGATGGAAACAGGGAGAGAGTACAGAAAACATCCCCCCCCACCCCGCCCTAAAGAAGCTGGAGACAAAAGAAAGAGTATGCAAGGGACCGAACAAAAAAGGGAGAAAGGAGAAAGGAGAGGGTTTGAATTCCATTAAGACTCTATAAACAGGGGGAGCGCAGAGTCTGAAACTCCACAGCTCAATACCTGGTCGTGCTCTGGTGGGAAGGATGAGTCTCCAGGAACAGAGTGAGGTCCTCGGGCCACACAGCAAGAGGTGGCTCACCTGCTGGGAGGACATATGGTAGGGCTGTGCAGCCTCCCCAAGGGCGAAGGTCCCAGCTGACCCCAGAGAACAACCACATTCGCTGGTGCTAGAACAAAGAAGTCTGACACGAGATGTGTGTTGTGATTTTCCATAAGCCCTGAAATGCTGCTGCTACACGATCATGTGAAATTCTTCAGGGGTGGGCTGGCACCCAGCCACAGTCTCTGGGCATCGGCAGCAGCAGTCTCCCGAATGTTCCTGGGGGCAGGCCGGCACCTGGCCATTGCTAGGTGAGACCCTCCCCCAGAAGGTCTGAGGGGCTCAAAGCCATAGTCCCTCAGAAGTGAGGGGTTGGGAAACACAAACACATCTCAGATAAAACAAAGGAGGGAGGTGCTGCCTGGCAACCTGACAGCTTGGTCACAGACAGTATAAAAGCGGGGAGTAGATGGAAGCCAGAGACAAAGGACAGGTGTGCAATTGCTGGTCAGGGAGAGTACAGAATTCTGATACTAGAGACTGCGTAGCTGGGTGACGCCATTTTCACCCCTCCCACTCGTGCATGTGCACCTTCACGCACCACAATCCACCCAGTAAGCTAAGCAGCGCCATCTAGTGGAGAACGGAGGCATTACACTAAGCCTTGCCCACCTGGGCCAACCTCGCTCTTCAGGAACAACCCAAGACTCTCCGCCGGCTTAGTTTATGGACTAAAACATGCTTCATAGTTCAACTTCTAGGGGAAACCAATGTAATTTGAATCGTACTTCAGTCTGTTTTCTGGTCCATCTATTCAATCTCTTTTCTTTTCTTTTCTTATTCTTGAATACATGAAGAGAAAAGATTTATTTTTGTTTTCCATTTGTATTAAAAACATTTTTCTTTAATTTTTTTCTACTATATTGTTTACTTTTTTGTAAAGTTTTCAATTTCTATTTTTTTACTTCAATTTCAGTTTATTCTCTTTCATTGTATTCATTTATTCAAATTTTCAAACGTTTTCCTTTTTTTTTTTCTTCTCTTACCTTTCATTTTTTTTTCTCTAATGTATCAAGCTCCTTTCAACAACCAGACCAGAACACACCTAGGATCTAGCATCCTTTATTTGACTTTTTGTGCTGTTTTTAATTTTTTAATTTTAACTTTTTTACTTTATTAATTCCTTTTCTTCCTTCAAAATGACAAAACAAAGGAATTCACCCCATAAGAGAGAACAGGAATAAATCACAGCCAGAGACTTAATCGACACAGATATAAGCAAGATGTCTGAACCAGACTTAAGAATCATGATAATAAGAATACCAGCTAGGATTGAAAACAGATTAGAATCCCTTTCTGAGGAGATAAAAGCTAGTCAGGATGAAATTAAAAAATGCTATAACTGAGCTGAAAACTCAAATGGATGCCACAGCAGCAAGGATGGATAAGGCAGAGCAATGAATCAGCTATATAGAGTACAAACGTACAGAGAATAATGAAGCAAAAAAAAAAAAAAAAGAGGGAGAGTAAGGCAAAATAGCATGATTTAAGAATTTGAGAAATCAGTGACTCATTAAAAAGGAACAACATCAAAATCATAGGGGTCCAAGAAGGTGAAGAAAGAGAAAAAGGGATAGAAGGGTATATGAGCAAATCATAGCAGAAAACTTTCCTAACCTGGGGAAAGACACAGACATCAAAATCCAGGAAGCACAGAGGACTCCCATTAGATTCAACAAAAACTGCCCATCAACAAGGCATATCATAATCAAATCACAAAATACTCAGGCAAGGAAAGAATAATGAAAGCAGCAAGGGAAAAAAAAATGTCCTTAACCTACAAGGGAAGACGGATCAGGTTTGCAGCAGACCTATCCACAGAAACTTGGCAGGCCAGAAAGGAGTGACAGGATATATTCAATGTGCTGAATCGGAAAAATATGCAGCCAAGAATTCTTTATCCAGCAAGGCTGTCATTCGAAATAGGACAGATAAAAAGTTTCCTAAACAAAAATTAAAGCAGTTTCTGACCACTAAGCCTATCCTGCAAGAAATTTTAAGGGGGACTCTCTGAGGGGAGAAAAGATGATAATAAAAATAAAAGACTAAAAGCAACAAAGACTAGAAAAGACCAGAGAATACCCACCAGAAACTCCAACTCTACAGACAACATAATGGCAATAAATTCATATCATAAAAGGTATCCAAATCAGCCAGGAGGAGGTCAAGCTTTCAATCTTCACAGATGACATGATACTTTATATGGAAAACCCAAGATTCCACCAAAAAACTGCTGGAACTGATTCATGAATTCAGCAAAGTGGCAGGACATAAAATCAATGCACAGAAATCGGTTGCATTCCTATACACCAATAATGAAGCAACAGAAAGAGAAATCAAGGAATTGATCCCATTTACAATTGCACCAAAAAGTGTAAAATACCTAGGAATAAATCTCACCAAAGAGGTGAAAAATCTATACACTGAAAACTACAGAAAGCTTCTGAAAGAAATTGAATAAGACACAAAAAAATGGAAAAATATTCCATGTTCCTGAATAGAAAGAACAAATATTGTTAAAATTTCAATACAACCCAAAGCAATCTACATATTCAATGCAATATCTATCAAAATAACACCAGCATTCTTCACAGAGCAAGAACAAATAATCCTAAAATTTGTATGGAACCACAAAAGACTCCGCATAGCCAAAGCAATCTTGAAAAAGAAAACCAAAGCTGGAGGCATCATAATCCCGGACTTCAAGATGTATTACAAAGCTTATTTATCAAGACGGCATGGTACTGGCACAAAAACAGACTCAGATCAATGGAACAGAATAAAGAACCCAGAAATGGACCCACAAACGTATGGCCAACTAATCTTTGACAAAGCAGGAAACAATATCCAATGGAATAAAGACAGTCTCTTCAGCAAATGGTGCTGGGAAAATTGGACAGCAGCATGCAGAAAAATGAACCTGGACCACTTTCTTACACCCTACACAAAAATAAATTCAAAATGGGTGAAACACTTAAATGTAAGACAGGAAGCCATGAAAATCCTTGAGGAGAAAGCAGGCAAAAACCTCTTTGACCTCCACCGCAGCAACTTCTTACTCAACACATCTCCAGAGGCAAGGGAAAGAAAAGCAAAAATTAACTACTGGGACCTCATCAAGATAAGAAGCTTCTGCACAGCGAAGGAAGCAATCAGCAAAACTAAAGGCAACCAATGGAATAGGAGAAGATATTTGCAAAGACATCAGATAAAAGGGTTAGTATCCAAAATGTATAAAGAACTTATCAAAGTCTACACCCAAAAAACAAATAATCCAGTGAAGAAATGGGCAAAAGACATGAATAGACACTTCTCCAAAGAAGACATCCAGATGGCCAACCAACACATGAAAAAATGCTCCACATCACTCATCATCAAAGAAATACAAATCAAAACCACAGTGAGATACAACCTCACACCCGTCAGAATGGCTAACATTAACAACTCATGCAACAACAGATGTTGGCAAGGATGCAGAGAAAGAGGAACCCTCTTGCACTGCTGGTGGGAATGCAAACTGGTGCAGCCACTCTGGAAAACAGTGTGGAGGTTCCTCAAAAAATTAAAAATGGAACTACCCTACAACCCAGCAATTGCACTACTAAGTATTTATCCAAGGAATAGAGGTATGGTGTTTTGAAGGGACACATGCACCCCAATGTTTATAGCAGCACTATCGACAATAGCCAAAGTATGGAAAGAACCCAAATGTCCATCGATGGATGAATGGATAAAGAAGTTGTGGTGTATATATACAATGGAGTATTACTCCGCAATCAAAAAGAATAAAATCTTTTCATTTGCAACTACATAGATGGAACTGGAGGGTATTATTCTAAGAGAAATTAGTCAGTCAGAGAGAGACAAATATCATATGACTTCACTCATATGAGGACTTTAAGATACAAAACAGATGAACATAAGGGAAGGGAAGCAAGAATAATATAAAAACAGGGAGGGGGACAAAACATAAGAGACTCTTAAAAATGGAGAAGGGGGGCGCCTGGGTGGCGCAGTCGGTTAAGCGTCCGACTTCAGCCAGGTAACGATCTCGCGGTCCGTGAGTTCGAGCCCCGCGTCGGGCTCTGGGCTGATGGCTCAGAGCCTGGAGCCTGTTTCCAATTCTGTGTCTCCCTCTCTCTCTGCCCCTCCCCCGTTCATGCTCTGTCTCTCTGTCCCAAAAATAAATAAATGTTGAAAAAAAAAATGGAGAAGGAACAGAGGGTTGCTAGAGGGGTTTTTGAAGGGGGGGATGGGGTAAATGGGTAAGAGGCTTACGGAATCTACTCCTGAAATCATTGTTGCACCATGTGCTAACTAACTTAGATATAAATTATAAAAAATGAATAAATTATAGAAAGTAAAAAAAAAAAAGAAACGAAATAAAAAGTGAGAAGTGAGACCTAAGTTGAACTTCTTTTTATTTTTATTTTTATTTTATTTATTTTTTAAAATATTTGTTAATGTTTATTTATCCTTGAGAGACAGAGCATGAGCGGGGGAGGGGCAGAGAGAGCGGGAGACACAGAATCCAGAGCAGGCTGCAGGCTCTGAGCTGTCAGCACAGAGCCCAACGCAGGGCTCGAACCCACGAACCACGAAATGATGACCTGGGCCGAAGTCGAAGGCTCAACCCACTGAGTCACCCAGGTGCCCCTAAGTTGAACTTGTTTTTAAAACATTTTTAATAAAAATTAAACAGTTTCAGGTTCTGGAAGGGGGCCTCCTTGAAATGAGTTATACTTTAATAAAGTCCATATACACTATATAAGTGATGTTTCAGAAACTCTACTATGGAAAATATTAGTTTAGGTGAAACATAACAGTGTATAAAACCTCCATTTGGCAATAAATTTTAAATAAACAAACAAAAAGGCACGCGTGAAACCAACAAGTAATTTCAGGCCTCACTTCTTCATGATGAAAGAAAAGATTTTTTGATGCTTCCATTATGTATTCAGTAATTAGAAACATATTTATAGTTGAGAATTGAAATAAGCTTCTACTAGATGGGTGGTATAAGCCCAATAGCATGAACTCAGGCTACAAAAATAAAAATATGCCCTTGTAAACATCCATTAAGCATTAATCTCAAATTCTACAAACTAGTAACACAATGTGGAACTTTTTTATGTAAGCCAAATAAAACATTGAAATCAGGATTCACCTCTTCTCTAACAGAAATGCAAAAGCGAACTGTGTGTCTGAGGCTGTTCTGGTATTCACATGCTCATGTGGTATTTTTCAAAGTTATCTGTAAGCGAATACTTGATGTCATTGTACTTCTCACCCTTAATAAAGACTTAATGGAAAACAAAACAAAAACATAGGCCTGATGATGAACCCTAAGTGTGAAGTGTGGATGATGGTGCTGATAACAAAAATGCTCTTATAAATTGAGTGACCAGGGCACCTGGGTGGCTCAGTCGGTTGAGCGTCCTACTTGGGCTCAGGGCATGATCTCATGGTTTGTGAGTTCGTGCCCCACATCCAGCTCTGTGCTGACAGCTCAGACCCTGAAGCCTGCTTCGGATTCTGTGTCTCCAACTCCCTCTGCCCCTCCCCTGCTCTCTCTCTCTCTCTCTCTCTCTCAAAAATAAACATTAACAAAAATTTTAAAAATAAATAAATGAGTAAAATTGAGCGACCAAACATATACTTCATTATGCAAGCTGGGACATTTTGGGACGTGAACTGGGGTTGATAATTATAGCAAGAAATTGGCATAAATTAGGACTAATCACAAGTTGCAGTCAACCTATTCATAAACCAATATAAATGATGATAGGAAGCCAAGTAAACCAATTATATGTATATATTAGTTCCAGAATAATGGAACAGAGCCCAGGGAAAGAATTCCCTGATGTGAGACAATGAACAATTTTAAAATAATGTTTTTATTTGTTACTTGTATGAAAATAATGCATATTAATTGTATAAATTTTTTTAAATATGGAAACTATAAAAAAGAAAAACCATGGATAATGCACTGAATACAATTTTAATGCATTTTTCCAGATATTTTTTGTGAATATGTACAATATTATATAAGTAATATAAGTAGAATTATATTTTAATACAATTATCTTTTTTTTATTTTATCAACCTTTTCCCATTCCATTAAATATTTTCCCACATGATTTTTATTGAATTTATAATAATTTATTCAGTTAGTATTTATTAGAGTCTACATAATACATTATATGAATGAGCCATATTTTATTTAATGAGACATTATTGCTAGAAATTTAGATTATCTTACTGTTTAGCTGTTATGAGTAAGACATAAATATCTTTATATGCAAATCTTTGGTTTTCTTTCTCACAATTTTCTTAGAACATATCCTAGAATTGAAAATCCTAGATCTGATCATATGTGTATTTGTAAGACTTGTGATATGTTTTGTCAAATTGCGTTCCAGAAAGAATATATCATTTTTTTTTGTACAGTGCCTGAAATAGCCATCTTACCCCACACTTATCAACATTAAATATTATCCTTTAGAAAATCTTTGTGAGTTTGAAAGGTAAAAATATATGTTGTTTACTGATGTTGCTATGTCTCTTCAATTTGTGCTATTTTCACACCGGTGAAATATTGTCTGCTAAAACTAAATTTTAATATCTAGTTGAATTCCTCAACCTTTGTTACTTTGCTTTGAAAATTGGATGTAAGTCTTGGCCATTTATTATGCCAAATCAACTTCAAAACGTCCACTTACTTAAACTTACAAGCTAATTTGAAAAGGACTAGACAGATTTACAATATTGAATCTTGCCATTCAGGAGCATGGTTCACACCAATAATTTCTCAAGATGTCTTTTATTTTCCTTAGAAAGGTTTTATAGCTCACCTTACATATATCCGGCACATTCCTGTTCATTTGTAGGTTCTTTACAGTTTTATTATGATTGTGAATCAAATATATTTTTTGTTAATTTTCAGACTCATTTGTGCTGATATATATATATGAGAATATATGTGTATATATATGAGAGAAGATGTAGATGTATATATATATGAGAATATATATATATGAGAGAATATATATGTATATATATGAGAATATATGTATGTATATATATGAGAATATATGTATATATATGTGAGAATATATATATGAAAAAATATATATATACATACATATATATATATATATATATATATATATATATATGAGAAAGAGAGAGGAGCCATGTTTTCTGGTCATCTACAAAAGTTGCCAAGTTGTTTCCTAAAACTTTCTTAGGATCCTGTAGTAGATAATTTTCAGTAACATGAAAATTATAAAAGCAGGTTCTTCTGAGTCTTTATTATTAAATTTCCTTTTAGGTGTTCTTCAATGGTTTTTCACAGGCCTCAGTTTTTTCCTTTATTTATCTTCAAGTAAGAAGTGATCCCTCCAGAATTCATGTTACCAAACACAGGCCAGAGATTCCTCTTGGCTATCAAGCAACTCAAGCTGTCTTATGGGGGAGTGGCGGGAGAAACACGTATATGCCACTAATTGGGTGTCTTCATCCAGGTGCACTGACCTCGTAGTTACGATGAATTACCCTCAATTTTTAAGAATTGTTTATTTTTAGTCTTCCCTCTTTCTATGCCTTCCTCAGTATTTTAGTAAGAATTTGGCAGAGACACTTTCAAGCGATTTATAATCAGATAACGTTTTGGACAAAAAGTGAGAAATAGGCTGTTAAATGTTTCTCCTCAAATTCTCCCATATTCAAATAAATAGAACTTTACCCTCTCCTTCTCCAAAGAGTTCTGAGAGAAAAAAAGTGGATACATTAAAAGTTATGCTTCCAGTGAAGTGTTAATAAGAATTAAAAATACATAAAAGAAATATTAAATGAGACCATCTCATTCTGATTTACTTCCCATAAGCATATGAAATTTCCCCATGTGGCTTTTTTCTTTGAAAATATTATAAATGTCCAATTTGCTCTAGTGAACATTTCGTTGAGATCTTTATTGAAAATTCCGCTTAAAATGCAGATATACTAATTAAGACACTTTGGTTTGTAGATGACAGAACCTCAAATTAACTTAGGCTAAAAAAGTAATGTATTGGAAGAAAATAGGGTTGTTGTTTTGTTTTGTTTTGTTTTGTTTTGTTTTGTTTTCCAAAGCTAATGAAGGGGTTTATTCATTAAGCCACAGTAGGGACAAGGCTTCAGAACAACTGGAAGCAGAAATTTCTCTCTGTTTTTCATTGGTTTTTCTTTCCACATGTCCGGTTATTCTCAAGTTTCCCATTTTATACGTCCTATTATCAAAGAGAGACTAACTCACAACCCACATTGGAAATACTTTAGGGAAGGGCTGTGGTCTGATCTGCGTCAGTTACTAAACTCTGGAACACTCGACTATTGAGTGTTACCGGTATTGAGCAGGTAACCATGTGTATTTGGGGAATCGTTCTAAGTGAAGCAGCTACACCAAGAAGGGAGTACTCTAGCAGTACTGTACCATGCCCTGGGGGCAAAGGCATCCCCACACTTTTGGTAATTAAAAAGATTACCAGCTCATAGTCTAATAGTAACGTCTTCCCTAGGCTGTTGAGTGCATTTATGAAATTATAAGACAAAGATCCTATATTGGTACATTGTGTTTTGAATCTTTGAATCTGTTCTCAAGGGGTTAAGCAGAGGTGATCCCTAGAACATCAGATATTTATTTTTCTTTTAAATTTAATATGACTATAGAACCTCACATGTAATTTTCTCAAGTACATGTTACAGAATGTTTTTTAAGAGATTGTTATTATCCTATTTAATTTTAAGAAGTTATTTCCTTAATATATGTAGACCATTATGATCCAGTAACCCTCTAGTTTTAGAAATGTTGAGAAATTATTCTCCTTTTCCTGTGTTTGTGTTTTTAGATAGTTTCTAAATCACAAAAATAACCTGTGATTTCAAACAATACCCTCAATCAGGCAGATTTTCAAAAGGAGAAATAATCCTGAAATATATAGAAGCAATGGGAAGTGTAGCTAAAAAGAACTCATACATTCCACCCGCAAATTCACTGAGTTACTTGCAGTGACATTCTGTCTCTTGCACCCCGTGGTACCAAGAACAAAACACCAAATGATGACACAGCTGTCTCAGCTGGAAGGTACTCACAATTTATAACTTCTGATTATTTCAATTCAATTCAATTTTGCCCATTCTTCTTACTAGCTACATGGAGGGCCTAGTAGACAGACAAATTTGAGTTATGTTTGCTTTTGTTGAAGAATACATTTAAGGAAACAGCATTACAGATTTCAGAGGATTTGGTAGAAAAAAAAAAAACAATATGAAGGACAAAAATATAGGTATGACTATGTGTGGTGGGTTGAAAATAGCACCGGGCTTTAGTCCCAGCTCTACTCTAGATGTGTGACCTTGGGTAAGTTGCTTCCATTCTTTGAGCCTTAGTTTTCTCATGTATAAAGTAAAATTTGGAATAGATGATCTCTACTATGCTGGCAGCTGATGTTTTGGTGAAATGCTTTATTTTAGTGTGTAAAGATACAGGTAGTTTAGAAACAATTGGATATTATCCCTGGCTAATTGTGCAGTTACATATGAGAGAAGCTTCAGGAAACTGAGTGATTTTTTCATTTTCATTTTTTCATATTCTTAGGGAAGATTTGGCTCATAACCCACAAAGACATTATGAAAATGACCCTATTCATTTTGTCTATGCCATGCACTTTTAAATAATGATTGCTTTCTACTGTTTCATTATGTAGCTAGGAGATGTACTTTCAATTGCATGTTAACTCTTTCTTCTCGTGTAATAATTTTCTCTGTAACATTCCTGAACTATATTATGTGTACTTATGGAATAATAAAATTTTCACATATTACTTTTCTCACACAACTGTTTTAAATATCCTTCTTTCAGTGGAAATTCCCCCACAAAGATTTTTTAATGAGCCAAATGCAATCCTTATTTTTAAATCTGCAAAAGCCATTTCATGGGATATATCTAGTTCATTCTCATTACCCAGGGTTTCAAAAGAAAGAGCACCATAATGGGGCAACTCCTGTGGTGTGAGGCACTAGGCAATGAGGGACAAAAGATAAATCCCTTCCTAATAGACACATGAAATGGAATGCTTTCTATCCTGTGTGACTCTAGAAGGTGTGCTACAGTTTGAAGGTTAAGGGCAAAATCCATTATGCAATCCGGTGATAGTTCAATTCATATATCTTGGCCCTGATCTGATTTGTTTCCAAGTTATACAAATAAGGCAGTTATAAAGTAAATTGTGTTCCACCACTCACAGTCCCTCTATGTTAACACTTGGCGCTTTATTATTTGAGCTGGTTTTGTCCTTTAGCAGCTGGGCCCCAGTATGCACATACCTATTAGACCTCCCTAAGCCATGTCAGTTGTTCCTATTTGTATACCATGTTGTAAGTTACAAATCGCTTTCCTATCTATCTCCTCAAATCTTCACAATGACTTTCTGAGACAGGCTGGACTAGGATTATCAACCCTCTTCGATCATATTCATTCACATTTATGAAGTTAATTTTGGAAGGTATTTTACTTTTATAGACAGTTGAGGTTTTAAAATAATCTGTTAACTTCCTATTACATTAACTGCAAGATAGCTGCACATGTAATCAATGTATATGTCCAATTCCAACACCTGAAACTCACTATGTCTAAAACCGGTTGACTCCCCACCATTCCATCTCCTGCTTACCATCGACCTGATGTAGACCAAAGGTCATCATCAATCTCCTTTTAGGTGTTACTTCGTTTGTCACCATTTCTCTAATCTTCCAATCTAGAAACCACTTTCTTTGACTTGCCCTCCTGAGCCAAGTCAGTTACCTGGTTCTGTTGCAGCATTATCAGCAACAACCACTGTACATTTCCCCCCTTCTCCTTCACAGCCACTGCCATAATTCTATTGCAACAGCCTTCTAATTTGATTCCCAGTCTCCAGACTAGCTATTCTTCATTTTTCATGCTGCTAAAAATACACTTTTCTTAAAACATGGCTTAGAATCTGTTACATCTCTCATCACCACCTATCCCCATTGATGAACAGTACAGATTAATGTTTTTTAAGTACAATGGACTTAAATTTAAATTCCTTCTCAATGATTTAAATCTGGGTGTGCCTGAATCCAAAGCATGATTATAATATGCTGACTTTCTGACCTTCAGGGTGGGCAGGGAACATAAAATTGGGCATTCAGGTGATGAGCCGAGACCTAAGATTAAGGGACACTAGCTCTTCTTGTCTGAGCCTGGTAGACCTTGCAAACCCCCATGAATCCCACAGTATTATGTAGCCTGTGGCTGGGAGCTCTTGAAAGTCAAAATTAGAACTCTTGCTTTAATTGTAGTCATCATCTTGGTCTCTCTTGCCCTGCCTTGCCCACTTCCTTAGACTAAGCATGACAAATGTTGCCCAGTTAGCCTAGTAGAGAGGACGGTGTACAAAGGAGATTGCTCAGTGTTAATGATGGTTGTTCTTCGCCATCTTTGTTGAACCGCATGAAAAACTATCAGCATTGCTTGCCTAGAAATTGTGTGAAATAGTAGACAAATACCGGCTTTGGGTTCACACAAACCTAAGTAGGAGTTCTAGATCCTCCACTGGCTAGTTGTCTAATTCGCGGGCAGGTCATTTGACCTCCCTAAGCTCCAGTTTCCTTTTCCTAACTTGAAGTAGGTACATTAGTATCCACTAACTGGGAGACTGTGCAATGATAGAAATACTGTCACGAATTAAAGAGCACTTTGAAATACCTTTACATTTCATTATCTAACTGTGTGGATATAGCTACGAGGTGCATTGTTTGTTCCTTTTGCAGTTAATACTTGGTACACACATGAATCTGTGGTTCCTTTGCCACAGTTCCAGGGTCACGTGAGCTCCACAGACCACTTGTTGCGGTGACAGGGGCTGCTAATTGGCTTCCAATATCCATTCTCATATCCTACTATGATCAAATAACCTGTAGCTGGCCATACAGCTGCCTGAATAATGATTTCACTCATTGGCCTCTCGTGCAACCATGAATGACCATGTCACCCAGTTACGACCAATGGGGTGTAAGCATAAGTGAGACGGGAAGCATCTGGGAATGCTGAGAAAGAAAACGCAGGACCTCTTCATTTACCATCCCCTTCCTGCTGACCGCAAAAATTGGGTCTGAAGCTGGAGCAGCCATTCTAGGTCATGAATTGGAGAAGTGCATCGAGAAAGATAGAGCAAAGATCCTGTGACCCAGAATCATGATAGTTGTAGAGCACCCATACTAGCCTGATCCACCACGCTTTCTTTTTATGGGAAAGAAACCAATTATTCTATTTTTCTGTTCAAACAACTGAACAATATTCTAATTAATGCAGTTGGAAACCACTGAAATAATGCACATAAAAGAGCTGATCAGTGTTGGTGACTTCTTGTAATTGCTTAAGTCACTTCCTCCCTTTCTTGAGCTAACTTCCCTTGGGTTTGTCCTATTACCCTGTAGTACTGCTGGGTTATGGACTCATGAGCTTCTGTAAGATTGGAAAAGTCTTCCTTCCCTTAGGCAGCACATCCCATGCTATACTGGTTATTTTGACCTTCGTGAATGGTTATACATAGCAGTTCTCTGAGATGGCATCTGAATTCTCTGAAGCTATAATATGCAGTACTTTTTATAAGAGGCACTTTTGATTATTACCTTCGCTGAAAGTAATAGGCAGGCAGATTTGTGGTGCTCTCTGTTTCCATGTGTATTCAAGATTGCATTGCTACTTCATAACGTTCCTCGTTATTCGCAAGCTGATTAGATAGAATGTTGAAACCAAATGGAAAATGACACAATTTATTACCTTTACAGAGTGTATTATAAAAATATTATAAACAATAAAAAATTCTTTGGAATTAATAGAACATAAAGCACTCTTTTTTTTCCTAGTGAAATTATAGGTGGAGTGGGATCCTATCTGGGTGGTAATGAAACATCCTGTTAGCTTTCAATTACAGTCCTGAACAGCAACTCTCTCCACCCCACTGTCTCTCAATCTCCTTCACCCCCCACACCCCCACACTCCCGCCCGACTGCCCCTCCTCTCCCTCTCTCTCTCTAATAGATATTATAACCAGGGGTTGAAACTAGAAGATAATCCAATTGACTGAACATTAAATGCATTACATAATGATTGTATTCTCATATATTAATATGCACCACAAATGTACTAAACTATGTAGAAAGCCAAAATCATATCTGAACCAGAAAATTTAATTGTTGTAGGAAGAGGTGTATTAGGCCACAAACGATAAAATATCAGGCCACAATAAAATAAAATAAAGTTCTGTCACCTGTATAATGTTAGTTTGAGGCATTTAATGCTGTTAACTGTCGCAATGAGTTCTTGAGAGGTTTTGTTCTTTCTTTATCAGAAATGAGGATATGAGGGGCCCCTGGGTGGCTCAGTCAGTTGAGTGGCCGACTTCAGCTCAGGTCATGATCTCGCGGTCTATGAGTTTGAGCCCCGCGTCGGGCTCTGCGCTGACAGCTCAGAGCCTGGAGCCTGTTTCGGATTCTGTGTCTCCATCTCTCACTGCCCCTCCCCTGCTAGTACTCTGTCTCTCTCTCTTTCTCTCAAATATAAATAAATATTTAAAAAAAATAGAAATGAGGATATGTGCCGACAACCAAATACTTAAAGAAGTCTGGGCTTAATGTTCGGCTCTCCTAACTGCAACAGTGCATCACTGTGGCACGTCCAGTAGCTCGTTCAACATTCTAGAGACTGGAGAACATCAAGAGGATAAACTCTATGACAGGCATCTATTCATTCATATAGGGAGCACATCTGTTGACATCTCAACTGCTAATTAATAAGTAAGGGACTCAGGCCTCATGCATAATTAAGACAAGCCGAATCGTCTTTTTTCTCTCTCCAAATACAGAACTCAAATGGAAACTGAAGGAAGGTTCTTTCACTAACCCAGTTGTGCTTTCAGTTTGCAGAGTCAGAGAAACAATTCTCACAGCACAGGGTTACTTTCAGAGAAAGAGAGAGGAAGAAAGTTTTACAAGAAACGTTATTTGGCCATCACTGTAGGCAAACGCATGAATGATTTTACAGGCCATGCCGAGAGAAACGTGGACACTTGGCGGGCCTCATGGACCCAGTTGTTAATTAGGGTGTTGGCTGTGAGCTATTACTATAGGTTTCAGAGCCTTTACTGACCAGTCACAGCAGCGACCTTTAAGAGAAGGTCATTATTGTTCACATCATACAAATGTATTTAATTTGGGGCACCTGGGTGGCTCAGTGGGTTAAGCATCTGATTCTTGATCTCGACTCAGATCGTCATGTCAAGGTTCCTGAGATTGAGCCCCACGCTGGGCTCTGCACTGACAACACGGAGACTGCATGGGATTCTCTCTCTCCCTCTCTCTCTGCCCCTCCTCCACTTGCTCACTGTCTCTCTGTCTCAAAATAAATAAATAAGCCTATATATATATATATATATATATATATATATATATATATGACCTTGACTGTCTGCAAGGCTATGACTTATTTTTAAAAAACACACCTTTAAATTGTGGCACTGTTATAACCAGAGTTCTATTCACCTATGTGGTGGAAAATACTTCATGGCAATATGTTTTAGTGACACAATCAAATTTCTTTATTTAGATTTTGGGGATGGAGAGAACTGCCATTCAGAAAAGTAGTAACAGAGACATACACTGTCACTGGAGAAAGAGTGTGATAAACCCATATTCTACAACAGTTCCTAATTAAGCTATACTTAATGTAAAAAGGAGAGAAGTCTTAGACTTTCTAGTGCAGTTGGAGTAGCTTGACTATAGTGTCTGGAAGTGAATCTGTAGGTGTACTGATGCATTTGTGGGCAAGAAAAAGTGATTATATATTTTATTAAATTATAAGGTAATTTGATCTCTTATCTCAGGCTTGCCAATGCTCTAGTCAGTTTTTCCTCTTTTTTTTTTTTTTGGTCAGGAAGCCCGATTTGTCAGGGACATAGATTTTTGTCTAGTTAAAGGTCAGGTGCCGAACAATTGCCAAACAATTGATTTGATTGCTGAGCCGTGGGGTCATTAAGTTGCCTGAAATAACCTTGTTGCAAATGTTCATCAGCGATGCAATCTGGGACTCTGTACTCAGGGCTTGCATGAGCACCTGTGGAAAATATTAAGTTGACTTTTACCTTTGGAACTGTAAATATATACATATATACATATATATATATATATATACACATATATATTTACATATATATACATATATATACATATGTATATATACATATATATTGTCATAGGTGTGAATGCCACGGGAGTAGTTTTATATATGAAACTGCTTGTGATTTGAGAGTATACAAATGTCCCTTCCTTTCTAAGCCTTTCTGTGGCCTGAAATTCCAGTCTTGGGTTTTTTTCTTACATTCAAAACTGCAGCAACCCTGGGGAGTGAGAATATAAAGGTCTGGAATTCAAAGCGTTGCCCAGAAGGACTGGACCACATGCAGTGCCGTGGTCCCGACTTGTGAGCGCAACAGGAGTGCTGAGCGCCTGGAGGAAGACATTGAGAAAATGGGCAGGGAGGCCAAGGCCAAATTGTTCCTTCTTCAAAATTTTGCTAAGGACAGATTTTTCTGATCCTATACTACACAATCCAAAGGAACTTAAAGTGCATAAAAGGAAGGGCACTGGACGTGGAGTCTAGAGTCTTAGTCCCAGCTATGTTTGCCCACTGGCTGTGCCCTAATACAAGTCAGTGAACTCCTATGAGAAAACTCGGCTTCCTCAGATAAAATACGGTAATTTAAGCCAATGCTCTCAAAGCTCCAGAATTCTACATTTTATGTTTCAGATGGCTGGAATTTGGTCCGGTATCCAGTGAAGGGCATGACATCTAGCAGACTGATGAGTTATGTTCCCTTTTCTTTTCTTTTTTAAGTTTATTTATCTTGAGAGGGAGAAAGAGAGAGAGAGCAGGAGAAAGGCACAGAGACAGAGGGAGAGGGAGAGAGAGAATTCCAGGCTACACACCATCAAAGCAGAGCCCAAAGCAGGGCTCGAACCCACAGCATGAGATCATGACCTGAGCCCAAATTAAGAATGGGACTCTTAACCAACTAAGTCACCCAAGAACCCCATTATATTCCCTTTTCAACTACTATTGTCCAGATTAAGTGTTTAAACCATAGAGTCTTCTTGGTTATTGTTGAGGACAAATTTCAAGTCACGTTTCTATTTTGGGCTTTTGGAAAGGGTGTCGTATTTCTACCTGTGTCATGGCGGAAGGGATATTTAGTTTCAATTTTGTCACTAAGCTTCAAAAAATTCTACTTTACTCTTTCAGGCTTAGTTTCATTATTTCTAATGCTTTTTTAAAATTGTTTGTTTGTTTGTTTGTTCGTTCGTTTAGAGAGAATCTCAAGCAGGCTCCATGCTGTCAGCATGGAGCCTGAGATCTTGACCTGAGCCACCCAGGCGCCCCTTGAATACTTTTTTTAAGCTACTCTGTGGTATCCTTTCCTAGTTGCTCTACATATCAGTCCATTATAGATGTATACATTTTGGCTTTTACATCTTGTTCAGCAAAAGCCCAAATCTAATAATTCTAGATGGCTGTCACATAGTAATTATTTAAAAGAACAGCTTTTTGTAGTTGCTGAAGTATTTCTGATGTAGCCAGGTTTGCCGGCTCCCTAAGTGCCATTCATAAACTACTTATAAGGGTTTATAGCCCATAAGTGTGAGTATCCTCATGTTCGATAGTTTAAGTGCCCACATTATAGCATTTTGGTGACTTAGTCGTTTCCCTGTGAGTCAACCATTTCAGGCTTCTGTGCTCCTGTTCTTCAAGTTTCCATGCCCAGAGAATGTTTTATATAGATGATAGATAGAGGTAGATAGACATAGGTGATATAGATAGATATAGATATAGATATAGATATAGATATAGATATAGATATAGATGATATAGATATCGATGTAGAGATAGGGACAGGATAGGTAGTAAGATGACTCACATATGGGGAAACTTGAAAAACATTGGTCTTAATTTGAATCAACTTAATGCCATTTTACAAAAGTTTTCTGAGTATGTACTATGTACCTTACCCTGTTAGTCTGAGATAAAAGATTGCTTTTGACCTCAGGGAGATCCCAGTCTAGAAGATATTACAGTCTTTCATCTTTCCATTCTTGTATAGATTAATTTTCAAGGGAAAATTATTATGTTTGTGAACTTTCCCAACAAATCTATATTCCCCTGGATGTATATCATGACCTTGCATTTATGCTAGGCTGTTGTGGGGAAAAAAAAGAGCTGATGCCACTTTCTGGAATCTTGTGTGATTGTCACTTGTCAAGCAGTTTCACACAGAACCACGTCTCAAAAGAACCCCGCTTTTTCCTTTCGGTGATGATCATGGACTAATTGTTCAGTTAACTGTTAAAGTGAATGAAGACCTCACACCTCCTGGTTTTCAGGTATCCTTACAGTTTCATTTATTGGTAGGTATGCTTGTTGTAACTTGAATCAAATCTGGGACATTTTGCTTCTAGTTCATGTTAACTACAATCATATACTGCTTCTTTATGTCATTCACAAATATAAAGTTTGTCTATAGAATTTATGGAAACATTCACAATAGGGGGGATCTATGGTTAGACTGTTATCTCAGTTAAGTACTACAAACTAGCTATAGTTGTCATTACTTATTACTCTTAAACAGGGCCTCTAAAATTTTTTTAAGTTTATTTATTTTTTATAGAGTGAGCACGAGTGAGGGAGGGGCAGAGAAAGAGAGAGAGAGAGAGAGAGAGAGAGAGAGAGAGAGAGGATCCCAAGCAGGCTCCTCACTGTCAGCACAGAGCCCGACGTGGGGCTCAAACTGTCAACTGTGAGATCATGACCTGAGCCGAAATCAAGAGTTAGAAGCTTAACCGACTGAGCCACCCAGGTGCCCCTCTAAAAAATGTTTTTAAAATTCAAGTTTATCATTGATGATGTACCATTTGGACAACTGTTTTTATGAAATATTGCACACAGTAAAAAGTGTGTACTATATTTGTACATAAGATATAAAGAATAAAAGATAACGACTGTCTATGCACTATCTGTCCTAAAGGGAACCACTATCCTAAATGATATTTTTAATAAAAATTGTATCTATTAAAGTATGCAGAATGATTTTTTTAGAGTTTTATTTATTATTGAGAGACAGAGAGAGACAGAGCATGAGCGTGGGAGGGGCAGAGAGAGAGGGAGACACAGAATCCGAAGCAGGCTCCAGGCTCCGAGCTGTCAGCACAGACCCCGATGTGGGGCTCGAACTCACGAACTGACAGATCATGACCTGGGCCTAAGTCGGTCACCCAACCGACTAAGCCACCCAGGCGCCCCCAGAATGATGTTTTGGTAAACATATAAATAGTGAAATTATTGCTGTAGTCAATCTAATTAACATATGCATTTTCTCACCCTATATATATGTTTTGTTAAATATTATGTAGTTAAATTTTGCCTGATCTTGAAGTCTGATATATATTTGCTTGGTTTTACCTTTTTTCACTCAATATTCTATTTAGCAGTACACTTTGTGTGAGTGAAAAAATGAGCCTTTTTGTTTTAATCCACTGAGATTTTGAAGTTGTATATTATCACAGCATAACCTAGCATATACTGACTAATAAATATTGTCACTTCCATTTTCTTAAGAGCACAAAAGGAAGAGAGCATAGGTGAAGGAAAATGAATTTAAGGCTGCATTGCCTAAATAATTGTCTTTATACTTGTTAATCATAGTGATATAACTCAACCAAGTTTAACATTGATTCTCATATAAATACCTGGTGTCAGATTTACAATGGAAACTTCTTTGACTAATGGAAGGGTATGCCTATAGCAAGTCATGAAAAAGTTATTCTAAAACTGAAGTGAGATTGGATTAGACCACTGAAAAAAAATAGCTTTTAACACCATCAACCTGCAATCTTTTGAGGCATTTGGACAGGATGGCTATTCCAGTGCAGGTACCATCTAATATTCTTTGTGTTTCAGTTGGCTACCCTGAATTACTGACCTAAACCATCCTGGAGGATCTGTCATAAGGCTAGGTCTTCTGTCTTCATAAACCATTTCTTTTATTATATGAGTACTCTAGAGAAATCTGACGGCCACTTCATTTTGTCTCTGATACTGAAGTAGAACACACTGAAGTCATATGATGGCATCTGGTCTATGAAAAGCAAAACTAAGTCAAATTAAAAAAAAACTAATTTCATTAAAAAAAATTTTTTTTAAATCGGGAGGATTTCCAAAAACTGTGGCTACAAGAGTAATATTGAAAGGGGTTCTCTGGGTGTTGTATGTAAGCCAATTTGACAATAAATGATATTAAAAAATAAAAATTAAATGAAAAATTAAAAAAAAAAGAAAGTACTTTTTAAAGCACATACCACAAAAGAAGAAAAAATCAAAAAAATTAACAGATTACTCGTTGCCGGGGGTTAAGGAAGGGGTAGAGTTGGATAAAAATCAATGTGGCTATTCATTTAAATTTTTTTTCAACGTTTATTTATTTTTGGGACAGAGAGAGACAGAGCTTGAACAGGGGAGGGGCAGAGAGAGAGGGAGACACAGAATCGGAAACAGGCTCCAGGCTCCGAGCCATCAGCCCAGAGCCTGACGCGGGGCTCGAACTCCCGGACCGCGAGATCGTGACCTGGCTGAAGTCGGATGCTTAACCGACTGCGCCACCCAGGTGCCCCCAATGTGGCTATTTAAAAAAGCAACATAAGGGGTGCCTGGGTGGCTCGGTCAGTTAGGCATTTGACTTTGGCTCAGGTCATGATCTTATGGTCTGTGAGTTTGAGCCCTGCGTCGGGCTCTGTGCTGACAGCTTAGAGCCTGGACCCTGCTTCAGAATCTGTCTCCCTCTGTCTGCACCTTCCCCTGCTAATGTCCTGCTTCTCTCTCTCTTCAAAAATAGACTCTAAAAAAAACAACATAAGAAGTCTTTGTGGTAATAGAAATGTTTTGTTATATGACTATATCAATGTCAATATCCTTGTTTATGATATCATACTGTAGTTTGCAAGATTTTACCATTGGGGAAATTGGGTAAAGAGTATATGGGATCTCTGTATTATTTCTTAAAATTTCGTGTGCATCTACAATTATTGCAAAATAAAAAGTTTAATTTTAAAAAAGACAAGCAGCAGAAAGGGAGAATACATTTGCAAAAATATGTATCTGATAAAGGCTTGTACCCAGAATACACAAAACTTTTACACCTTAATGCAAATAAACAATCCTATCAAAAAATGGGCAAAAGGTTTGAATAGACATTTTACCAAGGAAGAAATTAGCAAATAAAAATCCAATAAAACACTTCTATATACTCTATATATCTATATATACAGGAAGACTATAATCAAAAAGACAGACAGTAACAAGTGTTACAGAAATTGGAAACCATATACATTCTTGGTGGGAATAAAATTGCACAGCTCCTTTGAAAAAATATTTGGCAGTTTCTCAAAAAATTGAACACAGTATTACCATATGACCCAGGAATTTTACTGTAAGCATATACCCAATAAAATTGAAAATATTTTGGGTCCACACCCAAAAAGACTTGTTAACAAATTTTAATAGTATAATTAATTATTCATAATAATCAAAGGTTATAAACAACTTAAATGTTCATCAACTTACAGATGAATAAATTAAATGTGGTGGATCCATTCAATGGAATATGATTCGGTGATAAAAAGAAATGAGATTCCTCAAAAAATTAAAAATAGAACCACCCTACAACCCAGCAATTGCACTACTAGGTATTTATCCAAGGGATACAGGTATGGTGTTTTGAAGGGACACATGCACCCCAATGTTTATAGCAGCACTATCGACAATAGCCCAAGTATGGAAAGTGCCCAAATGTCCATCAGTGGGTGAATGGATAAAGAAGATGTGGTATATATATATATATATATATATATACAATGGAGTATTAGCAACCAAAAAGAATGAAATCTTGCCATTTGCAACTACATGGATAGAACTAGAGGGTATTATGCTAAGCGA
The DNA here is from genome assembly GCF_018350175.1 of Felis catus. NCBI lineage: Eukaryota > Metazoa > Chordata > Mammalia > Carnivora > Felidae > Felis > Felis catus. The sequence continues at coordinate 115,673,669 of NC_058386.1, read as the reverse complement.
AATTAGTCAGTCAGGAAAGACAAATATCATATGACTTCACTCGTAGGAGGACTTTAAGAGACAAAACAGATGAACATAAGGGAAGGGAAGCAAAAATAACATAAAAACAGGCAGGGGGACAAAAACATAAGAGACTCTTAAATGTGGAGAACAAACAGAGGGTTGCTGGAGGGGTTGTGGGACGGGGGTGGGCTAAATGGGTCAGGGGCATTACGGAATCTACTCCTGAAATCATTGTTGCACTAGATGCTAACTAACTTGGATGTAAATTTAAAAATGAAAACAAAAAGAACAAAACAAACAAACAAACAAAAAACAGCCACATCTTAAACTCACCAAGTTATGCACACTAAATATGTATAGCTTTTTGCATGCCAATCATTCTTCAATAGGGTGGTTTAAAAACAAACAAACAACAAATAAAAATGTAAAGTTTAAAAAAGAAATTAATACATGCTACATCTCAAAGACATTTTGCTTAGTGAAAGAAGCCAGACATAGAGACCACATATTTTGTTATTCCATTTATATGAAATATCCAAAAAAGCAAAGTTATAAAGATAGAAAGGAGGCTAGCAGTTGCCTGGTATGTTAGTGGTGGATAACAGGATTCACAGTAAAGGTGCATGAAGTTTTTTATCGAGGTTATGAAAATGTAAACCTGATTCACGGTGATGGTTTTGGTAGTTATACCAAACTTAATAAATTTTCCCAAAAATGTCATTGAATTATACATGAAAAGGGAGAATTTTATGATATGCAAAATATGCCTCCCTGAAACGGTTTCAAAACAGCCACAAAAGAATTCTGCATGTTGATTATCTATCACAGGTTACTGGGTAGTGTAGTTTTTTACTCTTGAGAATACCAATTACTTGGGTATTTTCTTTCTCTTGATTGTTCTTTCCGTTGAAGTCTACTGGGAACTCAAATCAGATGCAGAATTTTTAGTGTAACTGGTATCTTGAGAATCGTTAGATGATGGGCTATCATTGATCACTTTTGTGTAAGTGATGAAATCAAAGTAAGAGTATGTCTTTTCTTCCCAGTTCAACTCAAACTCTATGTTGTTTTAATTCCATATCAGAATGATTGAGTAATATTCTTTCTGAGATGCATTTACCAGGTACAGTGTTGACATTATTTGAGCAATCTTTTGCAGGAAATCTGCAGAACATGAGAAAAGCAATTATCTCTATCTAGATAGTTCCAAAGTCCTTTTATAGATGTTACTTAAGTATTTGGGTCATTGCACACATCCATCAAAAATGACTTTATTTTCTGGATGTAGCTATGATTGTCACTTAAAAATATAACCTATGAAAGGAATTCATAGTGACAGAAGTACATTATGCAGATAACTTCCAAACATTCTAATATTTGTCATTTAATGAAATGTGTCCATTCCTGCAAAGTCAGCTATGAGCTGTGTATGTGTATGTGCATATACGGACTGGAAAGAGACAAATGAAATCATCTTTATTCATAATCAAGCTAATTGTGTAGAAAAATTCCAGTAAATCTGGAAAAAAAACTTGTGGAAGAAATAAGTGAATTTAGCACGATTGCGTGGTATACGATCAACACGCAAACCTATTTCCATGTACTGGCAATAAACAATTGGAAACTGAAATTTAAAACAAAATTCAATTCACAATCACCCAAACAACACGAAATACTTATGGGTAAATCTAACACTACATGAAGAAGATTGTTTTAAAAATTAATAGACTTTATTTTTTAAAGTAATTTTAGATTTACAGAAAAACTGAATAGAAAGCACAGGGATCCTTCCCTGCCCACACAGCTTCCGCTAGTGTAAACATCTTGCATTATTATGCCAAATTTTTTCAATTGATGAACCAAGATGAAAACATTATTATTAAAAAATCCATAGCTTACATTATGATAAGCTTACTCTTTGTGTTGCTATCATACTGAATAGTTTCACTGCCCTAAAAAATCTCCCGTGCTCCACCTATTCATCCCTCCCTCCATCGACCCGAATCCCTGGTTGCCGCAGATCTTGTTACCATCTATAGTTTTGTCTTTCCCAGAATATCATATAGTTGGAATCTTACGGTATGTACCCTTTACAGACTGGCTCCTTTCATTTAGAAATACGGGTATAAGTTTCCTCCATGTGTTTTCAAGACTTAATAGCTGAAAGTTTGTGTCTGTTATAGGGACAATTTGAACATCAAAATGATGATGATTGAACTTAAGAAGAGACTGATGATTTCTTTTTTTCTTTTTTTTTTGTGGGGGGGGGGCTGGGTACAGTATACTTGATGATACCTGATAGGTAGGGTTCCCCAAGCCCCTCCCCTTCTTCAGGGGGTTTTGGATGGAAACTGTGTAGAAGCAGGGAGATTTTCAGTGTGTTTGGGGCAAGGACTCCCCAGCAGCTGAGGGCCTCTCCCTCTTGCTGTTGCTGTGACTGGTGGTCCAGAGAGCTCTTACTCCTTGGAGGCCATGTGGACCATAAGGTCCACCACCCAGTTGCTATGGCCAAATTCATTGTCATAACAGGAAATGAGCTTGACAAAGTCATTGAGAGCAATGCTAGCCCCAGCATCAAAGGTGGAAAAGTAGATGTCACTGTTAAAGTGACAAGAAACAACCTCTTCCCCGGTGTAGGCAGGATGCCCCTGCTTCACCACCTTCTTGGTGTCATCAAGTGTTTGGCAGCTTTCTCCGGGCAGCACATCAGATCCACAATGGACATGTTGGGGATGGGGATACGGAAGACCACACCAGGGAGCTTCTCATTCAGCTCCAGGATGACCTTGCCCACAGCCTTGGCAGTGCCAGTAAAAGCAGGGATGATGTTCTGGGCAGCCCCTCGGCCATCACGCCACAGCTTCCCAAAGGGGCCGTCCACGGTCTTCTGGGTGGCAGTGGTGGCATGGACTGTGGTCATGAGTCTCTTCACGATGCAGAAGTTGTTATGGATGACGTTGCCCAGAGGGGCCAAGCAGTTGGTGGTGCAGGAGGCATTGCTGGCAATCTTGAGGGAGTCGCCATACTTCTCATGGTTCAAACCCATCACAAACGTGGAGGCATCAGCAGAGGGGGCAGAGATGATGACCCTCTTGGCCCAAACCTTCGAGTGAACCCCGGACTTCTCCATGATGGTCAAGACCTCAGTGGACTCCAAAACATACTCAGCACCATCACCCCATTTGATGTTAGCGGGTTCTCACTCCTGAAAGATGGAGATGGGCTTTCCATCAATGACAAGTTTCTTGTTCTCAGCTTTGACTGTGTCGTGGAATTTGCCATGGGTGGAATCATACTGGAACATGTAAGACCCCATAGTTGAGGTCAACGAAGGGGTCATTGATGGTGACAATATCCACTTTCCCAGAATTAAAAGCAGCCCCAGTGACCAGATGCCCAATATCGCCAAATCCGTTTATTCTGACCTTCACCATCGTGTCTCCAGGATGCGGCTGACACTGTACCAGGAGATGTGGCTCTCTGTCGAACAGGGAGAAGAAGAGAGCCGAGACAGATAATTTTCAATAGAATGCAGTTACCAGAATTTTATTTCATTCTCTTGGTAAACAGATGATCTACCTAAGGAAATCAATAGGTCTTCTGTCTGTGCCATCTCAGAATGAAGAGAATCACTCCATGTGTCCTCTTCATGAACCTATAGTCTGTCAATATTTTCTACCTCTGTCAGCTTCCTGACACATCTATTTGTGCATTTTTTGAGCAATCCATTTGTGATTAATTTCCTTATTTCCTATCTAGAGCCAACTTTGCTTTATTTCACACAAGCTTGCATGAATCTTTGAAAAATAAACTCACAATATAAATATATTGGCCTGAATTATTGATAAGTCACGCAAAGTTATTGTGCTTTGCTGTAATCTGGAACACTTGCATGAAATAGCAAAATAAAAAAAAGTTCAGTTTTCACATATTCTTTTGATGCCTTATATATCTAAATACACAAAACATGGCCCAGCCATCAGTTTATTTAGCTACGTATTTCTTTCATATGCAGTGTGCTTCAGCTATATGGAGTTAAAAATTAATGCCATTATTTTGAGTTCTATATAAATTTCTTTTTGATGTTTGCATCTTACCAATTGCACCAAATAATTTTGTTTTGGGGACCACAAACCATTTCTGTCAGCCATGTTCCACCCATTGTTTTAGAAATTCCATCTAAATTCCATTTAGATTTCCATTGTTTTAGAAATCTGCTTTACATGTTCATTTTACTTTTAATTATAGACCGTTCACTTGCCTTATACTTAATACAAAGGTTGAAAGTATCTCATCTTTCACAGCTTTCTCCTTTGAAGAACTCTTATATTCTTAAATGTCAATTAAAACTTAATAAAACACTTTCAATTCACACTGCACTGCAGTTTTTAGCAAATGATTGTTTTCAATGTCCCTGATTTGGGATAAAAATAGTTTGGGTGTTGTTTTTTCTTGATTTCTAGCTTGAAGTACCAGAGTATATTGAAAACATGTGTCGTATTATGAGTAGCTCGTGTCACTTCTCCACACAGTACTAGAAATCAGTTTTGATTTGACATTTATGTTAAATCATTTTCATACTGCTAGTAAAGATGTAGTTCCATGTACATGTACAAAGTACAATGTAACATATAGATCAATATGAAATATAATCCTTGCCTTCTAAGAGCTTATGGTTTAATTAAAGAGATAAACCAGATGTGCACGTGTATGTGTATAGACACTCATGGAGTCAAGTAGCAAAACGAAGCATGATAACCAGTGGCAAAACATAGAACTTGAAGTTGGAGAGCTGAAGTTTGATATGTGGATCTGCCTGTTGCTGTGTGACCCTGAGCAAGTTACTCAACCTTGCCAAGTTCCAGTTGGTTCATCTTAAAAACAGGAGTAATAATGCACAGTGATAATGTGAAGATTATACTGAATAACATGTATGAAAGTCTATGGGGTCTCATACCCAAATCCATAAAGCTCCTTTGTTCTACTCGAATGTAGCACTAGGGCAATGACTACAGCCATCGCTTGGACCTCCAGTTCAAATCCTCTTGCACAGCACTTGAAAGGCACGCTGGTATTCGGGAAAGAATAGCAGCGTCAGACCTACTGGATTTTGAATAATAGCTTGAGCTATTCATGGTTGTATGACATTGCGCAAGTGACTTAACCCATCTAATTCTTAATTTCATCATTTTCAATGGGGATATTATTATCCACTTACTAAGGAGTTATTGGGAAGATTAAAATAATAATATTGTTATTTAAGTTAATACCTAATGCCCAATAGGTAATGAAACATGTATTTACTAAAGTGGACGATTTTTTCAGCCCTTTACAAAGACCACAGGAAGTTCAGCTGGGAAGAGCGAAACCTATACTCTGAAAAAAATTATGAAGTATTCATGAGTTTATCTGTATATGGTAGAGTTATGTGCAATTACAAATTGGTCTATAGAGAATCACAAGAATGCAAAAGCGTAACTAGGGTGCTCTAAGTTATAAATGGGACTGTATCTGTTTGGGTATGAGGCCCTGTATACTTTCATATACATTATTCAATATAACCTTCCCAATATCACTGTGCGTTATGACTCCTGTTTTTAACATGGGACCAAAGGGTGCCCTTTTATTGGTAGTCAACCATCCCTACTTATTCGGGATGAGAGGGTGTGCATAGAGTGGTACTTGTCCCTATCCAAAGTTTATCGTCCCATCATACTGGCAGCTACCGTGGCAGATGAACTGACGGGGGAAGAGAAAATCACCTGTGAAAAGGAGCCATTTAATGGTCCTTTTTGTCCACTCCCAAATCAAGGTGTTCCCCGTAATCTGTTCCGAAGAAAATTTAAAAGTCAATGGCCTCTTGTAATTCTGATTTATTACTTTGTCATTTTGAGCTGAATTCTACTAATTCGCTACTGTTTGTATGTATATCTTTCCTTCTGCTGTTTACAGAGTATAAATATGTCTAAATCTTCTTTCATGTGAGAAAACGGACAAAATACTGATGACTAAAGTTGTACTGCATCTGTTATGTAAGGCCTTTGACAGGTACTTGCTAGTGAAAGAGAAAGGCAGAGCCGAGCACTCTATTGGACTTATTAGTGTTACAGTTGCCACGGTTTCAATTTGATCGCTATTTATTGAGCAGTCAAAATCTGTTAGGCAGCATAAAGAACACATCGAAACCATGATCTGGATATTAAGGATTTTATACCCTAAAAAAGGAAGTCCATTAACTCAACTACAGAATGTATCCATTTCTGTAATCACTTGTGAAATCTTGATTGGGGAACTCATTTAGCTAGCCTTATACTTAGAGGATATTTTTACATCTTTCCAGTTAAAAATTGTGTTGCTTCAAATAACATTTTAAGATACTGTAATGTGATAGTGCTCACGTAGATGAAATTATTCCTCGTCAATTGTAAGTTAATTAACAAATATCTCATCAAGTGCAAAAAAACTCGGCAGATACAGAAGACCCTGAGCAAGCTGACTCCTCAAAGAATAAAGCCATATTCATTTGGGTTAGTTTTAGGAAAGCAATCATATAAGGAGAATGGATGCTCTCAGAATAACAAAGCAGTTGCTCAGTGGGAAATTGAAGGAAGAGAGGTAAATTTGAGGTTAGCAGGACAAAGAGTTAAGGTTACACTGCAGTTCGAGCCATAGAAGTGTGACAGGTTGGCCATTTCTCACTCTACCAATCCCTAGTGAGCACCCATAGTGTCCTAGGCGTCCTGCAAAGAACCGGGGATATAATGATGAAAACAGATATAGTTTTTGCCTTTTGAGATATTTGTAGTCTAGCTACACAGACAGAGAAATGTAATTTTCATTGGTTCAACAAATATTTATTGAGTGCTCTCTTTAGGCCAGACACTGTTCCTGGGGCTGGAGAGACGGAGTGAAGGAAGGAGACAAACATTCTGTCCCTGTAACCATATTACAATTGGGATAGAGTGATGGCAAATGAGTCTGTGTGTGTGTGTGTGTGTGTGTGTGTGTGTGTGTGTGTAGACATGTATATGTCTATCTCTGTATCTATATAGATATATCTGTATCTACCTCTACATCTCTACTCAGATAGTGACAGATGCTATGGAGAACTATAAAGCATCGAAAAGGATGCTAGGTGGGAAAGGAAGGTATGGGGAAACCTCACTAGTAAGGCGGTATTTCAGTAGAGACCTAATGCCATGAAGGAGTTAGCCATGTAGATATGGGTATGGGGTGGAACAGCATTCCAGAAGGAATGGAAAGCTCATTAAGAGCTTGGGTGCTCAGCATAGTATGCAGATGGAGGAGAGTTGCTGGGTCTGGCTGGAGCATTCTGCAGCACGGTTAGGATTTGTAGATGCCAACATTTCTGAATCAATTAACTCTGTCACATTTCACCCTTACTCATTAATCCAGGATCTCAGTTTCCTTGGTCTGTGCCCTCCCTATCTTCCTCTGCCACCTCAGCACCTGGTTATATGATTTAGCCTCTCCTGGCTTGCGGCATTGACTTTCTTCTGGTCCCATTTGGAATGTCCTCCTTAATTGGTGTGTTCCAGAGGATGTTTGGTTTAATGACCCTTCACGGCCTCTAGCCCCTCTCTACCCACCCACCAGCCTTGCTAAAGGGTCTCAGATAATATTTGCCTCAAGTGTATTGTGGGATCCAAAGGAGACAATATATGAGTTAGCACTTTATAAGCTGTTAAGTGTTTTATATTTGTAATGAAATCTTTAGTTTCAAGGCCATGAGTTCCCTAACAAAAAGATTGCACTAACAGTAATGTCATCTTACAATACCAAAGATAGTAAAAGCAGGGAACAGGGGAAAGAGCAGCTAGGCAGGAGGTCTATCTCTGTCAAGGGTAAGATGAATCACCAGCAAGAAATAGAGTGGCCTTTGGAAGAGTCAGGGCAGCTGGGTTGGGTCCTTCCCATCAGTCTGGGAGAGAGGGCTACATAACTCACCTTCCTCTCTGCCCCTCTGTTTCAAACAATTTATAGATTCTTCTTTATTTTTCCTCATGCCAGCTGTTTTTCTTCTTCATTTTTCCCCATGCTAGATTTTTTTTTCTCCTATTTTCTCAGGACTTTGTATCTTTGTGTTTCTCCCCATGTATCACTTTCTTCCTTCCTCTGCTTTATTATTGTTTTCTAGTCTTTGCTCCTTAACCATGACTGGATTTTGCAATGGTCCCTGGGAAAGTCATTCTAGAAGCTTGCAGTACAGGTCACATCAGGAGTCAACATGACCACTTGGCCTGCTCTGAGAAGACTATTGCTACAGTGAGGTGATTCCTTGAGAGAGGGGAGCATGTTAACAACAGTGAACGGAGTGATGCATAAGCAGTTAGTAAGTCTGGGTCAACGTCGGCAAGTCTCTAGCCTCATGTAGGTCTCAGTTTCCCCCAAATATACTATACTATATACTATTGTATATATTGTGTAAAGTTGCTGAACTAGATAAATCTAAGAGTTCTGGTATGCTGGATTCTGAAAATACTATGTCAATGTGAAACACAAAAAGAATTGCTGTTTGGGTTTAGCAATAGAGAACAGGAAGACTGGAGCTGGTAACAGCGCCATCGGAATCATGTAGCCCGCTTGTTTCCTGGCACATTGCATCAGGCTACAGGCCGCAGGGTCTCTAATAAATACCTAAAAATACAGACTGGAGACCCTGCTTCCCCGGAAAACTTACAACTATGCCCTGCATATAGCATCTGCCCACTGAAAATAACTGAACATATTATGGGCTGACAGTAGAGCAACATTGGAGGAAGCCCCTAGAAAGAGTTCTTACAGAAGGGAAGTGATGAAGTCAATAAAGCTTTCGGGTCGCTAAACTAAATGGTCTGAGAGCTCTACAGTCCTCTAAGCCCTACATTGGTCAGAATCAAGGGACCTAGGCTTTTGAAGCAAATGATTTTTTAGCCACAAGACTAAAACCAAAATCTAGAAAATTTGGAATTGCTTTTGTGACATTAGAAAAGTCCTCTTTCTGACTTAATTTCCCTAATACCCACTTTGATTACCGTGTGTTCGGGAAGTTATGAGGAATAAGCTGTGTAGGAGTATATGCAACAATGGTAAGATTAACACTGAATTATGACCAGGAAGTCTGAGTTCAGGGAACGTGTGAATTCGTAGAACTGATCGCAAGTATCCCCCCTACCCCTCAATCCACGTTCTTGGTGCAGGTAAACCAGAAAATCGCCATCTTTCCAAACCCAAACTCCCAACATCCCTGCATCTCTATCCACACTCCTTTACGTTCCTCCTGTTACACTGTGGAAGCAGCACCTCCTTTGCTATCCAAGGCCAACCCCACAACTGTGCTTCTGGTGTCATCTCTTCACCTTCCTCAGGTCATCAGTCCGGCGACGGGTGTTCCCTTCTCTTTCCTGCACCGAGCATTTCCTTCTCTACTAGGTCATTCCCATCAGAAACTAGACCAAGAAAATAGGGGAAGGGGATTAAGAGGTACAAACTTGCGATTGTAAAATAAGTAAGTCACGGGGATGAAAGGTACAGCCCAGGATACATAGTCGATAATACTGTTAATAGCTTTGTATGGTGACAGATGGTCACTACACTTCGGGTGACCATTTCATAATGTATAGAATTGTCGAGTCACTCTGTTGTGCACCTGAAACTAATATGATGATTGTATTGTCAACTATATTTCAATTAAGAATAAAAATAAAAGTTTAAGCCTCTAGTGTCTCTTATGTCAAAGGCAAGAATAAACATTTGTCTTACCCTTTATCACCTTCTGGTTACAGCCCCATTTCCCAGTTCCTTTTCTCACAGAGCAATACTTTTTGAAGATACATCTCTTCATTCTCGAATCCTTCAATTCCCTTTTAGAAGGCTCATTTCATTCTTCTTACGACGTCTTGACTTTCTCCTGGCTTCCAAGATGCCACATTCTCCTGTTTATTTCCTCTTATTACTGGGAACCCTGTCTCAGTCTCCTTTGATTGTCTGCTTGCTTCCTCTCTGCACTAGCTGAATACTGGAGTACAGGTCTCCCTCACTATCCAAAACTAGAGCGTTCTTAGCAAACCTTTCCTGGGCCGAAGTGACGTGAAGGGAAGAAGCAATTCCCATTTTTTGTTAATATATGAAATTTATTGTCAAATTGGTTTCCATGCAACACCCAGTGCTCATCCCAGAAGATGCCCTCTTCGATACCCCTCACCTACCCTCCCCTCCCTCCCACCCCCCATCAACCCTCAGCAATTACCATTAATTTATGTGGAAAAATTTTTGAGTGTTCCCAGACCCCCAAAAATTGCCTCTCTTAGGCCTTTCCGATCCCTTAGGACACCTCTTGTTAACAGATGCGCAAAACAATTTGGGAAAAAGCACAGGTGCCCACAGACACAGTGCGAGCTATGGTCCCTTGATGCTGAGATCCTGGGTTAGCTCCTGGAGAAGGGGCCAGGTGGCACCTCGGTGGCAGCTGTGCCCGTGTGCGCCCTGCCTGCATAAAACAGCTTTGCTGCACAACAAGCGGCACGCTCTTTCCACCTTTCACCTTTTTTCGTAAAAGTGAAAAATCCTCTTCGGCTAGCGAAAACAGGTACCAATGGAGGTGTCTCGTAAAAGTTAAGTGGCATACCCCGCACTCCCAAAAAGCAGGGAATACCCGTATCTGCCATCTTTCCACTGGCCCTCTACCACCTGCATTCTTCCCTGACCGACTTCAACCCATTCCGCGGCTCTATGTATGCCCCACGTGCCAACCTTCCCCTCCAAGCTTCGGACTTGCATGTGAGACTGCCTAATCATCAACCCTACCTAGATGTTTCATAGGGCATCTGAACCCTAACACGGTGCAAACAGAAGTCCTGATCTATGCCCGCCCCGCACCCAACCTCTCCGTCACGGTCTTTGCCTTCACGGTACTGTCCACTCAGCTCCCCGGGTTAGACAAGTAAGAGTCACCCGTTACCCCTTTCTGTCTTCCTCGCTCCCCACATCCAATCCATCAGCGGGTCCACGGGAGACTCCAAAATCTGTTCTGCATTCAACCAGTCCTCGCTGTGCTCTGTACCGTAAACCCAGCGCCGGCCACTATCACCAGCTCTCTCCTGTGCTCTTGTAATGGCCTCCAGCCGGATCTCTCTTGCTGTCCTTGCTGCTTTTTAGTTGATTTGCCACTCAGCAGGCAGAACGACCCTTTTAGAATTTGGTCAGACCATTCATTCTCCTATGCAAAACCTTCCCATGGCTGTTCATTACCCTTAGAATAACATTTGGACTCTTAACTGTAGGACTGTAGACTGTAGGACTCTTACCTGGAAGACTGTAGGATCCAGCCTCTGGTGACCTCTTCTATCTTCGCCCAACCCTTGCCTTCCGTCCTTAGGCTACAATGATATTTTTCTCCTCAACTATGCCAAGCTTGTTTCCATCCTGGGACCTTTGCAGTACTTGTTCCCTTTTATATTTATCATCTATTTTCACCACTCTTAGCCCCGTTGTGTGTGAGGGCAGAGCTGTAATTTACATGTGAGATAGTTCATGAGATGAAACCAGACGATGCAGCCACACTACAAAAGATGCACATAGTGAGAGTTGGAGAGGAAAGCAGATATGTTAAGCTGCATATTCACTCATAACTAATCCCTTCATAGTCTCTTTTGAAGAGAAGCTTCCCGAGTTGTATGTTACTCTCAGTTTTCTATCTTGTAACTACTTTAGAAGAGAATTATGCGCTATAATTAAAAGCATGGTAAAAATCATAATGTTTGTAAAAATAAATCCCCTGCACTATGGCACTTAGATTGGCTTTTATTCGACAGAAATGCTATAATATAATTGATGTTTTGTTTGAGCCTTGGTTTTCCTTAAATTAAAATGAAAAAATATATATATCAGGAAGACAGTAAATAGAATAAGGAAGTTATGCATCTGCGTTTTGGAAAATTACATTTTATAAAACATTGCGCTGAATATTCCTAGGTTAGATTTGATAGTCACGAAAACTGATTTGATTGAATCACAAAAGCCATTTACCATGAATGACCTCTCTTGTTTTTTTCTTTTTCCTTCTTTTCTTCCTTCCTTCATCCCTACCCCTTTCTGTCTTTCTCCTTTCTCCCTTTCTCTTTTTCTCTCTCTTTCTCCCTTTCTTTCTCTCTTTGTCTATCTCTCGCTTTCTGTCTCTCTTTCTTCTCTCTTTTTTTGTGATCAGAATTGATTAAATCAAGCACATTCATTTGGGATGGCACTGTGAGGCAAAGAATGAGCCATTTGTGTGACTAAATTGGGACCACCGCGATCAATATATTCAGTGACCTTTCTTAATTCTTTTACTCTGTACAATTGCCTCAGTAGAATTCTAGCAGGAACTTAAAATCTCAAGATCAATTGTTTTTTAAGTATCCTTTAAGAAAGCACCAATATCAGTTGACATTGGCTTCTCTAACATTGTATTGTGATAACAAGTCAGGTATCTTAAAATGAGTTTATCCGAGGAACTTTGGGGAACTATATTTAGGATCTGAAATAAAAGTTGACTCGTAAGCAGATGGGTCATACATTATTGGTTTTTGTTTAGAAAAAATTCAACAGTTGTAATATCAGTTTATTCAATTCTTCTAAATATAATTTCCCCTTTTTTTTTGAAAGAAGGGAAATTTCCCAGAGCATTTACACACCTCTTGTCCTTTACAAATGCATTTCACATACTAAGGCAAACCATCTGTTACGCCGCTAATTTTGCCATGGTGAAAATTACTATTATAACGAGACTAGCTTTTTTAAGCATACATGTTTATGTATATGAATACAAATGTGCACAGCAAGATAAACTTTTAGAATTTTTTTCTAGCTTTCGAGGTGGATATGGGTGTCCTGAAACACAGACCTTGTTCTACTGATTATCATCAAGTTGTAAGCTTGGTAGGGTTAGGTCCTGGTAACAGCTGGGCTTCAGGCAGAGTTATCAGCAAAAAAAAAAAAAAAAAAAAAAAAAACCCAGCTGAATTTGGCACAGTGAAGCTGAGGTTGGAATGAAAGGAACACAAAATCTCAGGAAGGTACATACATTTTTTTCCCCAGACAACTCTTGTAACAAGAATTTATGAAGTGAAGCTGGTCTTGAGAGAGCAAGAATAGAATGAATATAAGTCAACTAGAGTGTGAGCTTAAAGAAAAACGGAAACGATACCATGCCATATCAAATGCAAAAAACAAAAATGTAATGGGAATAAACAACATATCCTTCTAAGTGCAGTTACCTCTTAACAACATTTTGAAAAGTGAATCTTGGTTTTCATTAACATTTTTTTCTAAGTTATGTGATCATTTGAGCAAGATAAAGGTCTGAAACATCCTTATTTTTATAAATCACAGAGGGAGAAACAAGAAACTAGGAGCACCAAAAATAACCGTATTTGATTAAAATTTTCCAAACTTTTCACTATGACTTTTTTCTCTCTTCTTGTTCTCCCTCTATCTATCAGTCCCTGAACCAACCCCTTACATGTAAAAATATCAAGAAAATAAACACTCTTTGGCCTCTTTCCCCTTGGTTATATTTTCAGTTATGTTTTCAGCTACAGGACTGAGGTACTTCTGGTACTTACCTAAAGAGACAGTGTGAAACGGAAATCAAATCTGGGTTCAAATCCTCTCTGTAATACAGGGCATCATACCTAATTTCTTTGAGTTGCCATTTTTTTCATCAATGAAAAAGGGCAATAAATGCTACCTCACAGAAGTGTTGAGGGTTGAATGAGAAAATGCATGGCGGGTGCTTAGCCCATACTGAGTGATAAATAAATGGTCCCTCCGTCATATTTGTATTCTGAACAGTGAAATAGTCATAACTGAAATATAGTTGTGGCCAGCATTTTGTACGTAGGTCCTCTATCAACACATATCTTTTTAGGCCCCCGAACCATACCTTGCCGCAAATTTTTATGTAAAACTGACAAGTAACTAATTTAATGCTCACATCATCCCTGTTTCCAGTTGCCATATCTATCCTAGTCTTCTTTCTTAAATGTTTTTAATGTTTATTTATTTTTGAGAGACAGAGAGACGGAGACAGAGCACAAGCAGGGGAAGGGCAGAGAGAGACAGCGAGACACAGAATCGGAAGCAGGTTCCAGGCTCTGAGCCGTCAGCACACAGCCTGACGGGGCGGGGGCGTTGCTGAACTGAAAGACTGTAAGATCATGACCTGAGCTGAAGTAGACGCTCAACCGACTGAACCACCCAGGCGCCCCTCTATCCTAGTCTTCTTAAACGTGTTTTTAATGTTTTTATTTTGATGTCGCCAAGTGTGCAAGCTAAATTCTAATTAGTCTTTTAAATATATTAGTTGGTTTTTTTTTTTCCTAAGTGATGGGACGCATAAGCCTGGAAGAGGTAATATACGGTTCTTGGAAGAAGATTCTAGAAAGCAGAACAGATCTTTGAAATGTGCCACTTCTATACCGAAAGCAGTTCCTCCCCAGCAGGCCTGGTATGTTAATTTGATGACTTCTTGATGAGACTCCCTGTGGTCCAACTCCTGGTTATGCTGTCTGCATCAGCTTTTAGAGATATTAAATAACATTAATTGGAGGGATTTTTTTCAAGTATTTCTCTTTTTTTTTTTCCTTTTAGATTAGTGATCACATTTACATTGAACAACTCTTTAGGTTAAGACTTTTTTTTTTCTTTCCCAGATGACAGGGAGTTAAACCACACACTCATTTATTTTTTTAATTTATTTTTTTACAGGTATTTGGTAAAATTGACACTTTTTGGCATACAATTCTCTGAGTTTTGATAAATGAATAGAGTGATGTGAAAATCACCACAATTCATTAAATTTTTTTTTCAACGTTTATTTATTTTTGGGACAGAGAGAGACAGAGCATGAACTGGGGAGGGGCAGAGAGAGAGGGAGACACAGAATCGGAAACAGGCTCCAGGCTCTGAGCCATCAGCCCAGAGCCCGACGCGGGGCTTGAACTCACGGACCGCGAGATCGTGACCTGGCTGAAGTCGGACGCTTAACCGACTGCGCCACCCAGGCGCCCCGAAAATCACCACAATTCAGATACAGTGCAGTTCTGTCACCCCAAAATATTCCCTTGTACTGCCTGCCCTTTTGGAGCAAAACCCTCTTTCCTGAACTCTAGCGATCAGTAATCTGTCCTCATCCACATAATTTCCTTTCTCCAGAATGTCTTGTAGGTGGGATCATGCCGTATGTAGCCTTTTGAAGTTGGCTTATTTGACTTAGCATACTACTGTGGGGTTTCATTCATGCTGTTCCGTGTATTAGAGTTCACGTCTGTTTATTTGTCCGTAGAATCCAGATAGCAGTATGGGCTTACCACATGTTGTTCTTTCATCACTTAATAGACATTTAGGTTGTTTCCACTTTCTGGCTATTTTGAATAATGCTACCATAAATGCTCATACGCAAGATTTTTTTGTGTGGACATACGTTTTTATTTATCTAGGGTAAATACCACAGAATAAGATTGCTGGGTTACACGGTACCTCTAGCTTTAGTGTTTGGAGGAGCTGCCGAACTCTTTTCCAGACTGGCTATACCGTTTTGCATTCCCATTGGAATTGTACGAGAGGCCCAGGTGCTCCACATCCTTGACAACACTTGAATTATTTTACACACACACACACGTTTGTGTATATGTATAGAATTATATATGTGTGTATATATATCCGAATTCATCTATTGACTTTTTGATTGTATCTCTTTATGCTATTATCTTTAGTGTTTGCTCAAGGGGTTTCAACATGCATATCTACCATTCACAGTCAAGTTAGAGTTAACATTTTACCCCCTCGGGTGAAATGTAGAAGTCTTACAGCCACAGAGGTCTATCTATGTTATCCCCTTTGTGTTATATGTATCACACATACATACATTGAAAATGCCACCAAATAATGTAATTTTTGCTTTCGAAGGTGATATATATTTTGAAGAACTTAGGATAGTTTATTATACTTATGCAGACATTGGCCATTTCTTTTGTTCTTCCTCCATTCCTAAAGTTTCATATTTCTTTCTTTTATCATTCTCCTTTCATCTAAACAACTTAATTTAACATTTCTTTTAGAAAAAGTCTGCTGGCAATGAAATCTCTTACTTTTTATTCATCTAGGAATGTCTTTATTTTGCTTTCATTTTTGAGAGGATATTTTCATTGGATATAGAATTCTGGTTTGACTCTTTTCTTCTTTTTTTTCCCTATAGCATTTTAAAGATGTTTAATATCTTCTGACCACCATGGGTTCTGACGAGGAACATTCAATCATTTGAATTGTTCTTACTGAGGTAATGTGTCATTTTATCTTTAAAAAAATAAAGATTTTTTTAATCTTTACTTGTAAAGTTTATGTATTTGAGAACGAGAGAGAGCATGTATGCACAAGCAGGGAAGAGGCAGAGAGAGAGAATTCCAAGCAGGCTCTGTGCTTTCAGCACAGAGTCCAATGCGGGGCTTGATCTCATGAACCATGAGATCATGACCTGAGCCACAATCAAGAGTCAGAGGCTCAACCAATTAAGCCACCCAGGCACCACCCCCTTTCAAGGGTTTTTAAAAGTTATCTTTGGGGCGCCTGGGTGGCGCAGTCGGTTAAGCGTCCAACTTCAGCCAGGTCACGATCTCGCGGTCCGTGAGTTCGAGCCCCGCGTCGGGCTCTGAGCTGATGGCTCAGATCCTGGAGCCTGTTTCCGATTCTGTGTCTCCCTCTCTCTCTGCCCCTTCCCCGTTCATGCTCTGTCTCTCTCTGTCCCAAAAATAAATAAATGTTGAAAAAAAAAATTTTTTTTTTAAAAGTTATCTTTGGGGGTGGGCCTGGGTGGCTCAGTCGATTAAGCATCCGACTTCGGCTCAGGTCCTGATCTCGTGATTTGTGCATGCAAGCCCCGTGTCTGGCTCTGTGTGCTAACAGTTCAGAGCCTGGAGCCTGTTTCAGGTTCTGTGTCTCCCTCTCTCTCTGCCTCTCCCCACTCTCACTCTGTCTCTCTCTCTTTCTCAAAAATAAACATTAAGAGAACATTTTAAAAAATTAAGATAAAATTTATTGTTGGTATTCAGCATTTTAATTACGCTGAATCTACTTCTGGTTTTCTTTTAATTTACCTTATTTTTATTTTGCTGAGTTTCTTGAATGTAGCTTTATGTCTCTAAACAAATTTGATAAATTATTAGCCATTATTTTTTCAAAATTTGGGGGTATCAATACCTTTCTCAATCAGTATCTTTTTGAGACTCTAATGACATGAATGCTACACTTTAGGTGATTGTCCCACAGGTCCCTGAAGGTCTTTTCAGTTTTTCACCACTTCTTTTTTTCTTCAGATTGGATGATTCTTACCGATCACTCTTCAAGTTAACTGGGTCTTTCCTCTGTTGTTTTAATTCTACTCTTGAACATATCCAATGAGATTTTTTTTTTAATTTGGGATGTTTTATATTTCAGTTCTAAAATCTCCACTGGGCTTTTTAAAAATAATTTCCTTCTCTCCTGAGGACTTCCACTTTTCCATTAATTTAAAGATATTTTACATTTATCTTATGTAATGTGTTTTTAGTAAGTGCTTAAAAACCTTCGACAAGTCCAACATCTGTGTCTTCTCAGTGTTGGCACCTGCTGACTATAATTTTCTCTGAGAATTAGGTCTGAATTTCCTAGTTCTTTATAGGTTGAGTAATTTTAGATTGTATCCTGAACATTGTGAATATTATGTTATAAGACTCTGGGGCCTCTGTAGAGTGTAGATTTTTGTTCATTTGCTTTAAAGGCAATCAACATCATGGTTAGGTGCAAATCTCAAATTCTGCCTCACCTTCCGTGGGCAGTGACTACAATGGCAGTTGAGGTTTCGGAACCCTTATCATGGTATACGGGTCTGCCTCATGTATGTGCCGCTCGGGGGTTAGTTTGAGGCTCATGTGGTGGTTTGAGGGTTTGTTTGTTTGGTTGGTTTGGTTTGTTTTGCTTTTTGTTTTTGTTTTTGATTTTATTTTATTTTTGAGAGAGAGAAAGCACGAGTGAGGGAGGGGCAGAGAGAGAGGGAGAGGAAGAGAATCCCAAGCAGGCTCTGTGCTGTCAGTGCAGAGCCCAATGCGGGGCTTGAACCCATCAACCATGAGATCATGACCACAGCAGAAGTCGGAGTCCTAACCGACTGAGCCACCCAGGCGCCCCCTTGTGGTGGTTGATACCATAGTTCAATTGTCAAGCTATGCTTCTTTGCTTCTTTTATGCGTGTCTTGCTCAGGGGCAAGTTCTAGACATGGATTACTTGATACACAGAATTAGGGGACCCCTTTCTCTAGTGCTCTCCTCTCCAGGACTCCCCCCACACTTTCTAGCTCTCAGGGGCCCCTTTTCCTATTTCCTTTGGTGAGAATGTTGGGTGTCACTGGGCCTTCCCTCAAGGCAAGGAAGTGAGAAAAAATAGCGTCTCTCAGAATTCTTTGCACTGTGTACCTCAGCAACATATCCTACCCTTGGGTCAAAACCTATTACAAAGGAAGAAAATAAAACCAGGCCCTTCGCTACCATTGTAGTCATTCTTCACGTTCTGACTTCTCTTTCCAGTCTTCCTATTATTTACTTTGCTTTTCAGAGTTCTCGGGAAGTGACTTCTTGTGTTCTCTTGACAGTTTTTAGCTATAATTAGTGGGAGAGATGGAATGTGGTGAGCTGACTCCAGTCTGGCCAGCATCAGAAGTTATAACCGTTTTCCAGAAGCGTCTTCAACTTTTCATTATCTGGATCACTGAACTTATGGTTACTTATGAATCAGGTGTCAAAATAATTTCTGTCTTAAGCAACTGCAAATAAGTCATATTAGTCTTTCTGTCTTTTCACAAAAAGGAGTTCTTCCCACAGGATGGTCTCTTGTGACAGTGATTCATTGTAACTATCTTTCTTGGCCATTGGCACTTACCAGTCTGTGACAGTTACATGTTATCCATATAGCATCTCTTAGGTGCCAGCTTAAGTGACACAAGAAACTCAACCTTTCCTTAGAAGGACATGTAATTTCTGAGATGATGCCACTGGAGGTATGGGTCAGCACTAACCATCCTTCCTCCTACCCCTATTTGTACATTCCAGTTGGAATTGGAAATAGATTTTATGACTATAGGTGTGTATGTATATGGCTATACACACACGTCTATTAATTGGCCTTGATAAGATTTTTTTTGTCCAACAGTTTTCTACAAATGTTTCTGACTTTGATTTGCTTCTGACGGGTTCTAGTGTCTTTATTCTTTCTTTATACTTTACACTAATTTGATTGAGGAAAATAAATAAGCACTGTATGGGAAACTAAAGGCAAAGCTATTCATTCAACAAATATTTCTCGAATTCTTATTCTTCCACATTGTTTTGGATAGATACTGGGTATGGAGCTCAGTATAAAACAATCAAGATCTTTCTAGCGGAGCACACATTCTGGTAAGCAGAAGAGATAGGAATCACATAAACAGATATAAATAGTCAAGTATATCATCAACTAGTATTAAGTGCTACGTAGAGAATTTAAATTGGGTGACATGAGAGTAAGTGTAGATGATTATTTTCGGATGAGTGTTCAAGGAACAATGAGAAGAAGGAGCCAGCCATGAAAAATATCAGGAGTGAAAGCCTTGCAGGCAGAGAGAAAAAATAAATGTGCATAACCTGACGTGAAATTGAACCTGACATGTATGAGTAACAGAAAGAAAGATAGTATAGTTAGGTAATAGACAAAGGGTTAGAAATGACGGCAAAGAGTAGGACACGGGCTAGATCACATAGGGCCCCTCTAGGCCGTGGAGTGAGTTTGAATTTCTCTCCAGATGTGATATGAAGTCTTTGGAGAGTTTGATTAGGAGGCAGATTTGTTATTATTTCCATATTAAAATCTCCTTTATAGCTCTGTGAGGAGGCAGGGTGACCGGAAGCTGTTGCAGGATTTATCAGTTTATGATGGTGATTTAAACAAGGTGTGTGTAGTAGAGAAAACAGTGAGAAGTAGTTGGACTTGATATGTTTTTGGAGATAGAGGTGACTAGATTTGCTGGGGGGTTGGATGTGGAGAGTAAGAGAAATAGAGAAAATGAAGGATGGTTCTAGATGTCCGGCCTAAGCAATTGGGTTAATGATAGTTTAACTTATTAAAATGGGGAACACCACAGGAGGAGCAAATTTAGGCCGAGTGCATGGATGGAAAGATATATTTTTGCCTGGTTAAGTTTGAAATGCCAATTAGATACTTGAGTGGAGATGTTGAGAATGCAGTTGGATAGAGGAGACTGGAGTTAGGAGAGATCTATGTTGGAGACATAAATAAATAGTCATCGGAGCATGGATGGTATTTAAATACATGAGACGAAATGATCTCACCTGTGGATATTGACAAGCCCTAAGGACTGAACCTGGGCACGTACCATTTAGAAGTGAGATACACGAGGGACAGCCAACCAAAGGAAACTGAAAAAGAGTGGCCAGTGACCTAGAAGGAAAATCAGGGAAGTGGTAGTGAAAACTAAAAATTATGTGTGTATTATACACACACACACACATACACAAGGAAGCACAATGACTCAGTGCTTTGTAGCCTTAGACAAATTTCTTACTGCAAACAATGCATGATGGGAGGGAAGAGAACTCTCCTGTTTGGATGTTGATAGGAAAAGCCCCAAAAGAGGAGGAAGTATTTTGGCTGAGCCCTGAAAGATTAACAGAATTCTGATAGGAACAGGAAATGTAATAATTTCCCACACTAAGGAAACAGCATTAACAAAAGATCAATAGTAATGAGTTATCGGAGTTTGCTAACATTCATGCTTATTGTTTGTCAGATTCTGAGGAAAGTACTTTTTAATCCCAAAAATATACCTACAAGGTAGGTACAACTTTCATTCTCATTTTTTAATTTTTTAAAATTTTTTTTGAGAGGCGTGCCAGGTGGCTCAGTCGGTTAAGCGTCCGACTTCGGCTCAAATCCTCATCTCACGGTTTGTGAGTTCAAGACCTGCATTGAGCTCTCTGTTGTCAGTCCACACCCTGCTTCAGATCTCTGTCCCCCTCTTCCTCTGCCCTTTCCCCACTCACACGCCCATGCATGCATGCTCTCTGTCTCTCAAAAGTAAATATTTAAAAATTTTTCTTTTGAGAGAGAGAGAGAGAGAGAGAGAGAGTGCATGAGCAGGGGAGGGGCAGAGAGAGAGGGAGAGAGAGAATCCTAAGCACTCTCCATGTCCAGGGCTCAATCTCACAACCGTGAGATCATGACCTGAGCCAAAAACAAGAGTCAGAGGCTTAACGACTGAGCCACCCAGGTGCCCCTCATTCCCATTGTTTTGGATAAGGAACTGATTGCTTGTAGAAGTTAACTGACTTACCTTCTAACTAATTAAACAACCAGGAAGTGGTTGGAGTCTTGGTGAGAACCTTTGCGATCTGATTCCAGAGTCTGTGTTCTGGGCAGCTATGCTAAGTAAATAATACAAGGACAAAAAGAAAGAAAAGAGGGAAGGAAGAAAAAGAAAATGAACACAAGGACTGTCCCTAAATAATGGAAGCTCCAAGTGAAGGCCCCATGGTGTAAAGTATGGAAAACTGAAAAAGCATAGGCTTGTACTAAGGGTCATGGTTGCTTTGTTCCAAATTGTTTTAGAAAATTTATACAAATCCATTGAACCATAGAGTTGTAAGATCCTTAGAGACTATTTAGAATTCTCTTTTCTTCATATTTGGGGAATTTCTTATTTGGGAAATGTTAACATAAAGGCTAACAAAAGTCCCTCAGATGCATTGATTTAAATAATATAAAAGTTTTTCTTCCTCGTGTAACAGGATGAATAGCGTAAGGTGGGAGAGTAACTCTGACACACGGTGATTCAGGGACACAGGAACTTCCTACCTTATTATATTACCAGCTGTCGTCTGCTGGTCAAAGTAGGTAGAGGAGGTGGGTGGGGAGATGGGTGAAATAGGTGATGGGAATTAAAGGACGCTGATCATGATGAGCACTAAGTAGTGTATAGAATTGTTGAATCACTATATTGGACACCTGAGACTAATATAACAGCGTATGTTAACTATACTGGAATTAAAATAAAAATAAAAATAGAATTACCATGTGATCCAGTAATTCCATTACTGGGTATTTACCCAAAGAAGACAAAAACACTGATTTGAAAAGATATATGCACCCCTATGTTTATTGTAGCATTATTTACAATAGCCAAATTATAGAAGCAACCCAAGTGTCCCTAGATTGTTGAATAAATACAGAAGACGTGGTGTGTGTACACACACACACACACACACACACACACACTGCAATATTACTGGGCCATAAAAAAGAAAGAACTCTTGCCGTGTGCAACAACATGGCTGGCGCTAGAGGGCATAATGCTAAATGAAATAAGCCCGTCAGAGAAAGACAAGTATCATATGATCTCACTCATATGTGGAATTTAAGGAATAAATGAACAAAGGAAAATACAGAGAAACCAAAAATCAGACTTAACTAGAGAGAACAGAGTGGTAGTTACCAGAGGGGAGGTGGGTGGGGGACGGGTGAAATAGGTGAAGGGAATTAAGAGTATGTTTATCGTGATGAGCACTGAGTAATGTGTAGAAGTGCTGTACTTTTTACACCGGAAACTAATATAACACTACGTTAATTATACTGGGATTAAAAATAATTAATTTAAAATAAATGATACTGATGCATAGGGGCACTTCTACCCCAATGTTTATAGCAGCACTCTCAACAATAGCCAAATTATGGAAAGAGCCTAAATGTCCATCAACTGATGAATGGATAAAGAAATTGTGGTTTATATACACAATGGAGTACTACGTGGCAATGAGAAAGAATGAAATATGACCCTTTGTAGCAACATGGATGGAACTGGAGAGTGTGATGCTAAGTGAAATAAGCCATACAGAGAAAGACAGATACCATATCGTTTCACTCTTAGGTGGATCCTGAGAAACTTAACAGAAACCCATGGGGGAGGGGAGGGGAAGGAAAAAAAAAAGAGGTTAGAGTGGAAGAGAGCCAAAGCATAAGAGACTCTTAAAAACTGAGAACAAACTGAGGGTTGATGGGGGGTGGGAGGGAGGGGAGGGTGGGTGATGGGCATGGAGGAGGGCACCTGTTGGGATGAGCACTGGGTGTTGTATGGAAACCAATTTGACAATAAACTTCATATATTGAAAAAAAAAGAATAAAATAAAATAAATGAGATTTGCAAATTTAAAAATTTAACTTGATGAGATCTAATTTGCATATGATACAAATACACCCATTTTTAAGTGACCAGTCTGATCTGTTTTGAGAAACATATACACCTATGAATGGACACTGCAATTAAATTAAAGAACAGTTCCGCCACCCCTCCGAGCTCCCCCAGTCCATGTTGAAGTCAGTCACTACACCACCCCAGTGTAAAATCACTGATCTACTTTCTGACAAAACTGGTTTTCTGTTGTTGTTGTTCAAGAATTTCATAGAAATAGGATCGTAGAGTAAGTGTTCTTTTGTTCCTGGCTTCTTTTGCTCAGTATAATGTGTTTGAGATTCAGCCCATATTTTTACATGTATCGGTTTATTCGTTTTCACCGCTGCTAGTCCTTCATTGTGTGAATATACTTCAATTTGTTTATCTTTTAACCAGCTGGTGAATATTTGCATTGCTTTCAGTTTGGGGCTTCTATGCATACAGCTGCTGTTAATGTTTGCGTGCCAGCCTTTTGTGAAGGCATGTATTTTGATTTCTTATTGGGTAAATATCTAAGAGTAAACTTGCTGGCCCAGAGTGTAAATTCAAGGCCAGCCTTTAAAGAGATTATTACATTGTTTTCCAAAGTAGTTGCAACTATGAGTGTTCCCATTGCTGAACATCCTACCCAACAGTTGGTATTAGTCTTTATTTTTAATTTTATCCATTCTAGCAGGTGTATAGTGTTGTCTGATTATGGTTGTATTTCGTTCTTCCTGATGACTAATTATTTTACCATATGTTCTTGTACTTACCAGCCATTCACATATCAACTTCTGTGAAGTATCTGTTCAAATCGTTTGTACATTTTTATTGGGTTGTTTGTCTTTTTACTGTGTTGTAAGAGTTCTTTATATATTCTAGACATAAGTTCTTTTGCAGGGATTAGTAAGACATTTTCTGTCTGTAGCTTGCATTGCATTTCATTTTCTGAACAGTATTCTTTTAAGAGCAACTTTTTTTAGTTTGGTGAAGCCCAATTTATGAATTTTCTGTAGGGTTCACTGTTTGTATAACTCAAATAATAATTTTGGTATCCCAAGATCTTCTAGAAGTTTTAGAGCTTTAACTTCTACATTCAGGTATATGATACATTTTTAGTTAAATTTTATATATAGTGTGAAGGCAGAGTTGAAGTTCATATTTTTTTTTTATATTCATATCAAGTTGTTTCAGCCACATTTGTGGAAAGGACTGTCCTTTCCTCTCATTGAATCACCATGACACTTTGGTCCAAAATTAATTAGCATATATGTGTGGGTCCATTTTTGGACTCCCTATTCCTTTCAGGGTATTTATATGTCTCTCCTAGAATACCACACTGTCTCTTGAAATCAAATATTGTAAGTCCTCACACTTTGCTCTTCTTTCGTAATTTTTTGACTCTACCAAGTCTTTGCATTTCCAATGAAAATTTTAAAATCACCTTGCCGATTTCTACAAAATAAGACTTCTACCATCTTGGAATTGCATTGAATCCATAGATCGGTTTGGGAAGAATGGACATCTTAACAATATTCAGTCTTTTAATCTATGAACATGGAATTTCTTTCCATTTATTTAGGTCTATTTTCCATTTATTTCCATTTTATTTAGGTCTATTTCTGTTTATTTAGGTCTATTTTCTTTTCTAATTTTCCATTGCTAGTATGTACAAATCAAATACGCTTTTATATTGTCCTTGGATATTGCAACCTTGCGAAATTTCATGATTACTTCTAGTATTTGGATTTATTGAAATTTTCTTTGCATGTGATCATGTAATCTTCAAATATAGAGAGTTGTACTTCTTCCTTGCCTGTTTGAATGACTCTTTTTTCTAACCTAATTTATTAGCTAGAATGGCCAGTAAATTTCTGATTAAAAGCGGTGAGGGAAGATATATTTGTTTCCAGTCTTGAGGAGAAAGTGTTCAGTCTTTCATCACTAATGACATTAGGTGCTAGCTTTCCACAGATGATGATACATAAAAATTAACTCAAAATGGATGGTAGATTTTACTAGTGGAAATGATTAATAGTGGTTCTAGATTCTTTTTTTGCATATAGTCCATTTTTCTAACACCATTTATTGAAACGACTATCTCTTTCATTTTGTTCCATTGATCTATATGATAATTCAGATCTATATTTGCACAAATGCTTCTCTATATTGATGACCAGCCTTATAATCAAATAGTGTAAATGCTCCAACTTTGTTCTTTTTAAAAACTTTTAGCTACTGGAGGTCCTTCCATTTTTCATATGAATTTCTTATGAAATAAAATAGCTTGTCAATTTCTTCAAAATGCCTTCTGGAATTTCAACTGAGATTCGTTGAATCTATAGATCAATTGGAAATGAATGGACATCCTAACATCTA
The DNA here is from genome assembly GCF_018350175.1 of Felis catus. Taxonomy (NCBI): domain Eukaryota; kingdom Metazoa; phylum Chordata; class Mammalia; order Carnivora; family Felidae; genus Felis; species Felis catus. Next base: position 115,648,020 of record NC_058386.1, on the reverse strand, counting down.
TTTTTTTAAGTTTATTTATTTATTTTGAGAGAGACAGAGACAACGTGAGTGGGGCAGGGTCAGAGAGAGGGGGAGACAGAGAATCCCAAGCAGGCTCCATGCTGCCAGCACAGATCCCGAGGCGGGCTTGAACTCACGAAATGAGATCATGACCTGAGCCAAAACCAAGAGTCAGACGCTCAACCAACTGAGCCACCCAGGTGTCCCTGGACACCCTAACATTTAGTCTTCCAAACCATGAACCTGTTATGCAGCTTTTTTTAGTTAAATCTTGAATTTCTCTTAGATATGTTTTGTGGGATTTGATATACAGGTATTGAACATATATTGTTAAATTTACCTGACAGTAATTCATATTTTTGATGACTTTGTAAGTAATATTTGTATTTCAATTTCTAATTTGTCTTGCTGCTATATAGAAATACAACTGATTTACATACATGGACCTTGCATTTTCCAACCTTGCTATGCTTGCTTATTTGTTCTGGAAGCTTTTTTTTTTTTTTTTTTTGTTAGATTCCTTATAATTTTCTACACATGTGGTCATGTTACCTGTGAACGAAGACAGTTTTATATCTTGTTACCAATGTGTATGCCATTGTTTGGCATTAATTCACTGTCTATCTTAGGGGGAAAGCATTCCATCTTTTTGAGTATGCTATTAGCTTTAAGATTTGCTAGGTGTTCTTTGTCAGATTGTGATATTTCCTTTGCATTCATTCCTAGTTGGCTGTTTTTAACGTGGATGGCTGTTAACTTTTGTCAAATGCTTTTTTACATCTGTTGAAATGATCGTTTTCCCCTGTTCACGTGGAAAATTACACCAATTAATTTTCAAATACAAAACAATCTTAAATTCTTGAAATAAGCCCCACTTGATCATGATGTGATTTTTTTTTAATATTGCAGAATTACATTTGCGAAAATTTTGTTAAGGTTTTTGCATCTATGTTCATGAGGGATATTTGTCCGGTTTTCTTTGGCTGCAATGTCTTTATGTGGTTTTGGTATTCAGGTAATGTTGCCCTCATATAATTAGTTAGAGAGTGGTGCCTCCTCTTTCACTTTCTGTTGAATTGGCATGGCTTCTTCCTTAAATGTTTGGTAGAATTCACCAGTGTAACCATATGAACTTACAGGTTTCTTTGTGGTCAGATTTAATTTCCAAATATTTGGAGACTTTCTGGATATCTTTTTCTTATTGATTTTTTTTATGCAATCCTGTGTGGTCACACAAATGCTGTGTGGAAAATACATTTATTCCAGGGGCGCCTGGGTGGCGCAGTCGGTTAAGCGTCTGACTTCAGCCAGGTCACGATCTCGCGGTCCGTGAGTTCGAGCCCCGCGTCAGGCTCTGGGCTGATGGCTCAGAGCCTGGAGCCTGTTTCCGATTCTGTGTCTCCCTCTCTCTCTGCCCCTCCCCTGTTCATGCTCTGTCTCTCTCTGTCCCAAAAATAAATAAACGTTGAAAAAAAATTAAAAAACAAATACATTTATTCCATAAAAGGTATTGAGTCTTGTTTATGCTCTGTCAATTTTAATGTTGCAATGTGCCTTTGAAACAAGCTCATGTTCTTTTTTCATGGTGGAGTATTCTCCATATGTCAACTAGGTCAAGTTGCTTGATCGCGCTTTTCCAGTCTTCTGTATCTCCTGACTTCGTGTCTTTCTCCTCTGTCAATTAGCAAAGTACGAGTGGTGACGTCTGCAACTATTATTGTGGATTTGTCTATTTCTCTTTTAAGTTCTGTCAGTTTTTGCTTCATCTATTTGGAGATGCATAAACATTTTGAATTTTAGCTCATTTCAATACATTGGTATCATCATGAACTATCTCTTTTTTTAAGTTTTTATTCAAATTCCAGTTAGCTAACGTACAGTGTAATATTAGTTTCGGGTGTATAATAACAGTGATTCAACACTTCCATACAACACTCGGCGCTCACCACAAGTGCCCTCCTTAATCCTCATCACCTATATCACACATCCCCCACCCCCTCCCCGCTGGTAACCATCAATTTGTTCTCTATAGTTAAGAGTCTGTTTCTTGCTTCGCCTCTCTCTCTCTCTTTTTTCCCTTTTTCTTGTTTGTTTTGTTTCTTAAATTCCACGTATGAGTGAAAGCACATGGTATTTATCTTTCTCTGCCTTATTTCACTTAGCGTCATACTTTCTAACGCCATCCATTAAATATAAAGATACAAAGAGGTTAAGAATGAAAGAATAGAAATATATATCATACGAAAAGAAATCACAAGAAAACGAAAGTGCCTATATTAATAACAGAGAAATAGACTTTAGAATAAGAAATGCTATTATAGATAAAAAGATATAGTTCTTTGCCTGGTTTCTCATGATTTGTTTTTGTATGACATATATTTCTATTCTTTCAGTTTTAATATATTTATGTCTTTATATTTAATGTCTGAGGTTTAGTTCATGTCCTCTGAGAATCAGATGCCAAGGCAGAATCAGACATGCAAAAAATACGTTAGATGAAACACCCGTGAGGGAAAATCCTAAGACCGTGGTGCGGGTCTGATCCTCGTACTCAAAGTCAAACGGGGGAAAATATACACAATGACATTGTTTAAAGTACCACTTCAGTTGTATTGACAAACTTCCCATAATCCATAAGTGTTATATTCATTTAGTAATTTTCTTTATAATCTGCCCCCCTTGAAAATGTATTTTAAAAGGAAACAAATCAAGCATAGATAAAAGAACTTGCCCTAATTGTTTCCCACGCCAATTTTATCCATGACCGCATTTAAGTGGGCTGAAAGCTAGGGCTCCTGAGAACACAGGAAGGGGCAGCCAGAACACTGTCCATCTTGGAAGAGGTGTGTGCCCACTCACCAGTCTGTTCCTGTACACTCACTAGTCCCTCTGCTTACCTCATCCTTCCTGTGTCCACACACTACCTATGTCCGTCCTTCCTTCCTTCCTTCCTTCCTTCCTTCCTTCCTTCCTTCCTCCCTCCCTCTCTCCCTCCCGCCTTTCCTATGCCAAACCCAAAGGCTATGGATGCCCCTCCCCCAGGTTTAAACCCCACCAACTACCCTGATGCTGGCCGAGAACCACCTGGCCCTGGATTGTGCTGTCTGACCTGTTTGGGTAGAGAAGGATTATGCACGTAATACTGAAATAATTTCACATATGACTAACAATGATGTTTCCACACTTGTGTCACTTCTCTCATTTTTCCTTTTCATGAATGTCCTGCTGGCCAGTAAGTATTACAACATATCAGGCATACAGGGAAGACCTTTTCAACATTGGATTCTAATCTTGATCGTCATCCCACCTAAACATACTATTTATGAGACCACCGTCACCATATTATTTTAATAAGCTCGTATTTACCCTGTTTATTATCTACCCTTGCCGTGTTAGCATATACACATCTGAGGCCCTAAATCCCTTCAGGATTTTTTTCTTATGTTAATCTCTAATATCCCCCACATTCATTTTTTTAATGTTGCCTCGCGTTCCCTTTAGTAACTGGTTTCGGAAGTTTATCAGGTCGTATTTTCCACCCTTTTGTCATATTCGGTGTAAGCAAACATGTTTATCCCCATGCATTGAGATGCCTTCTAACTTGAACAAAGAACACATTCATCTGATATATAAAGCTACAGGGTAGAAATTCATACCCCGTTTCCACAATAGACAAATATTATCGAGTATCCACTAAGCTCGCCTGGTACTCTTCTGGGCCCTGCAAATACAGTGGCAAACAGGACATGTGACATCCTTGATCTCACAAAGCTTACATTCTAGATGGAAGAGACCAACATGTGAACAAATAAATGTCACAAAGTAATAAATGCCAGACAGAGAATAAAGCAGGGGATGATACTGTAGTCTGACAGGGCTATTTTATTTTTCTGGTCAGGGAAGTCATCTCTGAGGAGGTGACATTGGAGCTGGACCTGAATCATAAGGAGCCAGTCACATGAAGTTATGGGAGAAAAGCCTTCCACAGAGAGTGAGCATCTAGTGCAAATGCCCGCAGGTGGGAACGAGTTTGAACTTGCTTGAGAGCAAGGAAAAAGGACACTGGAACAGGAGCAGAGTGGGCAATGGGGAGAATGAGGGATGAGTTTCAAGAGGCCAGCAGTAGCACAGACCGGAAGCGGGCCATAGCCGTCATTGTAAGGACTGTGTACTTCACGAGAAGCCCCTGGAGAGTTTTAAGCAGAGGTCTGATGTGATCCCATCTGGGTTTTACAAAGGTCCATTCTCTTGGAAGCCTTTTCGCAACCAGAGCTGCCTTTGTCCTCCCAGGCCGCAAACGGCAGTAGGAGGGAGGGAAGAAAACACTACCTGTGTCACAAAGTCTCTGAGTTTCTTGTCTAACTCGTATGCCACCTTGGTCTTCGTTGACAGTCATTGAACACCACGGGAATACGTGGAAAAGAACATTGGGCACAGCATCTGGCAAAGCACTGTCATATCTGCCCCAAAATGAAAACATAGTTTCCTGTGAGAAGGCAGGTCTATCTTGGTTCTAATCTAAAGAGGTGTGTTCAGGGGCACCTGGGTGGCTCAGTCGGTTAAGCGTCCGACGTCGGCTCAGTCATGATCCAGCGGTTCGTGGGTTCGAGCCCCGTGTCGGGCTCTGTGCTGACAGCTCGGAGCCCGGAGCCGGCTTTGGGTTCTGTGTTTCCCTCTCTCTCTGCCCCTCTCCTGATCACTCTCTCTTTCCCTCTCTCTCTCTCTCTCTCAAAAATAAATAAACATTAAAAAATAAATAAAGAGGTGTGTTCAGAGCAACGCTAGGCAGATTTGCGGCATCACGGCTGAGTACAGGGCTACAGAGATTTAATGGGAAAGGTAGTTTACTCGAGAGAAAAGAATTAAAATGTAGCTCGAAATGTCACCTCCGATTTGTTTGGCATCTGTGTCACTGGCTGCTGTTGTTTTCTGCGGCTCCTCTTTGATTCTGAAGTTTGTTTCTAAGATGGCGACCCGAGTTTCACACAACCTGTAATTTGGAACCGTTCCATGCTGTAAATTGCACTTTGCTTTCAGTAAAAGCATTTACGTGTCAAGTGGCAAAACAGGAATGTCATGAAAGAAGGTGAAGTTCCCCATTAAAGAAAGAGAAATTGGGTAAAGACCTGCTAATGTATACCACGGAAAATAAAAGGGATGGTGAAATGAACATGCCTATCAACTTACCCTCATGATACAGTGATTTTCAAATGTTAGAGGAGCATTTGGGAGCCAGTGTCATCGTAGTGGAATAGTGCCAGGATGCTGTTTTCAGAAGGTCAGAGTTCCACAGCTGCTCAGTCAGTACGTTGAGAATTGGGCTTTCTCCTCCGGCTTCTTTGTAGTTCTGACATCATGTCCTTTCTGCTTTTGCTATTATGGAAACACGCCCGAGGCTAATACTGTTACTTGTTGTGGCATTCGCCCTCTCTTCTTCGTCACAACCACACCAGCAATAATACTGACGATAATAATATCGGGAGCTACTATTTAGAGAGTGCCGGGCCCTTTGCATCGTGATCCTTTACCTAATTTCCAAGAGTCCTGTAAGTCAGGTGTTGAACCCCATTTCCAGATGAAGAAAATAAGGCTTCTTCCACGGCACGGCCAGCAGGGGCCATATTCAGGGAGCGGTCAGGAGCTGGGAGGCTGAAGGACAGTGCTGTTTCCTCCAAACGAGTGAGGGCAGCTCGGCAGTTTCTACAGGAGCTTTGCTAGTATTTAACAGAAAATCCAATTCTCGCTGTCGTTTGACGTAGGGACCTTTAAACTTTGTGGTCCTCTGTAGCTTGCCATAGACTGCCTGTCTAAGAAGGAATAGACTTCCAACTTTCAAGCAGTCCACATATGAAAGCTGCGCCACGAACGGAAAATGTAGAACACCTAATTATTGCCCAACCACTGTAATTTGCATAGGATAATATAGTATATTAAGTTCTTCTCTGTCGCCTTCCGACTCTATTAAATTCAGCTTGAAGGTTGCACTTCTGGTAAAAATTACAGCTTTTCTCTCAGTGAAAGTGCTTGGTGCCCAAGCACTTATTAAAACTCGAATTCCCAAGAGGCAAATTTGAAAAGCGAGAAGTGCAGTTGTTGGCACTAATGGGAAGGAAGCTGTGCTTTCATCCCCACATTCTTTTCATTTAAAAGACGACGGAGACATGGGAACCAGTTGTGGTCGCCTCCTGTTACAGATAACATGCGACTGCATCAAAAATACCAATACCTTCCTCTCAAGATAAGATCGCATTACTTTCAATTTAATTCTGACTCTTTAATCTAAGGAAGCGTCACACACACACACACACACACACACACACACACACACACACACACACAATTTATCTCCATTCTGTGTGAGAAAAACGTGCATCCTGGCAGCAGGGGTTCTGATTATACCCTTTATTTGAAAACCACCAGCCTTAGCACACCCTCTGCTGTCCTTGGCAACAGTCTCTTCATTCTTGTTGACACAGAATATTCCCTCTGATCTCACCAGATCACGACCCTTTATTACAATGTCTGCATCTTGTCTGTGTGTCTTACCGTTTACATACTGCTTTTCTTTGCCCAAAGCCAGTATGGAGCTTTATACTTCTGTTCCAAACTCTGCCTCCGGCACGGGAGTGTTCAGCAACACTCCAGCATGGAATAAATACTATTCGTTATGAGAGACGCCTCGGGATTCATTCACCTGATGGATGTTACAGTCATTCCATAGAACTAATTTGACACAATATCCCTAAAACACGTTAAGACTCTTTGATGCCGAAAATTGCATTTGCAGAAGTGATTGTCGGAAGGTATTACACTGCTCTGAGATGAAGCAGTGTCCAGTTCTCAAAGGACAAACAGTGCAATACCTTCTGGGTCACCACTTGGGCTTCCCTGCCCGTGGTTTATAACCGTCCTCAAAGACAACAAGTCCAGGCTCCCCTGGGCTCCTGGCCTCTCTCTTCTCCATTCAATAGCTTCCCAGCTTTCTGCTGGTTCCCTGGGGTACAGAGATGGGCTGGTGGCCGAGAGTCTAACCAAAAGCTACCCAGTAAATTATGCAGCCAGATGTCCGCCGGAGAACAGATGGCAGGCTTACCTGAATGGGGAGCCGTATGGTGTTGTGGAGAGAACATGTGCTTTGTTAACGGGCCAGGGTTCAAATCTCGGCCCTGCCACATATTGACTGGATTTATCTGTTAACTTATCTGGCCCTCAGTGTCCCCATTTATTAAAAGTGGATAATTACACATACCTTGTGGAGTTGTAAGGATTAAATGTTACAAAGCCTGAAGGCACTTCACAGGGTACCGGGAATACAATAGGCACTTAATACACGTTAATCTATTCTTCTCACCCAAGAATTAGGAAGAGTACGATTTTCCCCGCTTATCTCAAACCAAACAAGACAGTGGCTTTTAAGCTTTGTTTTCGAGTAGAGCCTTTTATCTTTCCCAAGAGGACGGCTTACCTGGAAACTCACCCAACAAAACAGATGAAAGTAGGATCCTGGAGCCCACCCAGCTGGTCGCTCACTCATTGCCCTCACTGGTCTCCGAGACATTTCCAGGCAAACCGGTTTGAAACCCACTGAGGTAGTGCGTTACTGTGAACTGAATGTACCTGTCTCCCCACCCCACCCCCCAAAATCAAAAGTGGAAGCCCTCATCCCCAAAGAGATGGTATTTGGAGGTATTTGGCCGTCGGGGAGTGAGTGGGTTTGGACAAGGTCATTGGAGAGAGCACCCATAATGCGATGGCGCCTTCATAAGGGGACGAAGAGAACCGTGCTGCCACCCAGTGTGTGCTATTTGTTAGAGCAGCTCGAACGGACTTTGGAGTACGTGAAAGTGCCGCGTAAGGTGCAAAGTGACACAAAGACGTCGGTTATTTTTTATTGTAGGTTCATGTGAGTCTGGGAAGCGGGGATGGAAGAGAGGTGATGAGGGAGTACGGAGGCACTGGAGGGAAAATCTGGGGCGGTCCGGGCCAGCCAGGCCCCGATGAGCCGGGCGGACGTTGTGGGCATTTGTGTCACTGCACGGGGCACGACACTCAGAATGGCCCCACACTCTGTTGAATGTGTTGCTGCTGCCATCCTGGAATTGTAGTGATTTGTGGACCAGGTGCTCTGCGTTCTCATTCAGGACCAGCCCCACAAATTCTGTGGCTAGTCCCATCCGTGGAGATGTAAGTTTTCTAGAATTCTAAGTGCTGTTGCTTCACTCTCGCATAGGAGTATGCCATTATATGGCAGCTAGACCCGACCTTGAGTTCACTCCTTCGCTTCCCTCTTGAAGGGAACATACAATGGTGGCCACTGTGTGTCGGTCCTGACTTTCTCCTGCTCTTTGTCCTTCTGGCGCTCATTCCAGTCCTGAGCCTTCGCCCAAATCCTTTTATTGCTAAATATGCAAAGCTTCGCCCAAATCCTTTTATTGCTAAATATGAACAAAACTGGCAGTACTTGGGGACGGTGGAACAGACACACTGATCGTATTCATCAGCGTTTTCCTCTGTGAAATCAGGGCAGTTTTCTCTAATCTGGGACACAGGACCATTAGGTGACAATGTGATATCTACAAGATTGTTCATGCCTCTGGGATAGCCATGAAACTGCAAAATGCCTCCTTAGGTTTGAGGAGTTGGGGGTTTTTTGTTTTGTTTTTTTGGTGGGGTTTTTTTTTTCTGTATCTTGATTCCTGGGAGTGATCATACAAGTATTCATCTGAGCCAGGTCTTTTTTAAGATTGAATGGAGGTGCTTTTATTACTATCATTATTTAAATTTTTAACATTTATTTATTCTTAGGAGACAGAGAGACACCGAGCATGAGCAGGGGAGGGGTAGAGAGAGGGGGAGACAAAGAAACTGAAGCGGGCTCCAGGCTCTGAGCTGTCAGCACAGAGCCTGCCCGACGCGGGGCTTGAACTCACAAACTGCGAGATCATGACCTGAGCCGAAGTCGGTCGCTTCAGCCACTGAGCCACCCAGGCGCCCCAGAGGTGCTGTGATTATTAATAGTGATGCCATTTCCACAGCTGTAAACCTGGACTATCCTGGGAAGTCTAAGACTATGCTCACTCTGTCGATATCTTCAGGGGTCATTTTTTTCTCTCGAGGTTTGCTCAGGGCGAAAATGATGGAGTTAGTTTAAAAGTGCTCTTTTGAATCTGGACTTGATTATCACAGCAAAAAGAGCAGCCGTCATTTAAGGAGAGTTGCGTTGCTACAGACAGCCCAGTTTCCTTCCCAGAGACAGTGATACGAGCGGGCCCCATGGGTCGCAATGTATCAGTGCTCCCCTCTGTCAGGAACAGCGACTCTCCATGTGAAAACATGCCTTGATCCATATGACCCATCTTCTATAATATAGATCACATAGCGTGACACTGTTTTACTTACCACTGTTTCTTTCAACACTGTTAGCAATGAGGGTCAGGAGCGTTAAGATTTCTTTTGCCCTCTGCACCGTGTGTGATGTGTCTGAGACAAAAACCAGGCCACGTTGAGTCTTAGCTATGAACCTTTCAGTGGTGGCCCATTGTTCTTAGGGTTAAGCCTAAGCTTCTTGGCTGGTAAGGATGTTTCCGATCAGGCGGGAGTCCATGCTCATTGTGGACGCATCAGTATGGACAGAGAGGAGGGTGACGGAGCAGAGGTGAGAGGGACAAGGGGAGGTTTGATCTGCCTTATGGGAGCTCCCTGCAGTGCCCGCTCCTCCTCCCCCTTTGGGGGAGCTCTTTGTTAGGCTCACTTGCCCTTCCTGCCTCCGATTGTACTGTCCTTGAGTTTTCCTTGGAAAACTTGTAAGAGCTGGGCATGTTCAGTAGCCACAGGCAGGTTTGGTCTCTGAACTTGCTCTCTGACTTTAAAACATCTCTAAGACTTCAGTGTGAGGGACGGACAGTCCCCTCTTCACAGTGTGGATCGGTGAGATCCATCAGGTGATCAAGAAAGGATCACAACCTTATCACAACTGTACACATGTTACTTTGAAAGGGTTTTCTGAAGCAGTTAAAAAGAACGTGAAATAAGTTGGATAATGTCAGTAGACTTCCGGTTTTATTCCGCGAAACAGCCCACGTACTAGCGGTGGCCTGCCACGTCACCCCATGACCCGTTTGCTGGCGGGGTCTCTGACCTCATTCCTACTCTTTCACTCTTCCTTTTCTGTGGCAGGCTGAAAATGTCTCCCTCTGGGGGGAAAGAAAGGAAAACAAAAGTCCTCCCCTAAAGATATCCATGTCACTTCCCTGGACCCCGTGAATGGTACCTTCCATGCAAAAGATGTGACTAAATTAAGGATCCTGAAAGGAGAAGCTTATCCCAGATGATCCCAATGGGCCCCATATAATCACAGGGTTCCTGGAAAAGCAAGGAATAGATCCTCCTCTGGAGCTTCTGCGGGGAGCATGGCACCGCTAACTCCTTGATTTTGGACTTCTGGCCTCCTCAGCTGTGAGAGAGTGAATTTTTTTAAAGCCACCTCGTTTGTGGTACCTTGTTACAGCAGTCCTGGCCAAATAATCGACCTTCCTTCCAGCTCCACTGGCTTCCCTGCCTCTCCTCACACAGGCTCCACCAAAGACTTGTGTGCTCACGGCTCTGACTACGGAGCTCTCCTGCAAGATGGCTCCCTACCGACACGTAGTTCCGTGGCTTTTTCCTTTACTTCCTTCAAGGTAAAAAGTTCAGATGTTGCATTTTCAGTAATGCCATCATGACCACACTATTTAAAATAGGCCCCTTGGCGTTCCTTAACATTCTTGCCCTACTTTTTTCCTCTTCATCTGACATACTATTTTATATATTTATTCATTTGACATACCATTTATTTTATATATTTACTCCTTTATTATTGTCTGCATCTGGTGGTCTCTATACCCAGGAGGGGATTAGCTCCACGCTGTCAGGGCCTTTTGCCTATATTATTTATTGAATTCCCAATGCATAGAACGGCACCTCAGCACCTAGGACAAGGCCCAGTAGACGTAAACATTCAGTGAGCATTTGTTAAATGAAGAATCATCGAACAGCAGAGATAGAAAGAGGTAGCAAGAGAGGAAGCATTTTATAACCTATCGGTCATGCTCCTCAAACTGTCCTCACCATTAACTGTGCAACTTCCCTACCCCCAACAAATCATTTAATTTCCTTTTTGACAAATCTTGGAGTTTCAGGAAAGACTTTGAGACACATGTCATGTATCACAGTTGACTGTAGCTATTATTTTGGTCACATATTTACTTAACAGGTTTTTAAAAATCAAAGTGAAGTTATCAAGTATCTTCTTCTGTAGGATGCTGAAATCCTAAGCACAGGCTTCCTAATGAAACAAACACTCTGTGCGGTGCCTGGGTGGCTCAGTGGGTTAAGCATCAGACTTCAGCTCAGGTCATGATCTCACAGCTTGTGAGTTCAAGCCCCACATAAGGCCGTGTGTTGCCAGCTCAGAGCCTGGAGCCTGCTTTGGATTCTGTGCCTCCCTCTCTCTCTACACCTCCCTCTCTCTCTCTCTCTCTCTCTCTGTCTCAAAAATAAATAAGCATTAAAAAAAAATTTAAACACTCGGCATATATGACAAAAAAAAAGGTGAGTGTATTTATTTTGAAGAGACTGTACCTTTTTTTTTTTCTGTTTTGGCAGATGTCAGCAAGAAGCACAAAAAGAAATCCCCCAGGGCCCCCCCATGTGCTTCTACCTTGCTGAGACCATGTGACACAGGTTAATTTCAGGGCTGTTTACAGCTCAGGTGGGTAAAGAGAAAAGACAGAAACACACATTATCCACACTGCAGCCAGCACGTTATGCATGCAAAGGTTAGCCAGAGGCAGATTTCCTGAGTGAACATGGATGGGGAATCCAACAGACTCCTTTGTTTCTATCTGAAAGTACACCACAGTATTGTTTGAGTTCCTTGGTTCCATTTTGTGCGGAAAATTTGTGCCACAGCTACCGAAGGGAGTTGGAGGACATCCGAGAAAGGATTCCAAGACTGTAAACTACACTCCAGCCTGAGCCTGTATTGCTGCCAATGCTAAGAATTTCTTGATGAAGATCAGTCACAGCCCTTAATGTTGCTATTATACAATGTCAAATGGAAGGGTCAGAGACAGATGCTTGATGACTTTGAAGCGTGCTTTGTTGCAATAAAGCCTCTCTTAAACTGAAAAGCTGAATCTACTCCAGAGTGAAAAGGGATGGAATAATATATGAATTTCTTGTGTTTTGATGTTGCAAAAGCTTACCTAGAATTTTTCCTTAAGCATCGGAAGAATACTTACACTATTTGGGTCCAATTACTGTAAATATTTATGAGTCGACTAGACTCATTGGGGGAAAGAAATGGTGGAAATAATTGTTTTAATTGTGGCACCATTACTCTTTTTGAAACAAAATCAGTCAATTGAAAAAGTGACATACATACAGAAAAGAACACATATCATAACTGTGCAGCGTGATGATTTTTCCCACAGTAAAATTATCTCATAACTACCACTCAGATCAGAAACTAGGACAAGTACCACTGACGTCCCCCCCCCCCAGTCACTACCCTCCTTTCCTCCCTAAAGGGATCTTCTTTAAAAAAAAAAACTTTAAGTTTATTTATTTGTTTTGGAGAGAGGCAGAGACAGCGCGAGTGACGGAAGAGCAGATAGAGAGGGAGAGAGAGAATCCCAAGCAGGAAATCATAAGATCGCGACTGGAGTGGAAACCAAGAGTCGGACGCTTAACTGACTGAGCCACCCAGGCGCCGCACCTAAAGGTATCTTCTTACTTTTTCTTTTTTTTTGTACAACATAACAGTTACATCGTATTTCACGTCCACCACCAAAAGCTCTACGGACACTGATGCCATGATTTCCGCTTACCCACCATCAAGCTCATCAGTCTTTCTATTGTGTTTTTCTTAAGGTTTTGAGGCTGTAAAATTTGATCTGAGAAAGCTTCTGTTTCCCTCATCCCTGCTTAATTTATGTGCTCTAATACACCTGATTTCAAATAAGAAATCCATCCTCCTTTTTCTCAAATTAAAGATGTACTCGTAACCAGGGTGCCTGGGTGGCTCAGTCAGTTAAGCATCTGATTTCGGCTCAGGTCATGGTCCCATGGCTCGTGGGTTCGAGCCCCCCGTCGGACTCCGTGCTGACAGCTCGGAGTCTGGAGCCTGCTTCGGATTCTGTGTCTCCCTCCTTCTCTGCCCCTCCCCTGCTTGCACCCCATCTCTCTCTCAAAAATAAACATTAAACAATTTTTTTAAAAAGACATGCTAGTAACCAAATGCTACAGAACAGAGCAGAGTATGCATGCACCCCCCCCAAAAAAAAACAAACGAAACTGCATGACACAAAAAAAACACACATTTTAGTTTAGGATTATGACCTTAGCTTTGAGCTTTAAAACAGTAAGTAACACAATATTTTCAAAAGGACAAAAATGCCTGAACTCTGTCCCGTTAAATCAGAGTGAGCTTAGACGTTAGGACATTTGAGTTCCAAAGTTCTTGCCCACTTTCCTGCTAGTCACTGAATTGTTTTTTAAGTAATAAAGGGCATTAAGCGTAGGCACAAGACACCGCTGAAACACCATCTACCGGTCATGAGTCCGTTTCGGTCATATCCATCAGACCTCCCAAGAGTGAGCCTGGGTATCGTGCCCCAGGAGCCCCGGGCAGGTTCTGGCGGCACTGGCAGAGGGGCTCGCTCTGTGGGTGGCAGTTTGTCATTGTGAGGACATATCCCAAGTGGCTTTTATGAAGGGATGGATGTTCAGCAAGTTCCAGCCCAAAGTTAATATCGAAAAGCCTAATGCTTCCATAACTTGCACGGCATCCATGAGTATCTGCTACTGGGACAGCTTCTGAGTACATATGCGTGAGAGACAGAAAAACACACAGGTGCCCGGGCACCCGGGTGGCTCAGTCGGTTAGTGTCCAACTTTGGCTCAAGTCATGATCTCACAGTTTGCGAGTTCGAGCCCCGCATCGGGCCCTCTGCTGTCAGCGCCCAGCCCACTTTGGATCTTCTGCCTCCCTCTCTCTGCCCTTCCCCTCCCCTCAAAAATAAATAAACACTAAAAACGCACACACACAGGGGTGCCATGTCCAGGCTATAATTTCCTGTATGCATAGCAAAGTTTTCAATTGATAAAAAAAAAAGGTTGATTTTGCAGAGGGGGTCAAGTAAAAGGCCTTAGAGACACGGCCTCAGAGGCCCCAGATCATGGCCTATCATCCTTTGAGAATGGCTTTGATTTTCCTGTGCTAGCCACAGAGCAGTTTCCACATGTTGTTTTTACGCCTAAGGACCTGAACATCGAAAAAATAAAGTTCCCTGAAAGAGATTAAGTGAGCACACTCTACAGATCCTTGCCACTGAGCAAGTCTGATGGTTCCTCCAGTATTGATTCATGTCGTGCAAACACGCTGGCATCTCACAGGGAGAGCTGCTGATACACGGAGGAAACCGAACATTCTCCTTCAGTTTAAGCCCTTCTCCCTCGATTTCTGAAAGATGGATCTTTTTTGATCATCTCTGTGACTTAAGTAAAGCTCACGTTGTGTATAAAGAAATCTAAGCAAGGATCTTTGAGATATGACTTCTGCATGGCAGTCATTTAATGCAAGGCCACAATCACTCATGTATGTGCCACTAATACATTTTGTTCCTGTAGAAACACTCATCACCTTGGCAGCTGTAACATCTGTGCCTGTTGTCATGACAATGCCAGCGAGAACTCCGCAGCGGGTGTGAGGGGAGGAGAAATTGTCAGTCAGATCATCGAATTTATCCAGAACAAGTGCAACAGCACCTACTAACATTTATGTGTTCTTCTTCCTCTATATCCACAGCAAAATACTTCTGAGAATTTCTTGAGTGGCAGGGACTATTTCTGTCTTGGATTTTTTAGGTTTTTATGCTTGCTCTGATCCCCAAGTAAAGCTTCCTTCAGTGAAGTTAGAGCTAAGATAATATCTCCACAGAACTGAAATAACAAGTGCTGTGCACTTTGCCCGAGTGTTTTCTCCAGTCCCTTTTTAACATTCCATGTCCCACTGGAAGGACTTCGCCTATAGCCACGGGTGCACAATGTCACTCTGGGACTTGGCCACCACCACGGTCCCGGCTGCCTCAGTACCTCCTATCTTAACTTCTTTGTGATTAGTGTGGTCTGGTTTTAAATTTTACATGGAGTCATGCAGTATGTTGTCTTCAGTATTTGATTTTCTTCCCGTTCGACTTATGTTTGTGAGGTTCATCCACGCTCCCGCTTGTGACAACAGTTCATTGGTTTTCATTTCTGTGTAACTTATTGTTTTAATAGTATGCCATCACTTATTCAGCTGTTTCATTATTTAGGAACATTTGGGTTGTTTCTAGTCTCCAGATACTACAAACAGGGCTAGCGTGAACATTCTTGTTCATGTGCTTCAGTAAGCATATGCATAGATACATGTTGAGTACCTACGGTGGAGCGAAAGTGCAATTGCTGAGCCGTAGGGTATGGGTGCATCCAGCTTTGATAGAGACACTGCCAAACAGTTTTCCAGTTAGTCCCAGTTAGTCCACATCCTTGTTAACACTTTGTGTGGCGGTTGGTTGTGAGTCATTCTGGCATACATATGGTGGGAACATGGTGGTATCTCACAGCGGGTTTTTTATTTCTCTCACAATTAATCACGTTGAGTATTTTTTACATGGGCCTACTTTTTATTTGTTTATGTGTTTTTCTGACTATTTGGATGTCCCCCTTTTTGAGCTACCTTCTCCACTCTTTTTCTATTGGATTGTCTGTCTCTTTTTCTTTATCTAACAGGAACAGTCTGCAGTCTGGTTGAATCTTTTGTCGTTTGATAATGTGTGTGACGTGTGTGTGTGTGTGTGTGTGTGTGTGTGTGTGTGTAGAGAGAGAGAGAGAGAGAGAAGGAGAGATGGAGAGAAGCAGAGAAAGAGAGAGATTAAGAGAGACAGAGAGAGAAAGTATCAACCAAGAAGACGAGAGAGCTGTAGAGCAACCAACATTTATTTGGCGTCTCAGGGATTGGGAGACAGAGTGGACCAAAATCAAAGTATGGAGCCAATTGCAAGCAGGAAAGGCAAAAACCACAAAGGTACATAAGGATTTTTGAAAGAATTATGATTGGGACTGACAGAGTTTGACTGACTGTCTGCATGATTGGCTATTTACCTAACAAGGGCTACATTGTCTCTATTTCAGTTCCATGTGGAAAAGTGTGTTTCAGGAGGTGGTAGGGCTGCAACTGACAAAAGTCAAAGTTCATGGTGTTCTGAGAAGCGAAACAGGAGATATACAAAGACCCTACTTCTTCTATGTCCTTAAGACTCTATTTTGAATGACTCTTTTAGCAATGCTGACTCCATTTTGGAATCTTCTTTCACATTTCCCCCTTTTAATGGAGATCCTTCTGTCAGGATAGCATCATGGGTCAATGTCATGATTATGCAGCCAGTCCCCTCTTGCTGAGAGAACGGTTGGCAGCCTGCTCTAGGTCTATCATATCCTCCAGAATAGGGACTTTCATAGTTGGTTGATATTTGACAGATCCAATAAGCATGCTGAGTTAGAGTCTTACAGTCATATTTCAGCAAAAAGGAGGTTTGAGGAAGAAAGGTCTAGATATCAATTACGTTCTCATTTCTTTTAGTTAAAGGGTAGATCTGGTGAATTGTTTGGAGTCTTTGAGCAACTGTCACTATGACATTTTGAGTAGTAGCATGGCAATGGGAAATATACAACATAAGCAATTGAAAATAGCATACAGCGCATTAATTAAAATTATAAGCCCGCTAAAAATATCCGAAAACCTAAAATGAAACCATCCTAGGATAAAATTTGAATGTCCCTTTAAGGATTTGGCTGGTTTGAGTAACTTAGTGGTTTCTAATGCTACCTGCTGTGAGGTATTTATCTGAGTACAGTAAGAGGTACTAACTATGGCATAAACTCCTCCTTGGGCTGCAAGTAAATAATCTAAGGCAATCCTGTTGTCAAGGACGATCTGAGTTAAGGAATCTAAAGATCTTTTGGGGGGCCCTGGTCATGGAAAGACTATTCTGTTAACAGTTCTGGTCACATTTCTTATTGTAACTTCTAAGTCTGCTGTGTCTGCTCCAAGCCATGAACTTATGATTGTAAAGTACCAGTTAACTGATCTCCAGAATATACGACAAGAAGGTCACAGCCTTGGCTTCATCCCCAGCTATTGTCTTCATATTTGCAAGGGTCCTCATCAGGGTAATCCTATATTTCTGATAAGACCTCTTTCTCTCTTGGGTGAGATTCATGAGTACTGGCTGTAGCTGTTTTGAGAATAGTGAAAGGGGATAATAAACGACCCAAAGACATGAGCTACCAAGGCCTCTCCAACTATCAAGACATTCATAAGCCCAAAATTGTTGATCATATTTACAAATAAAAATATATCCCTTAGATGCACAGAGCAAGCCAGACATGTTGGCAGTATTTATAGATTCATTAATAGACAATGAAGGGGAGGTGAGCTCAAGTCAGGGATCAGAAGTTTTATTAAGTTAAAAAGCTTGAGTCGGCGGGGGGGGGGGGGGGGAGGGGGGCGGGCACGGGATTAGGGTTGGATAAGAAAGTCTTACAGAGTAGTGAATTCTTATGAGGAAAAGGTGTGTCCACTCATTTGCATTGCAGATACAAGTAAGAACCTGGAAATGCACCTTCCAGGAGTCTAACGGTCTTGTACCAGAGAAGAAAACAAGGTAGATAGGGTGTAGGGTACTAAGAGAAAGCATGGAATAGGAGTTTGGGGGCTGAAAACTTGAATTTGATAGGATATAGCAGGAGGCTTTGTATCAAAAGTTACAATAAAGTTGGGAATATTTGAAAAGTTAGAGATAGGCATAGTTATTGGGTCATTACTTTTTGCAAAACTTCCAGTGGGGGAATGATGGCAGATCCAACAGTCAGATAGATCCCCAGGATTGTGATGTTTGAACAATAACGTTATCCTTCTGGGTTAGGGATGTGATAAGAGCAGGGAGGAAAACAAATATGTTATATGTTATATATGTTATATGTTATGTTATATGTTATAATGTTGGAAAGACATAAAGGCAGGAAGGAACAACAATAGATATACAGAAACCATTCAGATTTTGGTTACCAACAGTGAAGACGTCCCACTGAATGTACAACAGCAAAAATTCTAAGAATTCATACACAGAGAAACAATAATCCAAAACTCCAAGTTTAAGAGTTTCCATTAAAATTTTGGCAGTTATGGGGATGCTTGGGTGGCTCAGTCGGTTGAGCGTCTGACTTCAGCCCAGGTCATGGTCTCATGGATCAAGAGTTCAAGCCCCGCATTGGGCTCTGTGCTGACAGCTCAGAGCCTGGAGCCTGCTTCCGATTCTGTGTGTGTGTGTCTCTCTCTCTGCCCCTCCCCGGCTTGCACTCCATCTCTCTCTCTCAAAAATAAATAAACATTTGAAAAATTTTTAATTTTGGCAGTGAGGGAAGAGTTACTGTACTAGCCCGGTCCTGACTCTTGGGAAAGCAGTCAACTCACGTGTCGTCAGCTTCTTTTTCTAGGATAGAGTCAGTTTGAGGTCTCCAGTTAGTTTAGTAGTCCGGTTGGACATTGGAGCCTTTTTTAAAAAATGAGAAGCATGACTCCATGAGTCAACGCCTTCTAATTTACTGGCGCAAGGACTGGTTAGCCAGAAGTGGCGTGGTCCCTTCCAGTGAGGCTGGAGGGAGTCTTTGTGAATGTGTCTTTTCTAATAAGCCATGTCCTCGGGTTGAAGGCTGTGATATTTGATGTCTTTGTCTCCCGGGAGCACACTGTGGAAAGACTATTCTACGAAAGTGTAATATTCTCTATGGATTTTATTAGGCTTTTGCAAAATTGAAGTACATCCCCTTTTATCAGCTCTAGATCAAAGGAAGCAGAATGTCATCAGAATGTCATCAAACTTACATCGGAAATTTAGGAATTTCATATAATTTTTGAACACTTATATTAACATATACCTGTGTAAATACTACATAAATAAGGTTTAGTACTACTTAAAATTTTTTTGGATGTTTATTTATTTTCTTGAGAGAGAGACACAGAGCGCCAGTAGGAGAGGGGAAGAGAGAGAGGGGGAGACACAGAATTCAAAGCGGGCTCCAGGCTCTGAGCTGTCGGCACAGAGCCCGATGCGGGGCTTGAACTCACAAACTGTGAGATCATGACCTGAGCCAACATCGGACGCTTAACGGACTGCGCCACCCAGGTGCCCCGGTTTAGTACTATTTTTAGTTGACAATGCTTCCCATATAATTTAACGTATCAAATAAGCCTAATTAGTTTAATTAATGCTTTGAAATGTCCCAAGGACCCTCTGAAAAAATATCCCAAAGTTTCTTCCAAGTCAAAAGACTTCATTTATAATTTGATTTGGGGAAGTTTGTCAAAAATATCAAAAGGTTTGGACACTTGGCTAAAAAGGATCACAGAAATTTATGAAACAATACTTAATTATCTACTTAAAACCCAAGTGACAGAAAGGTTTCAAGGACAAATATAGAAAATTACATTGCTGTAAAGGCTTACCTTTTTTTTTTTTTAATAGAGGAGACTCAGTTTTTCAAAGTCATCAAAGATGTGATAAAAACAAAACACAGAATCCTTGTTCCCCCGGTGGGTTACATTAACAGCAAAGAAGCTTTATTTATAATTTCTTATTCAGAAAAAACTGATAATCTAAGAAAATTTTGTTGTTTCAACAGAGAGAAAACCAAACTCTAGTTTTGTATCAGTACCCTTTTGAGTTCATTTTTAAAAACCTATAAATAAATCCATTCAATCTTAGCCAGCTTTGACCGTACAACATAAAATTCCTTTTCCACAAACTTTCTACAACTTTCTGCATCCATTTTCCTTTATCCCTGTTCTTTCCCTTTCCAAACTAACCAGCTTTACTTTAGCACAAAACCCCTTCTGTTTTCACTCAACAAAATGCATTTCCATTCCTCATACCTTCTTTTACCAAAAACTAAGGATCTTTAATTCCTAGTGAAAACTAAGAAGTCAGCAATTGTGGACCAGCACACTTATGAATATGTTTTATAACTTTTGAAATATGTTGCTTTCTCAGTGTAGCCCCAAATATCCTTAGTTTCTCTACAATAAGAAACCAAAAGTGGTTAAACCTATGTTCAGTAATTAATGTTGTCACTTTTTGACCAAAGAGTTTCAGGAATAGAATCAAAGATGGGTTCTGAGTTAGGGTGTTTTAGAGAAAGAATGGGAATAGATATTAGGATGTCAAGATTTTCTTGAAGGTTTGGATTTGGAGGTTCAATATTCAAAAATATTTCCCCCTTTTGGGAAAAGGAGTTGTGTGCCTGATGGGCTCCAAGAAAATCTTGACCCAATAATTGAATAAGAGCTGAAAGGACCAGGAAGAACGGATGGTGTCTCTGAATGGGTCCCAGTTCGAATGGGATGGGGAGGGATGTAAAGACAGATACAGGGTGATTAGCGACTCCAAACATTTGTACAGTTTGAGTACTCCAAGGAAGGGGATAGGAGTGGCTTCAACCGATTTTTCTAATTTTGACAGCCTCTTGGAAAGGTCCGAGTTAGCTTCTAAAAGTTTGTAGTTAACTGCCTGAAGGGCAGCAACATTTTCAGTGTTTCTTTTTGAGGCCTCCAGGTGCCAACTGAAATAAGCTCTCACTCATTTTGTTTGCTTTTATAATCCCGTGCATACGATTAAACTAATTTCAGGGTATCCAAAGGGCCCATCTTGGCCGATAAACTTTTAAATCATCCTGGGTAATGAGAGTCCAACAGGACAAAGACAATTTACAGCAATAAGGGCCTTATTCCTTGAACAGAAGTCCTGCAGGAGTTCTAGCTGGGGGCTGATTGTCAAAGTCTCCTTAGAAGAATTCTTTCCCATACCCAAGTACTCGCTAAGAACCCGAAACCCAAATATTTCACTCAATATGAGTGAAGATGGAATCCTCCCTTTAGAAATGAATGAGGACAGAAATTGGCAACAGGGGACTCTCAAATAAAGGCCTGAACCTCACCAAAGTGGGAGATTCAGAACCAAGACATCTGAAGAGTAAATGTCTCCTTTTATGGTGCCTTTTAAAAAAACAGCTTCATAGGGGCACCTGGGTGGCTCAGTCAGTTAAGCGTCTGGCTCTTGAGTTCTTGAAATCAAGTCCCATGTCGCTCTCCCGCACTCTCTGCCCTCCTGCTCACCCCCACCCCCCACCCCCACTCATTCTCTCTCTCAAAATACATAGACATTCAAAAAATAATTAAATAAATAAAGCTTCATAAAATTCACCCATCATAAGTATATGGTTGAATGTTTTCCAGTAAGTTTACAAAGTTGTGCAACAATACCAAAATTCAGTTGCAGAGCATTTCCATTATCCCAAAGGATCCCTTATGCTGATTTGCAGTGAACCCCCATTAGTACCCCTAGCTTCAGGCAACCATTGATCTGATGTTTTCTCCTCAACTTTGCCTTTTCTAGGATGCCAAGAGAATAGAAAGATGCATTATGTTGGCTTTTCATTTTCTGGCTTTCTTAACTTACCATAATGATTTTGAGTCATCTTTATTGTTTAATGTATCCTTAGTGCCTCCGTTTTTATTGCTGAGTGATATTCCACCGTAAGGATGTACAAAGGTTTGTACAATCCTTGTACCAAGGGTTGTTTAATCCAATCACCATTTGAGAGGTATTTGGTTTGTTTCCAGTTCTTGGTGATTCCAATAGAGCTACTATAAAATTACGCATACAGGCTTTGTGTGAATATCGGTTTCATTTTACTTGGGTGGATACTTTGGAGTGGGCTCATTGAGGCATATAGCATATATATGCCTAACTTAAAAAAAATTAACCAACTTTTTTTTTTAAGTGGCTGGTAACATTTTATAGTGTATTGGAAGTATATTGGAAGGCCAGAAATGTATTGGAATTCTCATCTTTGCCAGCACTTGGTGATCTCATATTTTTTCTTATTTTTTAAGTTGTTCTAATAGGGGTATAGTGGTATCTCATTGTGATTTTAATTTGCTATTGACTAATGATGTTGAGCATCTTTTCCTGTGCTTAATTAGCGTCCATATATTTTCCTGGTTGAACTGTTGACTCCAATATTTTGCCCATTTTTAAAAAGTTTTGAGTTGTTTCTTTTCTCATTATTAAGTTATGAGAGTTCTTAATATATTCTAGCTACAAGGACTTTATTAGATGTGTGATTTGCAAATATTTTCTCTCTGTCTGTGGCTTATCTTTTCGTTCTCTTATGAGTGTCTTTTGAAGAGTAGAAGTCTCAATTTTGAGAAGTTCATTTTTTTCCATATATTGCCTTTGAAACCTTGTCAAACAATAGTTGAATATATTTGTGTGCATCTCTTTATGGGTCTTCTGCTCAGCTCCATTGATCCATATTTCTATCTCCATCTCTGTATATCTGTATCATTTTTAGAGTACTACACGCTATTTTAAGATGCGTAGCTTTATAGTAAGTTTGGAAATCAGATCACTTGAGCCCTCCAAATTTGTTGTTCATTTCAAAAGTGTTTTTTTTCTCTTCAAGTTCCTCTGTTTATCCAAAAAAATTTTACAATGAGCTTGCCAATTTCTATTTTAAAAATCTGACTGCGATTTTGATTGGAATTGCATCGACAGATAACTCAGGGGAGATTTGCAATTCTAACAATTAGTCCTCCGATCCATGGACATGTTTCACTAATTTAGATTTTCTTTAATTTTTTTCCCATCAGCATTTCTAGTTTTTGATATACTGATCCTGCACAATCATACTATGGTGTAATGTTTTCAATACCACTATAAGTTGTATTACTCCTTTTTAAATTCAATTTCCAATTATTTATTGCTAATATATAAACAAAATAGTTTTGTGTAATAAATTTATATCTTGCAGCCTTGCTACACTCAGTCATCAGTTCTAACAGCATTTTTGAGTAGTTTTTGAGATTTTCTACCTAAGCATGTCATCTGTGAATAATCCAATTTTCTAATTATTTTCTAATCCAATTTTACCTTTCTAAAAGACGTTTGGAAATGTACAATGTTGAAGATGGATGGTGGTCATGGGCATGTTTTCCTTCCTCCTGATCTTAGGGGGAAGTATTTAGTCTTTCACTAATTGGTAGGTTAATTGAAGATCTTATTTAAGGTATTCTTTATCAGGTTAAATAATCAGTTCTGTCATTTTTTTGTTTCATGCATTTTAAAACTCTACTATTAAATGCATACACATTTAAGGCTGTTATGCCATGCTGGAGAAGTGACCCCTTTATCATTAGTGAGTGATTACACTACCTAAACCTAGAATTATATTCTTTTCAATACTTTGGGGGGGGGGAATCTTTTCTTGTACTTACTTGCATTACTTACAGACAAAACATGTAATTTCATCACTCGTCTCTTCTTACAGTTTTTTTTTAATGTTTATTTTTTTATTTTTGAGACAGAGAGAGACAGAGCATGAACAGAGGAGGGGCAGAGAGAGAGGGAGACACAGAATCGGAAACAGGCTCCAGGCTCTGAGCTGTCAGCACAGAGCCCAACGCGGGGCTCGAACCCACAGACCGTGAGATCATGACCTGAGCCGAAGTCGGACGCTTAACCGACTGTGCCACCCAGGCGCCCCTCTTTTTACAGTTTATACCAGATTAATATTCTTTCACCCCACTTGAATCAAGTCATTTATGAGTTTTAAAAACAGCCGACAGGGGTACCTTCGTGACTCAGTAGGTTAAGAGTCTGACTTGATTCCAGCTCAGGTCATGATCTCATGGTTCATGAGTTCGAGCCCCCCATTGGGCTCCACAGTGACAGCACAGAGCCTGCTTGGGATTCTCTCTTTCCGTCTCTCTCTGCCCCTCCCCTGCTCAGCATCCATTTGAAGCAAAATTATTTAACTAAATGCCATGGAATTTTTTGTAAAGAAGTGCTCCTTATTCTTGAGAAGATTAAAATCTAATGTAAGCAAAAAACATGGAAATAGGCCTAGACTAGAAGGTAGAGCAAGGCTGCATCATGAACAGAATTGAATAGGGCAGAGAGGCAGGATAGCACTCTGTAAACCGTGCAACAGCCTCAGTGGAAAATGACTCAGGGATATGACTTTTTCAGAATCTCAAGTTATTCTGTGACCTGTCAGTTCCAGGATACTAAGGGGTCAGTAGCAAAACAAATCAGAAGGCATGAGTTAACTAAAATTTTAGGGGTTTTAAATGGCATTTCTATGTAACATTCTTGTTCATAGATAAATCTGGCTTAGATTCCAGTCTGTGTTAAAGTAAGACTGAATATTAATTGTCTTAAATTATGTATTTGGAGAATAATTTATTCATATGAAATCTAGACCCAAATATGAAATTCAGCACAATAATTAAGAATAAGAACCCAGAGAACCTCATGCTTCAGGCATTTAGCATCTGATATAATTCTGCATACTTATAAGGTGCACTGGAAGGACTGTGAAAACACAAGGAGTAGATACAATATATCACTCTGTAGTTAGAAGGAACAGGTCTATAAAAGTATTGTTAAAATGATTTGAAGAAAAAAAACCCTGATTTTGTAGATGCTTGTGTATTTTGGATGTTTTTAATCTTTCATCTTAACCTTCAACAATGATTTGGTTGACTTCGGAACCCATGAGACTACTTACCTGTCAAATGGGATGTTTTATACATTATAATTAAATTATGGTCTCTAGAGCTCAGTGTCAAACCAAAGGAGGAAGTACAAGGTTTCTCTTGATTTCTAGAAAAAGTGATTTTTTTTCTTTATCAAGTTTTTATTTAAATTCTAGTTACACACAGTGTAATATTAGTTTGGGTTAAGAATTGAGTGATTCATCACTTCCATGCAATACCCAGTGCTCATCAAAACAAATGTCCTCCTGAATACCCATCGCTCATTTAACCCGTCCCCCTGCCCACCTCCCCTCCAATAATCCTCAGTTTGTTCTCAATAGTTAAGAGTCTGTTTTCTGATTTGCCTTTCTTTTCTCCCTCACTATATTCATCTGTTGTTTCTTAAATTCCACATATGAGTGAAATCATATGGTACTTGTCTTTCTCTGACTTATTTCGCTTACCATAATACCCTCTAGTTCCATCCATGTCATTGCAAATGGCAAGATTTCGTTCTTTTTTTATGGCTGGTTTATATATATATATATATATATATATATATATATATATATTATTTATATATATATAAACTATATATATATAAATTATATATATATATAAACTATTATATATATGATTTGTATATATAATATATATATAATATAATATATAATATATATATTATACATGATTTATATATACAATATATATATGAACTATATATATAAACTATTATATATATGATTTATATATATAAATTATTATATATATACAATTAAATTATATATATATATAAACAAAAGATATTCAGCATCGTATAATGTTAAGAAATTGCAAGTTAGAACAACAATGAGATACCACAAGATATCACAGAGCACAAGTTTTCAATTTTAATGAAGTGTAGCTTATTACTTATTTCTTTTATACATCTTATCTCTGGTATTGCATCTAAAAAGTCATCGCCACACCCAAGGTCAGTTAGGTTTCTTCTGTGTTGTCTTCTAGGAGCTTTACAGTTTCGTGCTTTACATTTAGGTCTGTGATCCATTTTGAGTTAATTTTTGTAGAGAGTGTAAGATCTGTTTCTAGGTTCATTTGTTTTGTGTGTGGATGTCCAGTGGCTCTAGCACTATTTGCTGAAACAATAATGTTTATTCTGTGATCTTTGATCAGGTTCCTCAACTGTCTGAGCTTTATTTCCTCAGCTATAGACATGATATAATAATAATATCCATCTCACAGGGAGAGGATTGGCACATTGTAGGTGTTCGTAAAACAAATGTCAATAGCTGAATTGTTACAATTATTATCAGAGTTTCCAGCAAGGCTCAGACAGGCCAAATGGAAATCTGTCCCCGTGGAGTCAGCATGTGAGAGACAGACAGACAGAGAGAGAGAGAGAGAGAGAGAGAGAGAGCAAGAGCACACTTGGGGATGGATCAGGCCTGAAGAGTCACAACCTATGGTATGTTACTGAACTACAGTAGAGCGAAGAGTATTATCGTGGGGAAAGCCTAGAGCATAACCCAAAGAGAGAACAAATGGGGTGGAGAGTTGAATGGGAAAGGCAGAAACACCATGATAAGACAAGGAAATGTAGCCTCTAGCGCTGGGCATGTAGTAAGATCTTGCTGTTAGACGCTTGGCTGATTTGGCCAGAACCAGCATACCTCCTTCAAGACGCTGTGTGCGCTCCACCAGTACCCCTGCCAGAACACCATGTATCTGATTTAGTGAACCCCTGAGCACACAATCCATCTCATCTCCTGTGTAGTTAATCCTTCCCAGGACCAACCACATAAAGCAGTGGTTCACTGGGTGCGAGAGGAAGAATTTATCTCCTATTTCCACACATCTATCCTTCCTTTTTGCTTTGGAATGCAAGAGGCTTGGCCATCATTAAATAGAAATACTATCTTAGATGTGCAATCCGAGGAAATAATTTTTCTCAGCCTATTGGACTGAAAAATATTTAGTCTTCCTAAAGGATAGAATGGTAGCCCCCGTAGTTTATCTTCTTACATTAATACTCCCTATGGGTTAATGTGCTATTAATACGGCAAAAAGAAGAAAGAAATCCCTTTAAATAGCAGCTTGTACTTCTTTTTGATTTCTCTCCTGCAAAAGCTGATTTACTGTGTGTTTCTTCCATCTGGCAGGAAGCTAATCTGAATATGAATCAATCCTTGCAAAAAATAACTGCAGGAAATTTTAGACATTCATAACTTTCCACAGTTTTTTTCCCCCTTTAACAATAGCATGTTTGTCATTCTTTCAGTTGAGCAAAGTTTTTCAATTGAAATTATGTGTGACTATTTAAAGAATTGTGCCACCTCACCCTCGATGCCTCCTCTACTGTTACAGATTCACACCGCTCATATTCTAGGTATTTGCACATAAACGAGTGATTGCTGTTATCCCCAAAAGTTTTTGTCATGAGAGAAAAACAGATTAATGTGATGCTCACAACTTGATAAGCAAAATGATCTAAAAACATCATTCTCAAAGAGCTGATTCTTCTTCCATTGCGGTATATTTTGCAATAACGCCGGTTTCCTCCAACATCGACTGTACCAACTAATATTTCTGGTGCTATGGGGGGAAAATACCACTGCCTCATAAAACAAGCTTGATTTTTTTTTTTTAGCAAGTAACTCAAAGCTATTTTCAAAATCAGTGTTTCCCAACCATTCTCACATCATGGCACACCAAGAAAATTATGTCGACCCTGGGGTAAGTGGACAGGTCTGCTTGGGAAGAAGGTAACCAGCACAGGGACTCCAGCTGCCCCAACACCATCAGGCCACCCCAAGATGGAGGGGATAAATATCATGTCAGACCCCATAACCTATGTTCAGCATATAAAGACTGTTCACGGAAGCCTGTTCCCAGAAGTAGGAATTAGGGAAGGAAAACGTGTACCATGTGAAACTGGAGGAAGCATCATCCACACTGTTGATATCCAGTAGAACACATCTGGTTCTTTATGGGCTCCATCGATCCCCTTGTTCATTATGCTATGTTTCAGCGATACCACATTAGAGGGTGATTGTGCAGATTAAATGAGCAAGCACATACAAAGGTTTTGGTAAGATACAGCAAATCTTTCTCTTCTCCCTCCGTGCCTTTGCTTATGTTGTTCCCACTGCCTCAAATGCTGTTCTCCACTCAGTCTGCCCTTTAAGAACTGCTTCTTTCAGGAAGCCTTCCCTGATGCAAACGTTGCCTCCCTCAAACTCCTGCAGCACATTGTGGCTCTTTCAAAAGTACGTTTTAGCACATTTTTCTGATACTAGGATAATTGTGGCCCATTTCTCCTCCCCCTACTCAACTGTGAAATCTTGAAGGCAGCAACATCGTCTTGCTCATCTTGATCCCCACCAAAATTTAGGCAATCAATAGACGGTTGTAGAATCTCATGGAATCAAAACGGTAAAGTAGCTGGCAGATACCCACAGTATATTTTTCATAGAGGATGCACATTATAGTCTGCAAATATCTGTCTAATGATATGCAGAGACGGTCAATGCAAGCCCTGGAGATATATTTCGCACGGCACAAAGAAAACATTCTGAGGTTGAAATTGCACAAGTCGGTCGTACATCAAGACCTTCTGTAAAATAAAGGCTTTTAAACATAGGGATGGTGGTGGCTAGATAATCAGCGATTATAAACTCCAAAGTAAAGCAAATATTGTAGAACAGAGTCCTAGACTCAAAGAGCAATATGTATAAAATCCCTGTTCCTTACATTCTCTTTAAGTGCAAATCTATACTAAATACTAAGCTAAACCACTTTTGAAATGTTTAAGACGATGCATTTGCTTGTATTACAATATATACTGGTTTAGGTATATTTAGACAGCCTGTTTTCGCGTTAGTAAGTATGCATGATCTATATACAGTGTTATATTTTATTCAGGTTCTCATGCTAAAGTATTTTTAAATAAGATGTATACGTGCAAAATAAATTACACATGGGCTTTCAAATAAGAATTTTTGTTATGAAAATTTGACAAATGCAAACAACCTTGTGAAGTTGAGCTACATTTATCAGCTAGAATTAGACACTTTAGGAAGAAAACCGAGGAATAAGAACCTCTTTTTAAAATAACGTCAGAACAAAGGGATTTTTTTATATGAACTGCCTACTGAAGACCCACAGTTCCATTCTTTAGTCGGTGCTTCAGCCCTTGACACACAATTTAAAGAGTGATTTATCCCAAAAGCACAAATTACGTTGTTAAAGGTTATCACACCAGGATACCCAAATGCCCCGATATAAAGTTGTAATACTAATAATCAGTTATAAGGATGTAAGTTGTTTGTCTCTACAATTCCAAGGATGTAAGTTGTTTGTCTCTACAATTCCAAAGAGTTGGGGCCTTCGAAAATGTAATAGCTATATTTTCAAATATCCGGAGTGTAGACACAACCATTAAAACAAGCTAACAACTGATTACTGAAGTAAACTTCCTCTCTTCAGGACAAGTATCAGAGATTCTATTGTTGCTGGTTTGTTTATATTAGCCAACACTTACAGCTACTAGGCCAAACACTTTATACACATTATCTGCACACTCAAAAAGCAAACACGTGTTGACAGCCGAGAGGGGAAAAGACATAGGGGAGAGTGAACTAATATTTTCAAAAACAAGATGGGAAAGGAGGGGCAGATAAAGGTAATCTGGCCAGCTGGTGAGAGATACCGAGATGACTCTGACCAGGGTGACTTTCCTACTATCCTGGATCTGACCCTCAGCTCTCAAAGGCCAGAAATTTTGACCCATGTATTCCTTCATTGAAGGCAGATCTATATAAGGAGGCAAATTCCAATCAGAGGGCTACTAGGTAAGTTGAACGTAGAGCAAAGGAGAAAGAACAGTCTTTAGGGGTGTTTCATCCAGGCCCTAGGGAGGCCCAGAAAAGATCACAGGTCAAAGCCATAGGACATAGGAAACAGTATGTGCAAAAGCAAAGAGGAGTCAAAAAGTACAATGTGGTTACAACAATAGGCAGGGCCAAAATGCTAAGGACCTGGGACTTCGCCTCCACTGCAGTGAGGAGCTAGTTACTGTTTTTAAGCAAAGGACTGACTCCTCAGACTCTTCTGGAGTCTGGAGAAAAACAATAGTGAATGCAAGGGAAACAGAAGGCTGTTGTACGTAGCCCCGGTGAAACGTTATACAAATCTGAATGAAGATATGATTGAGGGATGAAATGCCTTCACAGCACTGCTTATCTCAGAAAATGTGCTCTGAGTTGAAAACTCCTGACTTCATTAAACATTACATTTGCTATTCAGTACTTGGTACTCAATACGTCTGACATTTGGCATCAACCCATAGTTAAAAACAAACACTGTAATGCACTTGTTATTATTACATAAAATGTTTAGTGTTAGTGCAAGTCAGAAGCAAAATGAGAAAGAAGTTTGAAATTTAAATGACCAAACTGATTTTTATAAACTTTAATAACAAGCATGGGTCACATCCCCTATGAATAAAAATTAGTGTTGCCATTCATTAAAAAATTACCTCATAATTCTACTAAGCTTTCCCCCCTTTTTTATCCTCTATTTCCATGGATACTGTTAGCTGATTCATTTTATTGCTTCTCTAAGCCTTTTTTTTCAATATATGAAATTTATTGTCAAATCTCTAAGCCTTTTAACACATTAAGTTTTCAGTTTTATTGAGAGAGCACTGATTAATTTCTAACAATTAATAAAGCAAAGTCAGACGAAATTTCCCAATTTTTATTTAATTGCCAAATAAAAATGTTTGAGCAACGACCGTTTAATCAAAAATTTAAAACTACCATTATCAAATATTTTTCAATGCAAAAAACACTAAAATTAATATTTTAAGAATAAATCACATGTAGTGCATGTTGTGTATGATTATATGAGAATGACTATTAGAAGTATCAAAAGAAAATATGAAAAAAGTCTCCAGTGTATATGTCTACCAATGCTTGTTATGTATGTTTCTTGTAACAGAAGTAGACAAATAAATGAGAAGTAAGAGCAGACTGAGGCAATATCTACACATACACATCAGTTTGTGAGGGGGAACATCGATTCAGCCAATCACCATTGACTGTAGTCAACTTCTTTCCCCTAGCCTCATTGGCAAACATAGATAAAACTTATGTTCTTTAAATTTTAGAATAGGGATAAGGCTCCCTATGTTAGAATGCAAGTCTCTTTGTTCTTATTCACATATAAGTTGTGAGAAAGGACACACATGCACATACGCGTGCGCACACACACACACACACACACACACACACAGATTTGACCTTGTCTTTAAAATCCAGACAAACTATTTACAAATGTGCATAGCAGCTTTATTCATGACAGTCAAACCTGAAAACAGCCCGGGTGTTCTAATAAGAGCATGAATAAACAAACCATGACATATCTATACAGTGGAACACTATTCAGCGTTTAAAAGGGATGAACTATTGATATTGGCCAAAGCCATTGATAGAATCTCAAAAACATTATGCCGAGGGAAAGAACCCAGACACAGAAGAATACATACTCTTATGATTTCATCTCTATGGAGTTCTAGAAGAAATAAAACTAATGTATGGTGGCAAAAAAAAAAAATCAGAACATTGGTGCCTGGGAGCAGAGAAAGAGGATTGACTGGGATATGGGAATGAGGAAACTTTCTGGAGACAATGGAAATATTTTATATCTTAATAGGGGTTAGGGCTGCACAGATGTGTGGCTTTTTCAAACATCAGTGAATTTGTGCATATAATTTAATTTTACATTTGTTTATTTAAAAATTCTACAAGTTTTCAAATTGAAAAAACTCAAGTATCAAACTCTACTTAATGCTATGCATGCTGAACCATTGAGGTGCAAATGTTCTGATGCCTACAATTTACTTTCTAATACATCAAACTTATGATGGATTGAATGAACAAAGGGATGGGCCAGTGGGTAGATATGTGATAAAACAAGTATAAGAAAATGTTCATGGTAGAATCCAGGGAATAGGTATGCCTGTAATTTATTGCCTCATACCTTCAACCCAACCCTTCTTGGCCCCATTTTGGGATTCTGGAGATGGATTCTGCAACTCATTCTCCTCTTTGCCAAGTAGTTTCTAGTCTTGCTCTGCCAATAGTCGGTGTGAGAAGGTGACAAGATTGGAGGTGGAAAAAATACTGTACTAATGTGAGCAATGATGATGCCTACAGTCAGCTTTTTCCTGGTTAGCAGTTTTATATTAAATTTCCCTGTTCAAAATTCTGACATGAGGTCATGATCTCATGATTCGTGCAATCGAGCCCCATGTTGGGCTCTGTGCTGATGGTGTGGAACCTGCTTGGGATTCTCTCCCCACACCACCCCCCCACCTTCTCCTGCTCACTTGCACATGTATGCACTCTCTTTCTCTCTCTCAAAACAAATAAATAAATCACTATTAAAAATGTTTAAAAAATTCTGATGTAGTATCTATCTCTTGACTGGGCATTCACTGATCAAGTGAGTATAAGGGTGCTCACGGTATTGCTGTATGTTCGAAATTTTTAAAAATAAAATGATGCGAAAATCAGATAAACAAGTATTGTGCTCTACTTCCAGATAATTCAGAAGAATGAAGGAAAATATTTTATGCAATGAGGAAAGACAGCAATATTTTTAAACAATCAAAATGGGAAGGGTGGTAACTTTACCAGTAACAAGTTAACATAAGGCTATAAGCTCATAGCAAACGCTTCCAAAAAATCATGGCCAATGGGAAAAAAGAAGATCCTGATATTCTAGGGTGACATATCAAGGAATTTAACCCAATCACAACCTGCAGAGATAATACTGAGGGAAAAAGTGTTAATAAAAACTTGAGAATTCTTCCTGATACCCATCATCTGGTCAAAATCAGACTGATGAGATGGAGACAGCCCGGAGAAAAGCCAAGACTGAACTCTTGAGAGTCAAAGCCATTATTTACCGCCTTCAGAAATTCTTCAGTCATCCAGACAAGGGGAAAAAAGCATTTACAAAAGAGAAAGAAATATATTAGGCTGGCCTCACACTTCTCCGTAACAGCATTCAACATAAAGGGATCTGGGGGAAAGAGAACCCTTATAAAAACAACTTGATGATGAAATCTAGCCAAACAGAAGATGAATGGAGAAGTCAGGTAAACGGAAACGCGACACTCAGTGCAGGAGGATAATAGAGCCATTTCTGGAATCCTGAGAGGGGGAGGAAACCATGGCGTAGAATTTTATAAACAGTCAAGTCCTCTGTGCATAAAGGTAAAAGGCTTCTTCAAGCATGCACGCGTTCAAGTGCCACCATGAGCCCTACCTGAAAAAATTAGTTTATAATGCAACCAGTCAGATAAGAGATTAATCCAAATATAGAATTTAGGGATGGAGACGCTGTGCCCACAAACTAATGGTAAGCACTGAATGCTTTTAAACAGAGTTAAAACTAACCAGTTATAGGAATTGGGATGTTTTGAAGTCAATTTAAATGCTAATAGCCTTAACAATAAAAATAAGTAACAAATATTGTCTAAAAATCTCCCATGGAACTTAAGAACATTTTAGAAATAATACTTGAATGTGTATTTTTTGCTTAACCTTGACAATTTTTTCAATTTGACTCTGATGTCTTTTTCTTCTACTAAATTCAGGTTAACTTCAACACACTCCTTTTTAATTTAAAATTAATATAGTATAATCCTAAATTTATAAAACTACTTCATGCATCTATCTAGTCACGAAGTCACTTGTATATTTGCATGGGGAGTTGGAACGATGGAATGATGTTCACTAATATTAACGGTAGTCGTTTCTGGGTAATGGGCTTTGAGGTGACTTCTTACTTTTTTGTATTTTTGTATTGTTTAATTTTTTAAAAACAAGCAAACATTTGCTGATAAAGTCAAGTCGATTGATAAATGGGAAAATAAAACACATAGAGACAGGGTTGCTAAACCAATAACCTATCAATAGACAAACATGAGAAGGAATGTTCAAATCCCATCAGAGAACCTGCTGTAATTAAGCATCAGTTTACAAACAATTCAGGTGTTAATTATAAATCATTCTCATCAATTAGCAGAAAATAATGGACTCTACAGGACAAGACAATAGTTAGCTGGCCAATGTAGCTACTGTGTGTATGAAAAAATAACGAAATTCTGTTTTTTTTAAAACTATCTTATAAATGGGAGTTTTAACAAATTTAAAACTCTCTTCATCCAAATTGGTGAAAACTTGCCTTATTGATGTCACATTTGTTATTTAAAGAATGCCATTAGGGGCGCCTGGGTGGCGCAGTCGGTTAAGCGTCCGACTTCAGCCAGGTCACGATCTCGCGGTCCGTGAGTTCGAGCCCCGCGTCAGGCTCTGGGCTGATGGCTCAGAGCCTGGAGCCTGTTTCCGATTTTGTGTCTCCCTCTCTCTCTGCCCCTCCCTCGTTCATGCTCTGTCTCTCTCTGTCCCAAAAATAAATAAAAACGTGGAAAAAAAATTTAAAAAAAAAAAGAATTCCATTAATCCACATATGAAATTTATCATTGTTTTCAACTTCCAATCAAAATATCAAATGGATTCTTGAGCCATAACGTATCTTATTTTCCTTCATAATGGTGTTTTACATTCTATCAAGCGAATATTAGCTTACTTCCTCTCCATTTGCCAAAACCTCATTTTAAATCGTTTCAAGACCTGTGGTCTTCAGTATTGATGCCATGCATTTCCAACAACTGCACAGAGATTTTTGTCTATGTGTTTTTATTCCTTCCTTTGCTAAATAATTTCTGTGGAGTCATCTAAACGTGGGCAAATCAGAAATCTTCAGTTCAGGGTGCAATTATGCCCAATTTCATTAAATTACTTTTGGCAAATGGTGCTGGCTTTTCACAACAGTTTTCAAACATCTAATAAGTAATTGCTTGTAATTGTGCCATTGTCTGATGGTGAAAGGAAAGAACAGACGCTGCAGCGTTGCTGAACCCCTCCATTTGTGTTGTACCGCAATGCTTTCTGGCCGCACGATTCCTCCTGGCTGTCATGCTGTGGAAATTGCAGGGGGTTATTGCATAGGCTTTTAACTCATGAAGAAGAGCCAAGAGGAAAAAGGAATGGAATCACATAAATTAGTCCTGGCAGCCAAACTCTTGTTTCTCCTCTTACCTGACAGGGCAGCTCCTGCCCGCCACGGAAGGGCCCGGCACCTTCTTTGGAATCTTGGGTACTTAGTAGCCTTAATTAATTTCCATCCCTTAAATTGGTACCCTGCAAGAAGATTCCCTCACCACTTGAGGTGATGGTTAGACCCAAAGGTCACTTGCCTTCCTGATCCTTTTCAGGAAAAGGAAGTACCATGACCGTCTCACGAGCTGGTATTTCAAGCTATGCACGGGATAATTCATGTGTTCATTCGTTGATCAAGTATTTGTTGAGTACCTACTACATACAAGGCACTGATCTAGTCCCTAGGAACACAGAGGTAGATAGACAAGGGTCCCGTTTTCAAAGAGCTTACATTTTGCTAGGGGTAGATAAGCAACTAACTATATAATATGTCAGATTGTGTGTAGTATTATGAAAAATAAAGCAGGATAAGGAGGCTAGAGAGAGACTGTTGTGGGAACAGGGGTGTTCAGAGATATTCTAGCTATTGAATGGACACAAATAATTTATTGCAACCTATTTAAAAGTATTTCCTAATGCACACTGGAAATGGGAGGCATTTCTTCCATGTTAGACAACAGGACCTCCAAATCATATTCCTTCCATGTTATCTTCATTCAAAGTGATCTCTCCCCTCAGAATTGGCATGGTCATTCACTTAAAGCCCTTGCCTGATGCTTCGTAGAACAGTCATTTCTGTGCAGCTAATGTCCCCTACTAAATAGGAATCACTTTGACATCAAGGACTGTGCTTTATTCATCTTAGCATCTCTTATGGGTTGAATTGAATCCCCCCAAAAGGATATGTTGAAGTCCTAACCCCTACTACCTCCGAATGCAGCCTTATTTGGAAACAGAGTCTTCAGAGAGGTCATCGGATTGAGATTAGAGTGATCCCTAATCCAATATGACCGGTGTCCTTACACGAAAGAGAAATTTGCACACAGAAACAGACATGCACACAGGGAAGACCCTTTGAAGACACTCAGGGAGAACGACGTGTAAAGATATAGGATTGCAGTGACGTATCTACGAGCCCAAGAACGGCAAAGGTCGTCAGCCAAACACCAGAAACTGGAAAGAAGCAAAGAAAGATCCTCCTCTAGCACCTTCAGAAGAAGTATAGTTCTGTTGATTTTGGACTCTAGCCTCCAGAACTGTGAGAGAATACATTTTTGTTGCTCTAAGCCACGCAGTTTGTGGTACGGTACTTTGTTACAGCAGACCAGACACACTAAAATAGAGTCACCCTAAGGGCTTATGAATGAACAGCGAATATTGATGAATAGATAAATGAAGTATACTATAAGAAATATTGTGTACACTTTACAAGTGACGAAACTAGGGCATAAATATAATTGAACTCTGTATGTGACACGGGATGTGGATTGGGTTGACCTTCAGAGCTTAGCTATTTCTATAACAGAGAAGTAAGGTTTTGTGATAGTGTCCCTTTTCCTTAATGAACAATATTCCTTTACCTTTCTATAGTTTAGTCCAGTAAGGGCTATGTGTGTAAGGCCTCTACCTTACCTGGAAAAGAAGAAATGGAAACCAAAGCGCAGAGCTGATTACTTGGAGATGACCTCACATTTCAGGCCACCTAAAGGAATCAAGCCTCAGCGCCCGGCTGAAAGTGTAATATTGGAAAGTAATCTTACAGTCTAGAAGGCACTGGTGCAAAACACAGTCCTAGCCCTGCAACCCTCTCAATGTAGATTATGGGTAATTCTACCTTGAACATTTACCCAGAAACAAATCACTTGGGAAAAACCCTGTTCTGGATCTGAGCACGTCCTTCTGGTAAAAGTCAAACAATTCATCTCACGTTTAGTAATACCTTGATCTTGTTTAGCATCTAGAATAGCAACCCAACACATGCCCAAATGACATTAGGGAATCAGTGTACTGTAATGTTAAAAATCATGGGATTTAGGTTTTTTTCCTAGTTTTATTGACAATCGATAAAAATTGTACATATTTAAGGTATACAACATGATTTTTGATATATGTATACATTGTGAAATGCTTACCACAATCAAGCTCATTAACATATCGATCACCTCACATAGCTTACTTTTTTTGGTGAAAACAATTATCTGCTCTCAGCAACTTTCAGGTATAAAATACAGTGTTGCTTACTTCAGTTACCATACTGTACATTGAATCTCCATAATTTATTTGTCCTACGTGTTTAAAAACTTTGTACATTTGACCAGCATTTCTCCACATTTTCCAGCCCCCAGCCCCAAGTAACCACCACTCTATGGTTTAAAGAGTTCAACTTCTTCAGATTCTATATTTAAGTTAGTTCAAGCAGTATTTGTCTTTCTGTGTCTGCCTTACTTCACTTAGCATAACGTTCTCCAGGTTCATTCATGTCACAAATGGAAGGATTCCTTCATTTTTATAAATAAATAATATCCATTGCATATCTATACCACATTTTCACTTTCCATTCATCCTTTGATGGACACTTTGTTTCCATATCTAGGTTTCTGTGAATTATGCTGAAATGAACATCAGAGTGCAGATATCTCTTTGAGACACAAATTTTGTTTCCTCCAATGTGCATTCAGAAGTGTGATTGTAGATCATATGGTAGTTCTAATTTTAATGTTTTGATGAACCTTCATACTGTTTTCCATAGTGGCTGTACCAATTTGCATTCCCACCAACAGTGTACAAGGATTCCCTTTTCACCACATCTTTGACAGCACTTACCTTTTATCTTTTAGATAATAGGCATTCTAACAAATGTAAGGTGATATCTCATTACAGTTTTAGTTTGCATTTCCCTGATGATTAACGATGGTTAGCACTTCTTAATATACCTATGGGCCATTTGTATGTCTTCTTGAAGAAATGTCTATTCGGGTCTATTTCTCAGTTTTAAATTAGGATCTTTCTTTCTTTCTTTCTTTCTTTCTTCTTTCTTCTTTCTTCTTTTTGTGATAATGAGTCGCTTGGGTTCCTTATACATTTTGGATGTTAACCCCTTATTTTATATATGGTTTGGGAATATTTCATCCTATTCCCCAGGTTGTCTCTTCACTTTTTTGATTGTTTCCTTTGCTGTGCAAAAGCTTTTTAGTGTGATGCAATTTCATTTGTCCATTTTTGTATTGGTTGCCTGTGGTTTTAGAGTCATATCCAAAAATCATCACCCAGACCAGTGTCAAGAAGCTTTTTCTGTGTTTTCTTCTAGTAATCTTACAATTTCAGGTCTTAACATTTAAGTGTTTAATCCATTTTGACTTTATTTGTGTATATAGTGTGAGATAAGGGTCTAATTTAATCCGTCAGCACGTGGACTTACAAATTTCCAAAATTTGCATCTGTATTGGAGATCAGTTGACTAGAAATGTGTGGAGTTCTTTCTGGTTTCTATTCTGCTCCATTGGTCTATATGTCTGCGTTTTTTTTTTTAAGTTTATTTATTTTGAGAGAAACAGAGACAGCATGAGTGGGGGAGGGGCAGAGAGATTGGAAGAGAGGAACCCAAGTAGGCTCCGTGCTGCCAGCACAGAGCCCAATGGGGGGCTTGACCTCACAAAACCACAAGAGCATGACCTGAGCCAAAATGCTCAGTTGGACACTTAACCAACTGAGCTACCCAAGCACCCGTTTATGTCTGTCTTTATGCCAGTACCATACTATTTAAGTTACTATAGCTTTATAGTGTACGTTAAAATTAAGCCATGTGGACTTCTGGAAAAGAGAGCAGAGTAGGAGGATCCTAGGCTCATGGAGGGATCATGGTCCCATGGATACACCTAGATAACACCCACATCAGAGTGTTTATTTTCAAATGACTGGAAGACTGGCAGAACAGATGGACCCTCCACAGCTAACTGTAGAGAAGAGGCCACATAGAAGAGGGTAGGAAGGACAGAGATGCAGTCAGGAGCCAACCCAAGCCATGGAAATGTCCACAGGAAGGAGGGGTGCCGTGGGCACAGAGAGAGCAGTGGAGCAAATCCCACCCCAGGAGCCCTGGGCACACCAGGCAAGGGGATCCACACTGGGAAGATAAATCCCCATAACATTTGGCTTTCAAAAAAACCCCAGGAGCCTAACTTAGCAACTTCTTGCATTCAGTGGGGCTTAATATCTGGCACTTTAAAAACCAGCCACTCAGCTCTGGGAGAGCTGGGGGACCAATATGAAATCGAGTCCCCACCCTTAAAGAGAAAGCCCAGCAAACAGCCCTGCTAAGATACAACACAGAAGCAGCAGTTTGACAAATACCTGGGGTATACATAAAGGAGATTTATTTACTAATCTCAGAGCATGTGCTAAAGGGACAGGGATCTTTGGTAGACTTTTCCAAGAACAAAAGAGCTGGCATGCACCATTTCACTCCCCTGCCACCTGGGTTAGATACACAGACACCTCCAGGAACCACCACAGCACAAACGCTCTCCGCCTGGTTTGCTAACAGTGCACCCCACCTCTGCACTCGTCTGTGAATCTGCCTCCACCATTCTGACCTGGGCAGGAGTTTTTCCGCAGCTGCAGGTCCCCTCCAACAGCCAACCTACCCAAACCTTACTAACACAACAAACAATCAACAAAACTAAAAGACAACCTACTGAATGGGAGAAGACATTTGCAAATGACCTATCTGATAAAGGCTTAGTATCCAAAATATATAAAGAACTGATACAAGGCAACACCAAAAACACCCAAAGCATCCAATTATAAAATAAGAAGACATGGACAGGTATTTCTCCAAAGACATACAGATGGCCAACGGACACATGAAGAGATGTCCAACATCACTCATCCTCAAAAGAAATTCGAACCAAACCACAATGAGATACCACTTCACACCTATCAGAATGCCTAAGATCAAAAACACAAGAAACAACAAGCCTTGGAGAGGATGTGAAGAAATAGGAACCCTTGTGCACTGGTGGTGGGAATACAAATTGGTGCAGCCAGTATGGAAAACAGTATGGAGGTTCCTTAAAAAGTTAAATGTAGAACTACTCTACGATCCAGCAATTGCACTACTGGGTATTTACCCCCAAAAAAACAAAAACACGAATTCAAAGGAATACATGCACCCCTATGTTAACAGTATTTACGATAGCCAATTTATGGAAGCAGCCCAAGTGTCCATTGATAGATGAACGGGAAAAGAATGGAAAAAGAAGTGGTATATATACACATAAGATCATAGAACTATTATTCAGCCATGAAAAATGAAATCTTGCCATTTGCAACAAAATGGATGGAGCTGGATTGTATTACACTAAGCCAAATAAGTTCATTGAAGAAAGACCAAATATATGATTTTCCAGAGAGGAGGTAGGTGGTGGGATGGGTGAAATAGGTGAAGGGGATTAAGAGTACATTTGCTGGGGCGCCTGGGTGGCGCAGTTGGTTGAGCGTCCGACTTCAGCCAGGTCACGATCTCGCGGTCCGTGAGTTCGAGCCCCACGTCAGGCTCTGGGCTGATGGCTCAGAGCCTGGAGCCTGTTTCCGATTCTGTGTCTCCCTCTCTCTCTGACCCTCCCCCGTTCATGCTCTGTCTCTCTCTGTCCCAAAAATAAATAAACGTTGAAAAAAAAATTAAAAAAAAAAAGAGTACATTTGCTGTGATGAGTACTGAGTACTGTACAGAATTGTTGAATCACTATGTTGTACACCTGAAACCAATATGATATTGTATTAAGTATTCTGAAATTAAAATTAAATAAAAGACAGAGATGGCTTAAAACAGAAAAACATTAATTAAATTAAATTAAATAATTAATTCCAGCAGTGCGATGCCTCCAGTTCTGTTTTTCTCATTCAAGACTGCTTTGGCTATTCAGGGTCTTTTGTGGATCCATATGAATTTTAGGATTGTTTTATCTATTTCTATGAAAAATGCCATTGGAATTTGATAGAGATGTCACTGACCCTATAGATTGCTTTGGGTAATATGGACATTTTCAAAATGTTAATTCTTCCAATTCATGTACATGGGGTATCTTTCTATTTATTTGTGTCTTTTTTGCTTTCTCTCATTAATGTGTTATAATTATCAGTGTATACATCTTTCACCCCTTGGTTAAATGTATTCCTAATATTTTATTATTTTCAATACTATGATAAGTAGGATTGTTTTCTTAATTTCTTTTTTGGATAGTTCATTGATATTGTATAGAAATGCAACCGACTTTTGCATGTTTATTTTGGATCCTGCAACTTTTACTGAATTTGTTTATGAGTTCCAACAAATTTTGGTGATGTCTTGAGGATTTTCTACATGTAAGATCCTGTAATCTGCAGAAAAAAATAATTTTACTTCTTCCTTTCTGATTTGGATGTCTTTTATTTCTTTTTCCTCCCTAGTTGATCTAACCAGGACTTCCAGTACTGTGTTGATTAGAAGTGGCATGAATGGGGATCATTGTCTTGTTCCTGATCTTACAGAAAAAGCTTCCAGCTTTTTACCACTGAGTGTAAGGTTAGCTGTGAGCTTTTGATATGTGGCCTTTATTAATTTGAGATACATTCATTCCATACCTAATTTGTCGAGAATCTTACCATGATAGGATGTTGTGTTTTGTCAAGTGTTTTTTTTCTATCGAGATAATCATATTATTTTTATCCTTCATCTGTTAATGTGGTATATCAAATTTATTGATTTGCATGTGCTGGAACATCCTTCCATTATAGGGATAAATCTCACTTGATCGTGACCTATGATCCTTTCCATATGCTGTTGAATTCAGTTTGCTCGTACGTTGTTGAAAACATTTGCACCTATGTTCATTAGGGATATTAGTCTGCAATTTTCTTGTCTTGTAGTGCCTTGTCTGTCTTTGGTATGAAGGTAATGCTATTCTCATAAAATTACTTTGGAAATGTTCCCTCCTCTTCAATTTTTTGGATGAGTTTGAGAAGGATGGACATTAATTCTTACTTAAATATTTAGTAGAACTCACTAGTGAAGCCATTTGATCCTGACCTTTTATATCCATTGGTAAGTTTTTTTATTACTGTTTCAATCTCCTCATAGGTTATTGGGTGGTTCAGACTTTTTTATTTATGGTTCAGTTTTGGTATGTTATATATTTCTAGTAATTTATTTATTTCTTCTAGGTTATCCAGTTCTATAGTATATAATTGTTCATAGTAGTCTTTTATAATCCTTTCTATTTTTATAGCATTAGAAATAATGTTTCCTCTTTTATTTATAATTTTATCTATTTGAGTCCTTTTTCCCCTTAGTCTTGATAAAATGTCATCAATTTTATTGATCTTTTCAAAAGAGAAAAAAAAAGCTTAGTTTCATTGATATTTTCCTTTTTAAAAAATTTTTTTTAATGTTTATTTATTCTTGAGAGAGAGAGCCAGAGCATGAGCGGGGGAGGGGCAGAGAGAGGGAGGGAGACACAGAATCTGAAGCAGGCTCCAGACTCTGAGCCTTCAGCACAGAGCCCAACGTGGGGCTCGAACTCACGAACCAAGAGATCATGACCTGAGCCTAAGTTGGCCGCTTACCTGAATGAGCAAACCAGGCGCCCCACATTGATATTTTTCTATTTTCTTTCTAGTCTTTACTTATTTCACTGTAATCTTTATTGTTTCCTTCTTTCTCTCTTCAGGCTTAGTTTGTTCTTTTTGTTTTTGTTTTTGTTTTTATTTTTTTGTTCCTTGAGGTATAAGTTAGGTTGTTTATTTAAGATCTTCCTTCTTTCTTAATATGGGCACATATTGCTATAAACACCCCTCTCCCTCTTTGGTATGTTGTGTTTGTATTTTATGTTTCAAAAATTTTTGAATTTCCCTTTTGATTTCTTCTTTGACCCACTGAATGTTCACAAGTATGTTTTATAATTTCCACATATTTGTGAATTTTTCAATTTTTCTCCCATTATGGTTAGAAAAGATTCTTGATATGATCTGTCTTCTTAAATCAGTTAAGATTTATTCTGTGTCCTTAAATATGATCTCTCCTGGATAATATCCCATATGCCTTTAAGAAGACTGAGTATTCTGCTAAGTTTGAATGGAATATTCTGTATATGTCCATTAGGTTCATTTTGTCAATACTGTTGTTCAACTCCAGTGTTTCCTTTTTGTTTTTCTATCTAAAAAGTCGATCCATTGTTGAAGGTGAAGTATTGAAGAACCCTACTATTATTATATTGCTGCTAATTCTCCCTTCATATATTTTAGTGTTTGCTTTATATATGTAGGTGCTCAAATATTGGGTACATACATATCTATAGTTTGTGATATCATCCTGAGATGATTTGATCCTTTTATCATTATATGATATCCTTCTTTATCTCCTGCAATTTACTTAAAGTCTATTTTGCCTGATATAAGAATAGCCACTCAGGTTCTCCTTTGATTACTATTTGCATGGGTTATCCAACCCTTCACTTTCAGTCTGTGTGCGTCCTTAAAGCTGAGTGTTTGTAGGAAGTGTATGGATGGGTCTTCTTTTTTTTTTTAATTTATTCATGTACACTATGTCTTTTGTTTGGGAGAATTTAATCCATCTGCATTTAAAGTAATTATTGATAGGTGAAGACTTATTGCCATTTTGTTACTTGTTGTCTAGCTGTTTTGTAATTACATTGTTCTTTCCTCACTTCTTACTGTCTTCTTTTGTAATTTGATTTTTTTTTTGGGTTATAGTATGCCCTGATTCCTTTCTTTATATATTTTGTGTATCTATTACAGATTTCTTATTTGTGTTTACCATGAGGCTTAAATAACACAATGTATAATTATAATATTAATTTAAGCTGAAAACAAAAACTTCAAATACTGATATTCTGTCCTTTATTTCCCACCAGACACTTTGTTATTGATGTCACAATTCACATCTTTTTATATTGTGTGTCCATGAATAAATTATTGTAGTTATGGGTTTTTTTTATACTTCTTTCTTTCAACTTTTATACTAGTGTTGAAAGTGACTTATGCACTATCACCACATTATTAGAGTATTCTGAATTTTATTGCATACTTACCCTTACCAGTAAGTTGTATTATTTCATATGTTTCCATACCACCAATTATTCTTTCAAATGTTTTCATACTACTCTGCAACTGCATCATTTAATATAAAGGGACTTTTGAGTTTTGCAGTCTGTCCATGTGAGTTTTATTTCTGACTTATCAAGTATATGTAATTCCGAGAAGATTTTTATATTTTCATATAAGTAATTGGCTAGGAAGTATCTCCCTTCCAACTATCCTCTGAGACATTTACTTTCTAGGGGACTGATTTCAGGAAATGAAGGGAAAATTCTTATCGATAACATAGAATGGTTTTCATAGGCAGAACACGGTGACATGGAATTTAGGTAGGTACTGTCGGGGATCAGATCTCTCTCAGCCAAGGAGAGCAGGCTGTCTATACCAAAAACTGTGCCATAATTAAGTAGTTGGTCTCTAGGAAGAGTACCAGCAAGGGCAAGGATTGTCCATAGGATAAAAGTCATAATATGGTTGAATAGAAAAGAACCTTTAGAGGCTGCAAAGCGAATGTGGCAAGGAAAATGTTCAGTGTTTCATAGGAAGTGCTATGGAGTACATATATTTCCATCATCAGTTTGCACCTTAATCAAGAAGGGGGTTATTTTCCTACTCAAAGGAGCTAAAAACATTTCTCCAATCACTGTAATTCACCAGAACATCTAAATAAAAGAATTAGCACTGGGTAAGTTTTAGGCTACTGAACGTCAGATTGGAGTGAGACAAATAAAGATTACAAACGGACACAAATAGGAGAGAACCCATTTCCCAGTAGGCAGTAATGCAGACTGCATTTCTTAAAG
Organism: Felis catus; assembly: GCF_018350175.1. NCBI lineage: Eukaryota > Metazoa > Chordata > Mammalia > Carnivora > Felidae > Felis > Felis catus. The sequence continues at coordinate 115,603,372 of NC_058386.1, read as the reverse complement.
ATACATTACTCAGTTCTCATCACAGTAAGTATACTCTTAATCTTCTTGATCTATTTCACCCTCCCCCACTCAACTCCCCCTGGCAACCACCAGTTTGTTCTCTGTATTTAAGAGCCCGTTTTTCTGTTTGTCCCTTTTTTGTTTGTTCATTTTGCTTCTTAAATTACACATGTGAGTGGAATCATATGGCATTTGTCTTTATCTGACTATTTCATTTAGCATTATACCCTCTAGGTCCATCCATGTTGTTGCAAATGGCAAGATTCCATTCTTTTTTATGGCTAATAGGCCAGTGTGTGTGTGTGTGTGTGTGTGTGTGTGTGTGTGTGTGTGTATCTCACCTCTTCTTTATCCATTTGTCTATCAGTGGATACTTGAGTTTTTTCCATACCTTGACTATTGTTAATAGTGCTGCAATAATCATAGGGGTGCACATATCTTTTCAAATTCATGTATTTGTTTTCTTTGGGTAAATACTTAGGAGTAGAATTACCAGATCATATTGTAACTCTATTTTAATTATTTTTGAGAAACCTCCATACTGTTTTCCACAGTGGCTGCACCGATTTGCATTCCCACCAATGGTGCACAAGGGTTCCTTTTTCTCCACACCCTCACCAACACTTGTTATTTCTTGTCTTTTTGATTCTACTCATTATGACAGGTGTAAGGCAATATCTCATTACGGTTTTGATTTGTATTTCCCTAATGATTAGTGATGTTGAGCACCTTTTCATGTGTCTATTGGCCATCTATATGTCTCCTTTGGAAAAATGCCTATTCATGTCCTCTGCCCATTTATTAACCAGGTTACTTGTTTTTTGTTGTTGTTGTTTTTTGGTTTTTCGTTTTTGCTTTTTGGTTTTTTTGGTGTTGAGTTGTGTAAGTTCTTTATATTTTTGGGTATCAACTCCTTATCAGAGATATCATTTGCAATCTCTTCTTCCATTCAGTAGGTTGCCTTATTATTTTGTGGATGGCTTCCTTCATGTGCAAAACCTTTTTATTTTGGAGTAGTCTCAACAGTTAATTTTTGCTTTTATTTATTTTGCCTAAGGAGACATATCTAGAAAAACGTCACTAAGGCCAATGTCAAAGAAAATCACTGCCTATGTTTTCTTCTAGCAATTTTATGGTTTCAATTCTCACATTTAGGTCTTTAATCCATTTTGTGTTTGGTTTTGTGTTTGGTGTAAGAAAGTGGCCCATTTTCATTCTTTTGCATGTCGCTGTCCAGTTTGCTATCTGTATAATGAAGAAGTTGGGGAGCTGCCTTAACAACGCAGTGACAAACATTCTGTATCCAAAGTAAACTTCAATAAAGGTAAAAATGTAAGAATTTTCTGCAAAAAATAATATGGACCCTGAGTGAAAATGACATGCTAACAGGGACATGCACAGAAATTAACTCCATAAATATTCGTTGAATGAATGAATGAGGAAGAAGTGGGAATATCAGGTGCCATCCATTGGGGGAGTTGAGAAGAGTAGAAAGAAGCAAGGGAAATGAGGTGAGGGGAAATGTAGAGTTCATTTCTTAGGTGCCTAAAAAGACCTCTTTTTAAATTTTTGTGATGTTTAGTTACTTTTGAGAGAGAGAGAGAGAATGGGGGAGAGGCAAAGAGGGAGGGAACACAGAATCAGAAGCAGGCTCCAGGCTCTGAGCTGTCAACACAGAGCCTGACATGGGGCTCAAACCCAAGAGCCACGAGATCATGACCTGAGCAGAATTTGGAAGCTTAACCGACTGAGCCACCCAGGCGCCCCAAAGAAGACCTATTTTTTAAAATTTACTTATGTGCTGGCTGTGGGGCTCGATTTTCCCTCAAAAGACCATACCCTGTGCAGGGCATATAGATTATCTGGTAACAATATTCCATTTGCCCTTTTTATTCAAGTTCTCCAGCAGTATTAAAGGCATGCTTTGTCCTCAAGGTCAACTCCATTAGCCCAGACGGAAAGAAACTTGAATAAGCAAAGCAAGTGAGAAAACCTTTTACACATCAGTCAAATCCTACTTACTACTGAGAAAGACCAATTAACCTGTTTCTTCCATTTTTACTAAGACTAAGGGTGGAACTGGTCATCTATCATGAGAAAGCCAATGTTAATAGCATAGCCAGCCAGATTATAAATGGCTTACAATGTACTAGATGGCCTGTTTCTTAAGAGATTGTCCTTAAAATTGTGTATGAATATACTCTTTGACCAAGAGATAATACTTTCAGGAAAGACACACTGACAAATACACGAAAAGATATATACAAGGCTATTTATTGCAGTGGTATTTATAAAAGCAAAAGGCTGGACACAACCCAAAATGTCCATCAATGGGATACTGTTTGAATAAATTATATTGTTTCATGTAAGGTGAAAAGTGTGCATATTATGCCAAATTTAGCTAAGAAAGGTAGAGGGACCTATTTTCATGCCCAAAATCAAAGAAGCTATAAAAGACTACTGAGGCTCTGACCAAAGATAGAAAAATGTGGGCATCAATTATAATAACAATTTTGATGGATTAAAACACATGAAATATGTTTAAATCCATGACTTCATAGTCATTTTAAAACAATCATTGTTCAACCTTTGGAGGATGCTATGGAATTAATTCATGTGTATTGGCTTATATTTCAAAAAAGACAACATAAACCAAAAACTCAAAAAACATTTGAGGAAGAAAGGAATAACATAAAGGTTACAGGCATACAAACTGTATTTCTTTGAATATGCCTTCATTTGTAGATTTCACTTTACCTAATTATCTTTTAAGTTTTTATTTAAATTCCAGTGAGTTAACATCCAGTGTAGTATTAGTTTCAGGTGTACAATATAATGATTCGACGTTTACCTAATTATTTTTACATAATTTTTAAAAGTTAAATCCAAATAATGCAGTCTCTAAAGTTTGAAAGCAAAGTGAAACATATGAATCTAGCTATGTATCAGGTGGTAGCAAGATAATATGTAGAATTATTTCAAGAGACTTTTAAAAAATTACCCCCAATTTTTTCCAAAACCGTAACAATATATAATTAACCTGAGAAATTACATTTACTATCTTAGTTCTAGATTGTTATTGAGACTGTGGTATGTGTATTGTAGGTCAAAGCAGATCAATATGTCAGTGTCATCGGGAAGTAGAATTTTCAGTGTGAAAGAATGGAGATACAGATCAAAGAGGCTAAAACTTCTGTAATCTTGAATTTGAATATCAGTGTGAACCCATGATGCAATGTGCCTTAGAGAAAAATATTTCCTAGTTCTGTCCTCTAAAATGTCCTAGAAACAGTAATCACCATAATAGCATCAAAGACCCTGAGCATCCAGATTATGGTTTTCAAACAGTATTTCCCACTAAAGGAAAGCAGAGATCCTTGGAAAGATAGATTACAAGTCTGAGAATGAAAGTGAACAAACTGAGTGAACCTGGGAGACACTGTCATACAAGACAGTAAGGAAGCTACCAAAGGTTACTGGGGTTGTGTTGGAAAAACTCAGGTACTCATTGAACAGGTTGCCTCTGGCCAAACAAAGATGGGGCAGGTTGAGCCTCAATAAGAATAATCATTTCAATGGATTAAAATATATTTAACCCATATGTTTAAATCCGTGTGTTCATAATGACGATAAAGAAACCACTCTGGTATATTTTAAAGGACATCAGGGAGCCAATTCCTTCTTCTGAAACAATGAACCACTGACCCTCTCCTTTCCTAAACGAATTGTCCTATTGGGTAAATAGAAGACGAGGAAAAAGTTTCCTTCACAGAAGTGTTCCGGCTAATAAAGGAAGAAGAAAAGATAGAATATCACCATTTTGCAGCCTTACAGTAAAATAATTGATATATAATCATCAATGGATGTGGTCATCACAAAAAGACAAACAGCCTAACAAAGTTGAAGATGGCGTACTCTATCCACAATTGCACAATTGCACAATTACAGTCCTAGGTTTTTACCAGAGAAGTTCTCGCACAAGAGTACGGGCAGACATGTACAAAAATGTCCATAGCAGCACTATTTTGAGAAAAAAACGAGTGACAATCTAAATATCCATAAACAGTATAAAGAATAAATAGTGGTACAGTCTTTTTTGTGAGCAGCAACTTTATTTTTTTGTTCAATTTTAAATTTCGATTCCAGTATAGTTAGCATACAACGTTATATTAGTTTCAAGTGTGGGTACAATATAGTGATTCAACAAGTCTCATGCTCATCCTGGTATGTGCACTCTTTTATCCCCAGCACCTATTTAACCCATCCCCCCACCCACCTCCCCTCTGGTAACCATCAGTTTGTTCTCTATAGTTAAGAATCCATTTCTTGGTTTGTTCCTCTCTTCTTTTTTTTCTCCTTTGCTCATTTGTCTTGTTTCCTAAATTCCACATATGAGTGAAATCGTAAGTATTTCTCTTTCTCTGACTGGCTTATTTCACTTAGCATTATACTCTCTAGATCCATCCATGTTGTAAATGGCAAGATTCCATTCTTTTTATAGCTGAGTAATATTCCATTATATCTATATATATCTGTATATCACCTCTTCTTTATCCATTAATCTACCAATGGATAATTGGGTTGCTTCCATAATTTGGCTATTGTAAATAATGCTGCTATAAACATTGGGGTGCATGTATCCCTTTGAATTAGTGTTTTCATATTTGGGAGGTAAATACTCAATAGCATGATTACTGGATCATAGGATAGTTTGAGGAACCTCCATACTGTTTTCCATAGTGGCTGCACCAGTTAGCATTCCCACCAACAGTACACAATGGTTCCTTTTTCTCTACATCCTCCATACTGTTTTCCATAGTGGCTGCACCAGTTAGCATTCCCACCAACAGTACACAATGGTTCCTTTTTCTCTACATCCTCTCTAAGACTTGTTTCTTGTGTTTTTGATTTTAGCCATTCTGACGGGTGTGAGGCGGTATCTCATTGTGCTTTTGATGTGCATTTCCCTGATGATGAGTGACATTGAGCATCTTTTCGTGTGTCTGTTGGCTATCTGTATTTCTTCTTTGTAGAAATATCTGTTTATGTCTTCTGCCCATTTTTAACCTGATTATTTGTTTTTTGGGTGTTGAGTGGTATAAGCTTTTTATATATTTTGGATACTAATGCTTTATCAGATATGTCATTTGCAAATGTCTTCTCCCATTCACTTAGGTTGTCTTTTAGTTTTGTTGGTTGTTTCCTTTGCTGTGCAGAAGCTTTTTATTTTGGCGTAGTCCCAATAATTTGTTTGCTTTTGTTTCCTTTACCTCAGAGGCATACCTAGAAAAAAGTTGCTATATCCAGTGTCAGATAAATTAATAGTGGTGTAGTCTAACAATGAAATACAGTATCACAATGAAAATAAATGAACTACAACCATACACAACATAGAATTCAGGAGGGGAAAAAGAAAAACACGGAAGAGTACATTCAATGTGATTCCGTTTACATAAAGGAAAAAAAAAACAAGTCAAATTAAACAACACATGGGTTTTAGGATATAGACATTTGTGGTATAATGATCAAGTGATGCAAAAATGTAATTAATGAAAGTCAGAATAGTATCCCAGGGTGGGCGTTGGGGGCATATGACATTGGGAACATACATTCGAGTGACTTCAAATGCCCTGGTAATTTTTTTATTTCTTAAATTGTATGAAGGTGTATTTGTTTTCATTGAATTATTGTTTAAATAGTGTTTATATACACTATACATTTCATATGTGTGTGTGTGTGTCTATAAATAGACATATGCAAAAACAGCCTACATAATGGCTCGGATAACATTTGTAGAACAAACATTTGAAAAGGAAAAGAATTTGACTCTAAAAAATTAAGTAAGGTACATAAAAGTAAATAATTAAAGGGAGTTATCATTATGCTGCAATGGAAATACAGTTGTTCAACTTTGAAACACTGTAAGAGTGATTAACTCATGAAATGTTTTTTACGTCCCTGTGACAGGAACTGTGCTATGTGATGGGCTTGCATTGACAAACAAAACGCACAATTTCCGTTCCGTAGTGGGGGAGAGAAACACTGAATAAGTCAATGACCCATAAATGTGTACATACAAACTGCCATGAGGCTATTAGTCTAACAACCAACGTTTACTGAGTAGGTCTGTGCCAGAAACTGTCGTAAAAGATAGACCACCATTTTGCACAGGAGAAAACTCGTGCACATCTATGGTAAGCAACTCCTTGAAGGTCAAATAGCTTATCAGTGGGCACCTGTGCATCAAGCCCAGGCAGTCTGACTGCAGAGCCCAAGCTCCTATGCTATACTGATAGGAAAACACTTGAATTATCAGGAGAACAGTGGGGCTTATTTTCAATTTTATTGGTCAGAGATGGCCTCTCTGAGCACCTGACATTTATGGTTAGAAATACAGCATTAGGAAAAGCTAACTTGATCCCTTGTATGTATTAAATGATCTTCTAAGTGGTAGGAAGCCTAGAGGGCAGGCCTAGGCCAAAGGAGAATACTGAAGAGGGAGGGCATAATGAGAAGCCTTTCTCCTACAGCCCCTTCCCTCATTCCCTCAGGCCCCAGGAGAGCGTGTGGCAAAAGGGACTACAACGAAATATTTGGCCAGGGCCTGGCACCAGGGAGCAAAGGAACAAGAGGGGAGCATCACTTAGCACCTTAGTTAAAGCAAGTCTCTCTACTCTGGCTGCCCCTTGGGCCACTCTACGTTTCGAGATGAGGAGATGAGCTCCGGGGCCTTGGGCGGCTGCTTCTCAATACCTTTCTTTATTATTCCTTTGCCTTGCTAAGGCCGGCCCCCCACTCCTCTCGGGACCAAGCCTATGTTCAATGCCTCGACTCAGGCTACTATTTCAAGGCTGCTGTACCTCAAACAAATGGCAAACCTCTACACTGAGTAAAAAAAAAAAAAAATCGAGTGTGGAAAGATGATTGACCTTGCCCATTAAACAGCATTCCAAGGGTGTGGTGCCATTTGGCATGACAGCCAGAAAGATATGTCCATAGCAATGTAATCACTATTTGACTTGGAGACAATAGGTTTTGCAAATGCCCAGCAAAACACGCCCCAGGCTAATAAAGACGATGTTTAAGAAAATGCTAGATGATTTTTTTTTAAACGAGGACAGATTTTGAAATCACACACTATTTGCAGAAAGTGAATGATGGTTCTATTATTGTTTTCATAAGAAAAGACATTCAAAATCGCCTGACTTCAGAGGAAAACACTCAGTAAAATTCTCAGGTGTTTTTGAGGCAGATTTTCAAGAGACTACAAAGTCCAAGGATACTTTGCTTCCTAAGAAGGCTACGGACTTAACCTGAAGAACCAGACAGATAAGGAAAGAGATTCGATTAACCTGATCGCAAACCTTAAACTATAACTAGCAATACAGAGAATGGAACTTTTCAAAAGGGAAAGAAATTCAAATACGTGCGACTATGATACATCCAGAACTTCTGTTCACACCAATATCGCAAATTCCGAACCATTGTGGAGAGCCCAGGAAATAATCCATTGAATGGTTCACAAATGTGTTCATCGTTTCGCTGTGAGGATGACGCTGTCAAATGTAAGAAAGAAAATGACAATGACTTAAGAGTTGGGAATCCTAACAATAGATTTCCTCAACATTTGTCGGGCTAAATGTATTTTCAAAAGCTTTGCTATTTTAAAATTCAGCGAATGGGGTTAAATATATTGGGAACGGCGGAAGCCTAATGTGGCGGAAAATAGCCCTAGCGATCGCCACTCTACCTCCTTGGAGCCTTGGCCATCCTGAGGCATGCTTCTGGTGACAGTCTTTGTAGATGTTGGATGTTGCGAATGGAGAACGTGTCGTTTTCAAATCAGTTTTGAAGCTGTAACACGGACAGGAGCGGATGACAAGACGATAATGAGAAAAGCTGGGCTGAGTTTCATGACAGACCAGGAATGGTGGAGAGTATTGTTAATGAAGAAGCCATTTGCTATGAAACCGGTGAGCCCACTTTGAAAAGGAAGAAGAAACGAGAAAATCGTCAGGGGAAAGTGCAATCCTTTTGGGGAATGTTTGAAGCTTTCTCTGAAACCTCAACAGGAAGACTTGTTTGAGAATTTGTTTTTGTTTTTGTTTTTCCTTCCCTTAACATTGCTTGTAGCCATTACTCATTCTGTGCCACGCACTTTGTGGGAGCTTCCCTAAGGCTTGGTGAAAATATCCGAAGAAACTACAGAGGAGACTTCAAACTTCAAAGCTAAAAAGCTGAAACATAGAAACCCGGCACTTCTTATGAAATGAAGGATTACGTCGTAAAGCCTGATTATGCTTCTGTTTAGAACATATAAAATAAAATGTTTGGGTGCCTGGGTGGCGCAGTCGGTTAAGCGTCCAACTTCAGCCAGGTCACGATCTCGCGGTCCGTGAGTTCGAGCCCCGCATCGGGCTCTGGGCTGATGGCTCAGAGCCTGGAGCCTGTTTCCGATTCTGTGTCTCCCTGTCTCTCTGCCCCTCCCCCGTTCATACTCTGTCTCTCTCTGTCCCAAAAATAAATAAACGTTAAAAAAAATTTTTTTAAATAAATAAATAAATAAATAAATAAAATGTTTCATGCATCTTTTTTTTTTAATTTTTTTTAAAGTTTTTTTTTTAACGTTTATTTATTTTTGAGACAGAGAGAGACAGAGCATGAATGGGGGAGGGGCAGAGAGACAGAATCGGAAACAGGCTCCAGGCTCCGAGCCATCAGCCCAGAGCCCGATGCGGGGCTCGAACTCACAGACGGCGAGATCGTGACCTGGCTGAAGTTAGACGCTTAACCGACTGCGCCACCCAGGCGCCCCTCATGCATCTTTTAGTAAACTTTGCACTCGTTTTACAGCATGTTCTTTTTACATTTTATTAATGCTATTTTTAAAATAGATATTTATACCCTTTAAAAACTGTATTTTATGAAGTATTTTGGATATGTTGACACTTGGGATACCGCTCATATACATTGGAGGGTGAATGTGTCTCAAATATCATTTCGTTTCAGTCGTGCTGCTCCATTTTTCATATGGACTATTTTAAAGAAACTCTTTGAAAATGTCAAATAATTCCATAACTATATTCCATAATTTACTTTGGAATCTCTAAAGTTAATTTTTATGTACTCCTATTGTTTCTGTACCTAAGTGACTGTTATAAAATACAAGTTTCTTTTTCTCTTATAGTAATCCCTCATACTGCATTCACCTCTAAGGTAAAAAAAAAAAAAAAAAAAAAAAAAAGATAGCTATGCTCTCTGCCAAAGGACAGTGAGATATGTATTATACATATATTATATAATATATATATTTACCGTGTATATATGTATGTGAATTATGACTTGCTATAAATACATATATGCATATGCAAAGATGTTTTTCATTTTACCTATAATAGCAAGGAGGAGCAGAAAGGGTATGCAGGAGGAGGTGAAGGAGAAGGAAAAGAACTAGGAGGAAGAAGAAGATAAGGAGGAAGAGGGGAAGGAGGAGGAGGAGGTGGAGGAGGAAGAAGGTAGAAAGGAGGAGAAAAGAGGAGCAGAAAAGGCTTTATTAATCAAAAGGGAGCAGCTGAGTATATTATATGCCATTGATTCCATGAAATTCTTACAGTTGTGAAATGTATCCAGCAATTTGCCAAAATGCTTAAGACATAATAGTATAAAAAGCAGAATGCACAGTTGTATGCCCACAATGCTTACAAGTATCTAAAGAGATACATGCTTGTGGGCATTACTTAGCAGACTATGCAAAAAAAAAAACAAAGTTGTCGCAGATAATGGGATTGAGAGTGGAAGGGCTTTTTTTCTTATCCCTTTTCAAAATGTGTTAGCACTGTTACATTGTTTTTGCAATAAAGTAAAAACAAGTGAGAAAATGGATCACTGCAGTTAATTAGTCAACATGGCCATGATAAAGAACCAAAGATTTCTCTGAGAATGATCTTTCAGCTCGAAAACAAATCCCGCATTATTTATCATTTGAGGCACGGATCTTTGCACCCACACGCACAGTGTAGTGGCAAGGTAAGGAGTGTGCAGAAAAGAAAAGCAGTCATAAATATGGGCAAACCGTACTGGGAAAGGAAAGCCGCCGAAAGAGGCTTAAGTGTGCATCTTAGGCGCCCCAGCCCGTGCAGCTGGGAAAACGGCATCCGCCTCCAGGCCTCCCATGAAAAGGTTATCAGAATTGGGAGCTAGGGTGCGTGGAATAGAAAATGAAATAAGTAAGCATCCTCCTTAAAGTGCCTAGACTTTCCTTTCTGTGTGCTAGTTATAGCGATGCACGGATCCCCCCAAAATGATCAAACACCTAAAATTCGCAGTCGCTGTTTTTTGGCTAACTTCTGAACGTTAGGAATGCGGCACAGGGGGGACTTTTGCACCTGGGTCAGAGAGTGTGTTGACCAGACGCTACCCATTGGTCAGACCTGGAAAAGGCTTAGCAGCCCTTTCTTTTCCGGCTACCACTATTCTTAGCCTAATTCCTCTGGCATCACTGGGGAGAAGCGCCTTCAGAGGGAGAAAAAAAGCTGAGATTTAGAGGCAAGTGATTTTTCACAAAGAAGACACTACAGGGTTGGAGAGAACAGGTAATAATCTTTAGCAATGAAATTCTGTTTTGATAAGGCCGGGGGGAGGTGGGGGGCAGCAGGAAGGAATGAATAGGTCATTGTTTTCAGCTTCCCTGAGTCAGCAGCCCTTCGGCCACTCAGGGGAACAGGCCCTGAATACTCATAGGTCAACCCAGCATACGTTGTTTAAATAAAATCTATCAATGCGTTGAGATATGGCCGGTCCTCAAAAAGCTGTCTTCCCCACAAAATATCAACATCTCGGCTCCCACCCCTTGGCTACTCTCCATCTCAGCGTCTGCCTTTCCCTGACTAACCACTTTTTGTCAGAGCTGGTACACGGAACCTGTAATCACATCTCCCCCTGAGCTACAAATATTTTTGAAGCCCCAGTTGGACGTAGGGAATACAAACCGTTACAATCGCGAGCTTCCCACTGAGCTTTCGCCCTCCTCATCCACTGGCTTTTTACCTGCGGAAGCCATTGCCCTTAGAGAAAGTCTTCAGTCATTTCTGGTCTGATTACCACACTCCAGTCCCAGCTCCAGAACCAGGTCTGCATCATCCATAACCCGGAATTCTCTGTCAAGAGGAGTCTCCCCCGCTCCTGACTAGGGGCACTGAATCCCATCACCAACATCTCCCCCCTCCACGCACACACACTGCGTCTGAACCGCAAACGCCCGTGTGAAAAATCACAACCTCCAACACATTTCTAGATCTACCACACAGGTCGACGCCGTGTCTGAGTCACTGAACCGGGTCATCAAAGCATGAACTAGGCTGTAAATCACCGCTGGAATCAAAGGAAGGGAAAGACGGTGGACATGACACTAAGTGAAATGAGCCAGACTCGTAAAGACAAATACCACGTGACCTCACTCATACGTGGAATCTAAAAACATCATAGAGACAGAGTAGGACGGTGGTTGTCAGGGGCTGAGAGAAGCGGAAAGGGGGAGGTGTTGGTCACAAGGTACAAGGTTACAGTTATAAGATGGATGAGTTCTGGAGATCTAATGTATTGTAACTGTAATTAATAATACTGTATCGTATGCTCGAAATTTGCTAAGAGAGCTTTGTTTACCAACCATCTTTTTCACATGTTGGAAACACTTCTCCACAGGCATGGGAAAATGGGCAGCGCATCCATTCACTAACATAACAGTGTTAAGAGGGTTGACCTTAAGGGTTTTCACTATTTTAAAAAACCATTAACTGTGAGATGATGGATACGTTCATTCGCTTGACTACGGTAATCGCTTCACAACGTATACACCTATCAAAACATCAGTCTTATGCACCTTAAATATATACAACTTTTACCTGTTAATTATACCTCGGGAAAAATGTGAAAATAGAGGAAATTAGGAAGAGGGCAGGATAAAAGTGGGTGCTTTTACAGTGTAGTCTTGGAAGAGAAAGAGAAAGACTTCAAATGGCACTCATTGATGTGTCGGTGGGGACAACGCACCCAGTGCCCGACGGAGACGGTGGGAAGTTTTCATGAGTCAAACCGAGGCTCGCTCTCCGGAGAAACGAAGAGGAACACAAAAGACAACCAGTAGGCAAACATAAGGAGTTTTTTAGAAATCTACCCACCAAGAATATTTTTTTAAGTAGTTTTATTTTGAGAGAGAGAGAGAGAGAAAGCAAGCGAGCAGGAGAGGGGTAGAGAGGGAAACAGAGAATCCCATGCAGGCTCTGCACTGTCAGCACAGAGCCCGATGTGGGGTCAGAACCCACCAACTGTGAGATCACGATCTGAGCTGAAACTACCAGTCAGATGCTTAACCCACTGAGCCACCCAGGCGCCCCCGCCCACCAAGAATGAGAAGTAGTTTTCTCAAGTGCTTTCGTCCAACAACTAACATGTACTGAGCACACTGCTTCGGACACCGCTCCGGTTGCTTTACAGGCGTCAAGGATTTAATGACCACGACACCCTATGAGATACGGAAGATTATATCTGCGCTGAAAGACGAGGGAAGTGAGGCACAAGTGCATGCTTTTCACTATTCCACTATACTCTGGGTCGGGACACTGCAAAGTTCTTCTGGAAGGCCAAGTAATAAACATATTTGGCATTGCAGGCCACATACCGTCTCTGTCTCAACTACTCACCTCTGCCATTGCAGTGTGAAAGCAGAAACAGACACTATGCGATGTTCCGTGTTCCAATAAAACTTCCTTTGCCAGGAAAGTAAGTAAAAGCTGCAGGGCAGATCTGCCCTTAGGGCCATCGTTTGTAGATCTCTGATGTGTATTTCCAAAGCCACAGGAGGACTTGGTCAGAGCCAGGTAGCAGCGGAACACAAACCTGTTGCTTGTATATAATGGGATTTTTCGCTTTCTGTCAGGTGTTTTGGTCTTGTGAGTCTGCATCACTGAAAGAAACACGTCTGTATTTTTGGGATTTTAGTTTAGAAGCTTCAGCACAGACTGTGTATAAATTGACTTTCTCCTACATCCCAGGTTCTGTAGTTACCATTGGAAGTGCCCTAACCAGGAACGCATACTCCCTTGGGGTGCCGGGGTGGCTCCGTCGGTTAAGCGTCCAACTTGGGCTCCGGTCATGATCTACGGTTTGTGGGTTCAAGCCCCGCGTCGGGCTCTTGTGCTGACAGCTCGGAGCCTGGAGCCTGGAGCGGATTCTCTCTCCCTCTCTCTCTCTCTCTCTCTGCCTCTCCCCCACTGGCGCTCTGTCTCTGTCTCAGAAGTAAGTAAATATCAAAAAACAAATTTTACAAAAAGGAATACATACTCCAGAGTTGCTATTCAGAGACCCTCACGCCCTAGGGGCTTGGGTACTTGGCCTGAGGATATGTGGTTGTCGAGAAAGCATTTACCTCAAGCTTTTTCCAAAAGAGATTGAACAATCTGTCAAAGCCAGCAGCTTTATACATTCAAAGTAACACCCTAGATCTAGAGCTCTGTTCATCGCGTTGCCACTAAATGGGGAATTCTGTCACCCGAGCCTATGAACCTGATCACTGACTCTGCCTTCATGTGCTCTCCTTATAACATACCACGTGGTAGCAAGGTTAGAGGGGAGGGGATACGTAACTCCCAAGCACCTTGAATTTGCTGAAGCTATTCAGATCTACCAAGAAACCCTGACAATTGTTTGACCGACAGGTTGGCTTACGTCACGTCACACAGATGAGTCCATTTGTTATCGAAAGGATCTTTTGTGCAAACTGTTTTATTCAGTGCCTGGTGGGCACCAAACACACAGAAAACAAGAACCCTATTCTTCAGGAAATCATAGTTTGGTATCGTAGGGAAAAGAAAATGTAGTGAGTGTATTTTAATATTTTCTAAGGATTGCTATTTTCAGACGTTGCATTAGCTTTTAACTCAATTTATAAAGCATTTATCAGCCACAGTGATATACATGCATTTTTACCAATCTTGTTTTACAGCCGAAGAAACTGGAAAATGAAAAATTACAAATACAGCTCAACAAAAATCTGGTATTTCCCTAAAGCCTTCAAGTACTTATTAGTAAGAATGATTAAAGAGGTAAGTGGGAGGGCATACAGAGGATTTTGAGCAAGTTGTAGTTGAATGGCAGAACAGAGAATTAATTCAAAGAGCAAGATTCTTATCCAAATTGAGCTTGAATTCCCTACTACATAACCCATCACGAACAAAAATGTGTTCAAACGCACTGAGTCAATTCTCTCCAAAGAAAATCCACTCAAGTCCAGAGCTCAAGCTGTAAACATCTGAGCTGCCATGATAAATCAGTCTCCTGAGATCTCTGCACAAGTATACACATCTGGCTTTCATGTGGCACATATTGAAACCAGAAAGTGACTACTAGATAATCATATTTGTAATTATGCTCCTGAAATCAAATAGTGTTATCCAAAGGGGTTTTAATTCTGAGCCCGGTCTTGCATTTTAATCCAATCTTGTGTTATCTGAAAGGACCTCAGTGGCCGCCAGTAATGGAGTCATAGATGCAAAGACCAGAGATCACAGAAAAAGACATCTACTCTCTGTTTTCTTCTCTTTTCTCTTAGCCAGAATATAGAACATGTTAACATTAAGCAGTATTCCCAGAACCCTCTGTCATCCCTACAAATATAGCTGGGAAAGATCGTGGCATCGCTTATGCAGTGACGATAATGTTGTAATTCTCCAGATCCCTTGAAACAGTGAGGTAGGTACTGTTGCCTGGCTTTGACACAGCCCTCCTAGCTTAATAAAAATCAAAGCTAAACAGCTCTGCCATGATGGCCATTATGCTCAGGAAGAAACTCATGATAACTTAGACTCTTCCCAAGTCTCAAAAAAGAAAGTTAATTCTCCAGCTTCTCACACGCACACACACACACACACACACACACACACACACACACACTTCTAGCTACAGAGTCAGACTTTGGAGTCACAGGATGACTTCCAATGCATATATCAAACAAAATCTCAGACTTGTGTCTGGGAGTCAGCATGCCCAACTACTGGAATGCCAGTAGATTTCAAAATCTCATTGGTAGTTCTCCAAACCAGTGGTGCGCCCACATCTCCTCACTTGGGTTTTCAAGAATCCCTAGTAGTTAGTTGGAGGGCAACTATACCAGCATCCGCTCCTCGACCCCACTCTGGGGCTGGAGTCAGCTCTCTCTCTACCTGTCCCCTTATTGCCTCCTGCACCCAGACTCCTAATATACACTCCCCACCCCTCTCTTCCTCTATCTCCACACATGCATGCATACTCTTGTGATCTTATAGCTTGTGAGAAAAGTCACTCCTTCCAACAAAATTATTTGGGAACCCATAAGATAGAATATAAAAAGATTACAGAGAATCTGTAGACACACACTTTCATGGACCAACAGAGTATGTGCACTGACAGATTCAATAAAATTCTAAAGATAATTGCCAATTGAAATTCTTCAAATAATTTGAATTGGAGCCTTTGGATATGAATTTTATTTAACAGTGAATGGTGAGGCTGCCAGGGGGGTGAGAGGGCAGGAGCTGAATTATATCAAATACACACCTACACCCTCTCACTTAAACAATCAAACAAGCTGAGGGCAAATAAAGACAAAGTCGTAGAAAATACAAGGATAAAAAGTAAGGAATAGTAAGTATTGAGCTGACAGCTTATTCAAGTAGTAGCTAGGAAGTTATGGGCTCAAATAGTGAACCAGAAAGAGAAAACAAAGCAATCTATTAGAAAAATAGCCTTCTAGCTAATAATTTTGGTCAAAGAATATAAAAAAAGCCTCCATTTACGAATTCGGTACTCAGCAACCATAAACTGATTTAACAGTTTTCACTCTGAGACAGTGACACAAGATTCTTTGTTTTATAAAGAAGCACTGTACCATAGCTGAATGCACACGGTCTTAGAATGAAATTCTGGGTTCCCTAATTACAAAGGGGGGAGTTTTCAAACTCGTTGCATATTAGAATCACCTAAGAAGTTTTAAAGTTTTTCTAATGTTCATTTATTTTTGAGGGAGAGACAGAGTACAAGCAGGGGAGAGGCAGAAAGAGAAGGAGACACAGGATCTGAAGCAGGCTCCAGGCTCTGAGCTGTCAGCACAGAGCCGGTGCAGGGCTTGAACTGGCAAACTGGAGATCATGACCTGAGCTATAGTCGGACGCTTAACCGACTCAGCCACCCAGGGGCCCCTCACCCAAGAAGTTTTCAAGCTCCAGATGCCTGGGCCCCATCCCCAGATATTCTGTGTCATTGGGAGGGTCCTGGGCATCTAGATCTTTTTTAAATTCCCTGATTCTAATGAGCAGTCATATTTGAAAACCCTTGTCTTAGAGCAGTGTTTTTAAAGTGTGGTCCCTCTCCCAACAAAGTCAGCCATCATCAGGGAACTTGTTAGAAATGCAAATCCTCCAGCCCCACCCCAGGCCCACTGATTCAGAAACTCTGGAGGGGGGGCCCAGCAAAAGTTAAGGCACCATAGAGTGATTAACCTGGCATAAGAATATAAGAATAAGAATGAGAATAACCCGAAGAGTAACCTGAAGATCTTGTTAAAATGCAAATCTGATTCAGTAATTCTGAGGTTGGGTCTGAGATTCTGAATTTCCAACATCCTATCAGTTACTACCTAAAAATTTTGTGTAGCAAGGCTATATGAAGGGATTGTTTTCCAATTTTGATGTCCCCAAGAATAAGTGGGTGCTTTACATAAATGCAGATCTTCTGGTCCAAAAATGTGGTAGCTAGCCTAGGGGAGGTGAGGCCTTGGATTTTTTTTTTTAATCATTCCTATTGTGGGCTGTGTTTGCTCTCTGTGGTGTTAGCGGGGCCTGGGCAGGCCAGTTCTGCGGGGGCATGCCTGCCTGCTGGGGAACTTGGGAACAGGTTGGTGGTGTTTGCATAATTTGAGTTGGGCCACTAGTCCCTTGCCAGATGCCCTGAAGGGCTGAGGTGGCTGGGGGCCGTGTGCAGGGGTGGCCAGGCAAATGAGGCTGGATGTGGCACCGGAGGATAAATTGACAAAAATAAAGGGAGAAGTACACAATTCCGATTATAGTGGGAGTGTAGCACGATTCTCGCACAGAGAGATGGGACACTGAAGCTTTTTGTTCAGGAAGCAACTTCATTGGTGCCCGCAAGAGCTCAGCAGGCTAAGCTCGACCCCAAAAAGGCCAAGCCCCAAGCACAGGGTGTAGTCTTTTATGCAATTTCTACTTCTTTGTCTCCCATAGATGGTGACACATGTAGTTCTGAGAAGGCCTCCACCACATTCCTTCCGGAGGGGCTCTACCACAGGAGATTTTAACAAGACTTTCTCATGAAATGCTAGAAAAACTGAATAAAAATTCATTAAAATTGTATTTTATCCGACCAACACTATAAACCTTTATTTATAGAGCAAAACATGTAATTACTATAGAATATACTTTCTTTTCTGAGAGATGTGTTATATTCATTAAAATAGAATCTATGATGGGGTATAAAATAAGTGTCAAATAAATTTAAAGGGATTGAAATCATACAGATTATATTGTCTGAACAAACAAATTACAAATCAATAATAATATGTTGAGAAGAATTTGGAAGTTAAATAACATTTCACAATAAGAAATCAAAAAGAAGAAAGAAATCAAGGAAGAAATCAAAGAGTCAAAGAGTCAAAGAAGAAATCAAAAAGCAAATTGGAGCCAAACTGTGAAAGCCTCTTAAATACACAGCATAAACTGAGGGTTGCTGGAGGGGAGGTAGGCGGGGGGATGGACTGAATGGGTGATGGACATGAGGGAGGGCACTTGTTGGGATGAGCCCTGGGTGTTGTATGTAAGTGATGAAGCACTCAATGCTACTCCTGAAACCAATACTGCACTGTAATGTTAACTAACTTGAATTTAAATAAAGAAAATACAAAGGAGAAAGAATAAAAGAATAAAAGAAACAGATAAAAAAGAAACACATAAAAAAACAAAATAGTAAAAAAAAATTAATTTGCAAATTAATAACAATGCAACATAAAAGTTTGTGATGCAGCCAAAGAAGGACTTTGAGAGAAATTTTAGCTTTAAAGAGTTCTATGAGAAAAGAAGAAACACCTTATATCAATGAACCAAGGTTTTCATCATGAATCTAGAAAAAGAAGAGCAAAATAATTCCAAGCAGACAGAAAGAAGGTAAAATAAAGATAAGAGCAGAAAGCAACACAACAACAAATAGGCATACATTACAGTAAATAGCTAACCAAAAGTTAGTTTTTTTTTAAGAAATAAAATTGATAAATCTCTTACTAGGGAAAAAAAAAAGAATACAAAAAAACCCAAGCAAACAAACAAACAAACAAAACCCATTAGGAATGAAAGAATCTCTCAGTAGAGATTCTACTGACAATAAAAAAACAAAACAAAACAAAAAGATGATAAAAATGATAAAAGACTATTTGAAATAGCTTTATGCCAATGGCATGAAATAGACAAATTTCTTGAAATGTAACTTAATCTTATTACTATTTAATATCTATTAGATAAATTTATTTTTATTAAAAATCCTCCCACCCATATATATATAGTTTCACTGGTGAATTCTACCAAACCTCCAACAAAGAAGTAACAATAGTCTTATATAGAGTTCTTTAGAAAACAGAGAAAAAAGAAACACTTTCCAACACATCTTATGAAGCCAATGTAACCCTGATATTAAAACCTAACAAGGACATTACTAAAAAAAGGATGGAGGCAAAAACTTTTAACAAAATAATGGCAGATTTAATTGTACAATTTATAAAAAGGTGAGTGCATAATGACTAGTTAGTCTTTGTATATATATATATATATACAATACATCCCAGTAATGCAAAATTGGTTTAACATTTGAAAATCAGTTAATGTAATTCACCATATTAACAGCCTAAAAATAAAACATATGATTACCTAAATAGATGTTGAAAACGCACCTGGCAAAATTCAATACCCAGTAATGATTTTTTAAAAATCCTTCTTAGCCAAATAGGTATAGAGGGGATCTTCCTCAACCTAAAGAAGGGTATCTGTGAAACTCCATCAGTTAACATGATATTAACTGATAAAATGTTGAATGCTTTCCCCTAAATGAAGATGAATGCAAGCATGTCTGGTCTCACCACTTCTATTCAACATTGGGAGTCCAAGCCAGGCCGTTAAGGCAAGAAGAAAAAAATAAAAGGCACAGGACTGGAAATAAATAAATAAAATTACTTCTGTTTGCAGATGACATGATTGTTTACATAGAAAATTCCAATGAATCAATAAAACAACTACTAGAACTAATAAGAACATTAGAAAAATTGTAGGGTATAAAATTAATATACAAAAAGTAATTGTATTTCTTCTACTACTGGCAAGCACTGGAGAACTACGTTTTTAAAAAGTCAACTTACAATAACATTAAAAATTATAAAACACTTAAGAATAAGTTTAATAACACAGGTCTAAACGTTTCACTGAAAACTATGTAACATTACTGAGAGATGTTTTTTAAAATCTAAATAAATGGAGAGATATACCTTGTTCATGGACTGGAAGACTCAATATCGTTACAGTGTCTCCACCCCAAACGGATCTATAGCTTCAAAGAAAACCCAAGCAAGATCTCAGCAAGCTTTTCTGCAAAAATTGACCAGGTGTTCCCAAAATTGATGTGAAAATTTAAACCTAGAATAGCCAAAGTAAGTTTTTTTTTTTTAATTTTTTTTTCAACGTTTATTTTTGGGACAGAGAGAGACAGAGCATGAACAGGGGAGGGGCAGAGAGAGAGGGAGACACAGAATCGGAAACAGGCTCCAGGCTCGGAGCCATCCGCCCAGAGCCTGACGCGGGGCTCGAACTCACCGACTGCGAGATCGTGACCTGGCTGAAGTCGGACGCTTAACCGACTGCACCACCCAGGCGCCCCAGCCAAAGTAAGTTTTAAAAACGCAGTTGGAGAATTTACACTATTTGATTTACAGACTTACTATAAAGCTACGATAAACAAGACAGCATGATTTTGACAAAAGGATAAACATGTAAATCAACAAAACATGATAAAAATTCTAGAACTAGACTCCAAAAAAAAAAAATCAGTAGATTTTCATCACAGCTTCCAAGGTGATTAAATGGAAAAAGCAGAGTCTTTTCAACAAATGGTTAAATAACTGGGTATCTGTTTTTTCAAAAAGAATATTGTCTCTTAATTAATTTGAAATGCATCATAGACCTACTTGTAAAAGCTCACACTATAAAACTTCTACAAGAAGACACGAGAGAAAATATTCGCAACTCTGGGGTAAGCACTAATTTCGTGGGACATAAAAATTATGAAACAATAGAAAAATAATTGATAAACTGAATTTCATCAAAATTAAAACCTTTCACTCTTAGAAAGACACTATTTTAAAAATAAGAAGACAAGCCAGAGAATGGTAGAAAATATTCACAGTGCATATAACTGACAAATTATTTGCATCCAGATTTTATAAAGAACTCTCACGAATTATAATAACCAGACACACTACCCAATAAAAAATGAGCAAGAGATTTGTGCAGGCACCAAGACAATATATAAATGATAAGTCAGTTCATGAAAAGGTGATTAATGTCATTAGTCATCTGAAGAAATGCAAACTAAAAGCATGAAATACCACTATACATTCATTAGAATGATTAAAGACTGATCATACAACTACTATGCAGACATGATATAGCCCAAGCATTTGACAGTTTCTTACATTTTTAGACCTACACCTACCATAAGACCCACAGTCCTAGATATTTACTCAAAAGAAATTAAAGGGGGCACCTGGGTGGCTCAGTTGGTTAAGTGTTCAACTCTTGGTTTTGGCTCAGGTCATGATCTCATGATTCCTGAGTTCAGGCCCCACGTCAGGCTTTGCCCTGGCAGCAGGGAGCCTGCTTGGGATTCTCTGTCTCTGTCTCCCTCTGCCCCTCCCCCACTTGCACTGTCTCTGTATCTCTCAAAATAAGTAAATGAACTTTAAATAAAAATTAAAAAAATAAAACATGTTTGTGCAAATGTTCGTAACAACTTTATTAACAACAGCCAAAACCTAGAAACAATCCTAAAGTCCATCAGTTGGGAAATCCACAAACAAAACTGGAATACGTCCAATGGAATACCAATAAGCAATTTAAAAAAGGAATTTCTGATACATACACCAACATAGATGAATCTCAAAATAACTATGCTGGTGAAAGAGACCATACAGAAGAAGTGCATACTGTGTGATTCCATTTATATAAAACTCTAGAAAATGAAAATTAATCTCTGGTGAAAAAATATAGACCATTCGTTGTCCAGGGCTAGAGGCAGAGGGAAGAAGAGATCGCAAAGGTGCATGAGGAATATTTTCCAGGGTGATGGAAATGTTCTGTACCTTGATCGTGGTAGTGTTTCTATGTACGTATACGACTACCAAATTCATCAAATTGTACACTTTAAATTGATGCAATTTATTGTACGTAAGCTATAGGTAAACAAGGCAGATATTTACTAAAGCCCATTTCAATAGTAGAGCAGAAACAACCCATTTTCACAAGGTTTGGATGAATATGTTTGTCCGCTTGCTGTTTAAATGCATATCCTAACTGTTCTGATGTAAACCTGCCCAGGGTTCGCTGTGCTTTAAACTAGAACCTGAAGCGAAATCAACTTGTCCAGATCCCTCAGTATACAGATGATCAACTGAGACCCAGTGAGATGAAAGGACTTACCCAAAGTTCCAAATGCAGTCACTAGCAAAGACACAATAGTAATCCACGCCCCAGACTATCCGGTGCTTTCTGCCATATTACAGAAACTACTCACAAAGTTTTGACTTGCCAAATTGCATAAATACTGAGAAGTCATAAGCCAGAACCAGTGGGCAATGCTGCATTCCACCAACAAAAGTCATTAACAGTCATCTTTCTAACACAACTTAGAATTTAGAAACAAATGGCCTTGAGAATAGCCTTTAAAACCCTGGAAACATAACCTGTTCATGAGCAGAATAGCTGCTGTATATTCTATGTGATAGATACCTGTGGTTCTTATTTCAATGCGTTTGACTCCCAGGAGCCGTGGGGGTAATTAAACCCATAACTCATGCATGTATCAATGGCCCAGCCAAGTATCCATAATGTAAATCTTGAAAATCAATTTTTAAAATAAGGAAATAAGTTACTAAGGAAGTAGAAGTAATTAACTGCAAAATTTTGCCGTTAAAATAGATGGTTCTTCCATGCTGATATCATCAGCACTGGCGATTATCACATCAAGGGATTGGCCAATGGTATCTCATGGAGTCACTCTGGCCTCGCATTTCCTTTGTTGCAATACCTAAATCTAAGCCACGCTTTCCTTTTCCTTTAAGGTATCTGATATCTTTCTGGGCTAAGCCAACTTTGGCAAACAATGCTAGCCATTTAATCATATATTTCCTATCAAATAACATTTAAAACATTTTTCACGTAATAATCTTCATTCAACCCAATTTTTTTCTTTCCTGGTCTGTAGCGGCAAGCCAAGCGGTGTTTGTCAAGGTGAACAGGTTTCATTTAGGCCAAATGTGCTTCGTCCTCAGAAAGCAGATTCAAAGCGATGTCGGACTACTTATCACTGCAGAGCTGGAAAATGACCCTTGCCTTTGCTATCGCACAGCCGCCTCTTTCCCCTGATTGTTTTTAGTTCTCCCTCTACCATCGAAGCTGAACTTGGCTGATGAGCAGCTCTGATAACTGTCTCAGACCAAACTTGACCAGAAAACGTGTTACTTCTAGCCTTGCTCAGAGGCATAGCCGTGACTGCGACATGTGCCTGGCTCTTTCCTTTTTCGGAAAGAGTTAAGTCACAAATGAGAAAAGAACTTTTAAATCTAACAATGGTCCATTTCACTTCTTACAAGGCACTCTTAGATTTCTCCCTCTGAATTGTTCTCTTGCCACAAATACCTGAGAAAACCCTCGCTGACATCTTCTCTTATGAAATACACTTTAATACTGAGAAAAAAAAAAAAAACTATGGTTATTCCAAGGCTAGAGTGATATCAGTCCATGATTAAAATACATGTTTGGCTGAGAAATTGTGTGTGGGAAAAATATAATATCCAATCCAATGGCAAACATTTTCTTGAAAATGTTTTGTGAGCAGGTGCCTGGGTGGTTCAGTCAGTTGAGTGTCCAACTTCGGCTCAGGTCATGATCTCACAGTACGTGGGTTCGAGCCCTGCATCAGGCTTTGTGCTGACAGCTTAGAGCCTGGAGCCTGCTTCGGACTCTGTGTCTCCCTCTCTCTCTGCCCCTCCCCTGCTCTCTCCCTCTCTCTCTCTCTCTCTCTTTCTTAAAAATAAACATTAAAAAAATGTTTTGTGAGGTTCACAATGTTCTTTTCTTGAACATATGCCTAAACTCATTTCCCAAGGACACTGCTGTTTTTTAACAAAGAAATAATCATGAATATTAGATGTGGTCAAAATATCCAGACAAGTACTGCTATTTCCAAAACAGAAGACAAAAGAACTTGGCAAGGCAGTACAACTCTGCTTTCTGTAATATATTAATATTGTGTACAAAACTTGTGCTTGTTCCAAAGGGCAGAAAGAATAGACAAATAGCGACTCAGCATAGTTAGGGCCAAGGTGTTGCCTTCTTGTCTCCGCCCCACCAACTTCCATCATCCCCTGCTGAGAATATATAGGAAAAGAACAACACAAGGTTGAATTCGGGAGAACCATTTGAGAGAGGACTCCATGAAATGAAAATCTCATAGACATTGGTGCTAAAGCCAGACTCCTTCTCAGAACATTTCTTGCTTGGAGGAATGAAGGTCAGACTCACTGGGAGCAGAATCTCACACAGCAGAATTCTTTTTTTTTTCATTTCTTAATGTTTAATTTTTGAGAGAGAGAGAGAGAGAGAGAGCACAAGTGGATGAGGGGCAGAGAGAGAGCGAGACACAGAATCTGCAGCAGGTCTAGGCTCTGAGCTGTCAGCACAGAGCCTGATGCGGGGCTCGAACCCACACACCGCCAGATCGTGACCTGAGCCAAAGTCGGACCTTAACCGACTGAGCCACCTGGGTGCCCTTCACACAGCAGAATTCTTATCTAGAATATGTAATATAGGCTATGCTGTCTGAGTGCCTAGAATAACAGAACTCCTTCACTTTTGCTTCAGCAATGTTAAGATATATGAGCATGGAATTTCTGTCAAGATAAAAGCTAGATAAGAATTCTGCTGTGTGAAGGGCACCCGGGTGGCAGAGTCCCTTGGGTCTAGGAAAGCAACTATAACAATAGCAAGGAACTGGGTCATATGTAGATTATAAGAAGCTTCTAGAAAAAAAAGACATGAGTTCTAGCCCTGACTGCCACTTATCTATCGCATCTTGCACCCCAACTTCTTAAGCCATAAAACCTGGCCTACATATATAGGCCTCAGGGTAGGTATAAGATCAAATGAGATGATCTACATATAGATACTCTTTATAAAGCTCTTTGTAAACTTTGTAAAAGGCTAGAAAAATGTTATCATAATGATCGTATTATTACGCTTACTGCATTAGTTCTTCTACTTAATTCTTCTCTAATTCCCATGTAGATGTTATCAGCGGTATGCAAGAGCTAGATGTCTTATTTCCGACGTGTGGATTGATTAGGCTGCAGTTTTCACCAGCATTTACATTATGTGACAGTTTTTATTTCTATCTTTCATTTGCAACCAGTAAGAGAACTTCTGAACATATTCCTGGACCCCTGACATGCTCATGGAATTATCTTTGGGATTCAAGTAAACAGTCAATGCTAAAGAAATAGTCCTTCAGTAAAGACCCAGTGGTTCTTAACTGGCGGGTCCCACTCTCAAAGAGCCAATAAGGCCCAGGAATCTGTCTATTTAACAGGAAATCAGCAACCACGCCCTTTTGATGCAGGTAGTTCCTTACCAAACTTTAGCATACTTACTTGCTGGTAAGAATTACTCAGAGTGCTTAATAACTACACAGATACCAGGCCTCTTCCTGCAAAATCTGATTCAGTAGGTTTGAGTTAGGACCCAGGAATCTGTGTTTTGAACAGGCATCCCAAGAGATTGTTATTATGGACACAATTCTTTATACCACCTTTACATCTTGTGAAACACTGGCAGAGGGAACCATTGTTCATTTCCTTTTTTTAATATGAAATTTATTGTCAAATTGGTTTCCATACAACGCCCAGTGCTCATCCCAACAGGTGCCCTCCTCAATGCCCATCACCCACTTTCCCCTCCCTCCCAACCCTCATCAACCCTTAGTTTATTCTCAGTTTTTCAGAGTCTCTTATGGTTTGGCTCCCTCCCTCTCTAACTTTTTTCTCCTTCCCCTCCCCCATGGTCTTCTGTTAAGTTTCTCAGGATCCACATAAGAGTGAAAACATAGGATACCTATCTTTCTCTGTATGACTTATTTCACTTAGCATCACACTCTCTGGTTCCATCCACGTGGCTACAAAGGGCCATATTTCATTCTTTCTCATTGCCAAGTAGTATTCCATTCTGTATATAAACCACAATTTCTTTATCCATTCATCAGTTGATGGACATTTAGGCTCCTTCCATAATTTGGTTATTGTTGAAAGTGCTGCTATAAACATTGGGGTACAAGTGCCCCTAGGCATCAGCACTCCTGGATCCCTTGGGTAAATTCCTAGCAGTGCTATTGCTGGGTCATAGGGTAGATCTATTTTTAATTTTTTGAGGAACCTCCACACTGTTTTCTAGAGTGGCAGACTGGGAAAACCATTGTTCATTTCAAAGGTAGGGGCATCGTTTGGGACCCTTTTCAGCATTAACCTTCACTGAACAGAGTCAGTATAATTATTTATCATTTTTTAAGTTTATTTATTTATTCTGAGAGGGCAAGAGAGAGAACAAGCAAGGAAGCGGCAGAGAGAGGGAGAAACAGAATCCCAAGCAGGCTCCACGCTGTTAGCGCACAGCCTGATGTGGCGCTCGAACCCACAAGCTGTGAGATCATGACCTGAGCCAAGGTCAAGAGTCAGACGCCTAACTGACTGAACCACCCAGGCTCCCCTAATTATTTATCATTCTTACAAAGGTGGTTCAAGAAGAAGTAATTTCCCATGAAATGCTTCTTAGCCACTGAAGGATACTGTGTACTTAACAGCAGACGATATAAAAACTAGGATTAGATACCGTCATCAGCTTTAGACAGCTCTGTCTTATACCAGCATTTTACCTGATACTATCTTTCTTATTGCGGGTGGGCTCATCCTAATTTTTATTTATCCCATCACACACATCTCACAAGATCTAGCCTGATGAGCAAGCATTGCTTCCCAAGAAACTTCACACTTTACTTTGACTTAAATTAAAAACGTGGTGCCATTTTGGGGTCCATGGTGGCTTACTTGAATGAATCGGGTTTGAAAAAAAAGGGTCAAGAAATAAGAATCTCTTTAAGTGATGCAAGCTAGGTGATACAGAACGCTATAAAAAGAAGTTCAGCTGCTTCCGGCAGAAGAGGAGAAACTGTTGAAAGGAACTGTAACTCTGAGTCATAGAATGGCTAAATATATTTTGTGCTTCAGAAGAAGGAAATGTCTTTCTGAATGGTAAGCAAGGCTCTAGTTGGTATAAAAAGACAGTGTATGCTCTAGGTGCGTGGCTCCAACAACTGTTTGAAAGCATGTGAAAATAAAAGTATTCTCTGACAGTCTCCAAACACTTGTTTCGTGGATGCCTTAAAAGCCATCGTTCCCTTCTGTATTTTTCGCTTTTAGCCAACCCTTCCGCCCCTCCATAGGATCAGGGAGCTAGATAGGAAAAGTCACAGCCAGGAGAAAAATTGAGAAGCTTCGGCTGGCACTACAGGTCTTATTCTTATCTCCGGCGATAATACTGATTTCTAAAGAACTGGAGGTTGTAAATGGGGCAGCTGACAGATACCAGCTGATAGACTAGCTCCCTCGGGAACAGCAAATCACGGCGCAACCTAACATTTTTGCCCTTGTATTTCCTTAATATGTATTTTTATATTATTTCGTCCTGTTGCAAAAGCAACATGT
Source organism: Felis catus (assembly GCF_018350175.1). Classification (NCBI taxonomy): domain Eukaryota; kingdom Metazoa; phylum Chordata; class Mammalia; order Carnivora; family Felidae; genus Felis; species Felis catus. The sequence goes on along the minus strand of NC_058386.1, from coordinate 115,576,266 downwards.
AAGCATTGCGAGAAATCTGGAAAATAGGGAGATTTACGAGAAAGATAACACCACTGTAATCATTTTAGACACACGGCTACAAACAACTATGTTCAAGAAGGTGACGGGGAAAAAATCCACCCCATTCTGAGAGCTGGAGGAAGGAGAGGTTGAGAGGTAGTCTGAAGGGGTAAAGAAATTGGCCTTCATGTGTTCGTGTCCCTATATGTCTCTTTTCAACTTCCCTGCTCGCTCAACCCTTCCTGCCTCTATTCGCACCCCAAAGCCTTCTGCTGTGTCCTTCCGGGTTTGTAGTCTACGTTCAGCAGGTTCCTCTAAATCCAAAACCAGTGCTTCCCCAGCATTAATGCGCATGTGAATCACCTGAGATCTTGTGGAAATGCAGATTCTGATGCATTAGGCGGGGTGCAATCTCCCCTCCTTCCTCCAACTCTCAGAATGTGCTGGATCCTTCCCATGTCACTTCGCTGAACATAATTGTTTTTAGCCATTCGTCTGCGATTCTGCACTTCTAACAAGTTCCCAGGTGATAATGATGCCGGTCAGAGGGACAAACTTTGAGCAGAACGTCCTAAACCACTTGTCAAGTGGTCATTTCATCACGTAACCTTCATCTGGGACACTGCCTTCCTTTCACCGGTCCACTCACGTGGGGGCTATTTTGTCTTTCACACCCCACACACCTCAAGTGCCACTTTAAGACAGTTATCTTCATTTGTTTCCGTACTGGAAAAAAAGACAAAATCTGGTTCCTTTGGGGCTCATGTCTTCAGGTTATGTATGCCAGTCCTCCTTCCCCTCATGGCAAATGTCACCAACTTCTCGTCACTCTTCCTAACCGATTGAAGACATTGGCACATAGCATGAGGCGAGATAGGGAAAGACGCAGTGAGCAATTTTATAATAAGGGCTGAGAGTTACTGGAGAAATTCACAAAATCTGCCTGCCAAATGGACATCCTTATAAACTCCTGGTCACTGTATATGGGACAAATAGCTGTTCACCAACATTTGTTCTGCCCTTCATCGTGCAGAGTTTGAGAAAGAGGAAATCAGCACTGACATCAGAGAGCTGACCTGGAACTATTAAGTAGGCCTGAGTCCTGTGAGGAGTTGGCCTGGCACTCACAGCAAAGTCTTAATGTTCTCCTGTTGAGCAGGAACAACTTCACAGAACATCAACATCAAACGAGGCTACTCTGTGACCACGATGGGTCAAGACAAAAATATGATCACTCCATCATCATGGGTGAGCACAGACAAGACGTGAACATGGTGAAAGCCATAAAAATGACCAAACATCCTTTAACTTGGCTAATGTGAGTGACTGCTGCTTCTATACCAGCTACAGCTTCAGCCCCTGTTCATTTTCACTCCTCCTAGGTACAATTTACTAAAACACCCAATTATAAAATTACCCCTGCTTCCTGACAGCACCCAATTCAGAGCAAAGCCCTGCTGTCTTCAATTGTCTCTCAAATCTAACTCTAATCCCTCAAATCACCTGACTCAATCCCAAAACCTACAACAAGCCATGTCCAACACTATCTTCCTGAGAGGCCCCATGACTCCCCGTGGAGTATGTTCTCCCCTGCTGCATGAATGATAAATAAGCCCAACTTGTTCAAACTACAGTTGCATTCCTGGTGGTCTTGGGCATTAACAAGTTGTATCCTAGAAGATGCTTCCCTTACTGGCTTAAATGTGATTGCGTGATTAGTTCTTGCCAGAATCACATCCACTCACAGTGTCAGTGGACACAATATATGCCACTTCTGGGCTAAAGATTTTAAAGAGGCAATATGCCAACTCCCATGCTGTTTCTACTTTCCCTGGCTGCATGAAAATAAACGTGGGGAATGCCAGAATCACACAGTGGAAGAAAGACCACGTGGAGGGGAGCTGCCCATTAAGTTGGAACACTCAACATGAGCAAAGAGCATAGTCTTTCAGTTGTTATATATTTGGGGCTCTACCATAACAATAGCAGTTTAGTCTACACTAATGAATATAATCACCAAACCCAAATGGATCCCCAACACTACCTAACAATCTGTTATATATTCTCCATCAACCCTGCTCGAGAAGGCTCTAGAAGAATGAAGTTATACCTTTCTTTAGTCAAGTCTCCCACAGATGCTCCTCTCCACTGCTTCTGACTTCCAAGTTATAATATGGCTCATATTCCATATCCAAAATGGAAACCTTCAAACTGTGTTCCCTCATCTACTCACTAGCAAATTCATAAGCCTACCTATAATTTGCAATGATCCACTCTGTCTTCATTCCAAGAACAACTAGGGAAGTATTCCTCCCACTATCCAAAACCAGTCCTTCCACACGGGCTCTATCCCACTCGGCCTTCCCATTTTTTCTTCTCAGTCACTGTCTGTGCTCCTCAAGTTACCTCTCATCTCTTATGCTTCTTTATCCTGTATCTCTTTCAACTACATCCTCCCATAAATATTTAAATATACTCCAGTACTTCTCCTTCTTAAAACACCCTCCCTCTGGCTACCACTCTATTTCTCAGCTCACTTCCGAACTCTCTTCACTTAGGCTTTTGCCCCTACCTTTCCATTTCAACATCTTTTGTGCATGTCACCGACTACTTTATTTTGGCCAAATCTAGTGACTGCTTCTCTGTTCTCACCTTAGTTGACTTCTCAGGAGTATTCCATCTGGTTGCCTAGTCCCTTTGTTCTGAAATACTTTCTTCCCTTGGCTTTCTCGTTACCACACTTTCCTTTTTGTCCTCCTACATGACTGGCCACTTCTCAATCTCCTTTGAGATTTGTTGAAAAGACTGTTCTTTCCCCCATTGAATGGTCGGAGGGCATTTCTATATCTAGAGTTGAGAAGAAGATGATGAAAAACCAGCAAAGAAGAAAAGATATATCATACTCATAAAACACTTAATATCAGAATAATGTCAAATCTCTGCAAATGAAGCCACATAGTCAATGCAATTTCAATTGAAATCCTAAAAGAATGTTTTTCTGTGGAATTTTGCCAAGCTAGCTCTAAAATTTATGTGGAAGAGTAAAGATGAAAATCAAAAGGAAAGAATAAAGTGAAAGAAGCTCCCTCCAAGACTTTAAGACTTACAAACTCTACAAAATAAGAAAGTTTGCCACCGGTACAGGAGTAGGTAAATTAATAGAGAAACCAAAACTAGTGCTATACACATACACAAACATCTAGAAACTTCACTGATATCCTAGAAATGACCTTGAAGATCTTTGGGAAAGGAATGAAATGTTTACAAAGGATGCTGAAACAATTTCCTTTCCATATTAAAAAATATATATATATTAAGCTCACATCTTACAAAAATTCAATTCCAGATGGTAAAGCATTAAATGTAGGAGGTCAAGCTAGTAGAGTAAGAGGTAAGAGGTCCCCCACTCATACCCTCCCTTTGTGAAAGCTTTGGGATCCAGGTCAGAGCTTGTGAAATGCTGGTGGAAGCTAACACCAAAGAAGGCTGCTTTGAGAAGGCAGGCATGCCCAGGTGTCAGGCTTGCCAACTGTGGTCCCATCTGGGAGACCCCAAAACCACCTCATCCCCCCCGTAGATTGGTTGCCAACCTGAGTCCAAGTGGAGATCCATAAATAGCCCTGTAAACTGGCTCCAGCCTCTCTCAGCCAAAGTCCAGGAGTGATCCTACCCACCCAGGAGCCTGGAGGGAGATACACCTGTCCATGCTCCTAGAAGCAAGCCTGTGATTTGGTTTCAACCCCACTCAGATGCACTCTGGGGCCAGTACTGCCTGCCTAGAGACATATCGAGTGAACGAGCAGAAGCCCTTCCAGGGATCCAGTGGGAGCCCATACTCATCCATGTGCCTGGAAACAGGCCCACTTTCTGCAGACCCTGACATGGGTCCTTGTCTCAGCACCAGTCCTACATACCAGTCCTAGATGTAGTCCTGTCCTTCCAGTGATCAGACAAGATCCACACCTGCCTGAGTCCCTAGTCACAAGATCACCAAACATGGACCCCACTGCATATCCAGCAGTAGTGATGGAAACCAACTCCAACAACACTCAACTGTGGTCCAGAAGATAGTATCATCATCTCAGGGATGCAACAGAAGGTCTTTATCTGCCAAAAACAGTCTGTAAAGACTAGAAAAGGGTTTGCTCCTTCAAATGTACAGATACAATGCAAGACTACCCAGATGGCAAAGAATCAGACGTGACACCACCAAAAGAAACTAATCTCCAGTAACAAACCTCAAAGAAATAGAGATGTATGAATTGCCTGAAAAAGTTTCAAAATAATCATTTTTTAAAAGCTCTGTGAGATGCAGAACACATATAGACAACTAAATAAAATCAGGGCGAAAAAAAGCATGAACAAATTGAGAATATTACTCAAGAAATAGAAACCATATGGGCACCAGGGTGGCTCAGTTGGTTGAGCATCCGACTTCAGCTCAGGTCATGATCTCACAGTTCATGGGTTCAAGCCCCCTGACGGGCTCTGTGCTGAGAGCTTAGAGCCTGGAGCCTGCTTTGGATTCTGTGTCTCCCTCTCTCTCTGCCGCTCCCCCCCTCATGCTCTGTCTCTCTTGCTTTCAAAAAAAGAATAAACATTTTAAAAATTAAAAAAAAAGAAATAGAAACCATTAAAAAAAACAGAAATTCTGGAGCTGAAGAATACAATGACAGAACTGAAAAATTCAATAGAGACTTTAGTAGTAGACCCAATCTTTTAGAAGGAAGAATCAGCAAATTCAAAAACAGGTTATTTTTGAAATTAGCCATTTAAAGTAACAAAAAGAAAAAAAATGCAGAAAAGGATTAAAGAAAACATATGGGATGCCATGAGAAAAGAATGTACACATTATGGGAGTCCCAGAAGGAGAAGAGAGAGAGAAAAGAGCAGAAAGCTTATTTAAAGAAATAATGACTGAAAACTTCTCAAATCTTGGGAGAAATTTGGACATACAGCTTCATGAAGCTCAAAGGACCCCATGCAAATCCACTAAAAAAAAAAACTGTTGGATCTTATAAACAAATTCAGAAAAGTTGCATGATTCAAAATCAGCACACAAAAATTAGTTGCATTTAAATACACTAACAATAAACTATCTGGAAAAAAATTAAGAAAATCTCATTTACAATAGCATAAAAATAATAAAATATTAGGAATAAATTTAATCAATGAAGCAAAAGATCTGTACACTGAAATCTATAACATATTGATAAAAGAAATTGAAAAAGGCACAAATAAATGGAAAGCTATCCCATGCTCATGGATTGGAAGAATCAATATTGTTAAGATGTCCACACTACCCACAGCCATCTACATATCCAGTGCAATCCCTATAAAAATTCCAATGGCATTTTTCATAGAAATATCAAAAACAATCCTAAAATTCACATGAAACCACAAGAGACCCTGAATAGCCAAAGAATCTTGAGAAAGAAGACCAAAACTGGAGGCGTTATACTTTCCTGATTTCAAGCTATACTACCAAACTATAATAATCAAAACAGCATGGTCCTGGCCTAACAATAGACATATAGACCAATAGAACAGCATAGAGAACCCAGAAATAAACCCATGCATACATGGACAACTAATCTTTGGCAATGAACACACAATTAGGAAAGGACAGTTTCTTCAATAAATGCTACTGGGGACATTAAATATCCAGAGACAAAGGATAAAACTGGACTCTTGTAGTGCAACAAAAATTAACTCAAAATGAATTAAAGACTTAAATGTAAGGGCTAAAACTATAGTCCTAGAAGAAAACATAGGGGGAAATCTTCATGACATTAGTCTTAGCAATGATTTCTTGGATATGACACCAGAAGCGCAAGCAACAAAAGAAAAAATAGAGAAGTGGATCTCATCAAACTAAAAAGCTTTTGCACAGCAAAGGAAATAGTCAACAGAGTGAAAAGTCAACCTACAGAGTGGGAGGAAATATTTGCCAAACATACATCTGATAAGTTAATAGCCAACCTATAAAGGAACTCATACAATTTAATAGCAAAACAAGGAACAACACAATTTAAAAATGGGCAAAACACTCAAATGCACATTTCTCCAAAGACATACAAATGGCCAATGAAAAGATGTGCAGAATTCCTAATCATCAGGGAAATTCAAGCCAAAGGCGCAATGAGATATTGTCCCACACCTGTTAGAATGGCTATAATCAGAAAGGTGAAAGATGTAACAAGTGTTAGTTAAGATGTGGAGAAAAGGGAGTCCTCGCACATTGTTGGTGGAAATGCAAATTAGTATAGCCACTATGGAAAACATTATGGAGGTTCCTCAAAAAAATAAAAATGGAACTACTATATGATCCAGCAATCCCACGTCTGCCTATATATCCAAAGGAAATGAAATTGGTATCTTGAAGAGATATCTGCATTGCCACGTTTATTTCAGCAATATTTGCAAGAACCAAGTTATGGAAACAACCTAAGTGTCTATTTGTGATATGTTTGAACCTGGAGGACGTTATGCTAAGTGAAACAAGCCAGACACAGAAAGGCAAATACTGCATAATCTCACTTATACATGGAATCTGAAAAAAACGAACTCACAGGAGCAAAGAATGGAACAGTGGTTGCCAAGAGATAGGGCTGGGGGAAATGGAGAGATGTTGGTCACAAGTTACAAACTTCCCTTTATAAGATGAATAAATTGTGGGGATCTAATGTGCAGTACAGTAACTATAGTTAATCATACTGTATTTTATATCTGAAATTTACTAAGCCACTGGATCTTAAGTGTTCTCACTGCACACACAAAAAATTGGTAACTATTGGAGGTGATGGATGTTTCACTTAGCTTGATTGTGGTAATTATTTCATAATGTATACATATATCAAATCATCTCATTGTACACATCAAATATATACAAATTTTATTTGGCAATTTTACCTTAAAAAGCTGGAAGAATAAAAATAATAAAAACGTATAGAAGGAAACACAGGAGACTATTTTTTAAATATTTTTTAATGTGTATTTATTTGTGAGAGAGAGAGAGAGAGAGAGCATGAACGGGGAAGGACAGAGAGAGAGGGAGACACAGAATTCAAAGGAACAGGCTCCAGGTTCTGAGCTGTCAGCACAGAGCCCGACACAGGGCTGGAACTCACGGACCGCGAGATCATGACCTGAGCCAAAGTCAGACACTTAACTGACTGAGCCACCCAGGCACCCCAGGACCCTAGGGAAGGTAAGAATTTGTTAAAATCACTCACACACACACACTCACACACCATAAAATAGAACATTGAAAAATTCAGCTACTTTAATGTTGATTATTTTTGGTCATCAAAACAGCCATGATAAAGAAAGTGAAAAAGTAAGATATAAACTAAAAAATATCTTTATTAGTATCCAAAATATGTAAAGAATTACAAAATCAATGACATAAAAATAAATAAAAGTTTTTAAATGAGCACAAACCAGATACTCCACAAAAGAGAGAGTGAGCATGTCCAATAATCATGAAACCCACTGAACCTCACTAATAATCATGGAAATGCAAAATACGCTCAAAATGAGCAAGCATTTTATCCCCACTATAGGAGCAAAAATTTAAAAGTCTGGGGGGCTCCTGGGGGGCTCAGTTGGTTAAGCATCCAACTCTTAATTTCAGTTCAGGTCATGATCTTGTGGTCATGGGATTGAGCCCCTGCTTGGAATTCTCTAGAAATAAATAAATAGATGATGATAGATAGATAGATAGATAGATAGATAGATAGATGATAGATAGATAGATACAGAAAGAAAGAAAGAAAGAAAGAGAAAGAAAGAAAGAAAGAAAGAAAGAAAGAAAGAAAGAAAGAAAGAAAGAAAGAAAGTCTGACAATCGCAATTGTGGGTAAAGTTTTAATGCAAGAGGAACTCATAATTCTAGTGGAAGTGTTATGTGGAAGACAACATAGCATTATTTTATGAAACCAGACATGCTCACAGAGTACAACCTGGCAATTCAATTCCTAAGTATACACCCTAGAAAAATTCCTGACCATGTTAACCCAAAGGCATGTATGAGAGGGTTCATAAACAAGAAAATCTGTAAACAGCCATCCACCCACGTCATTTTTAGATTTCAACTTAAATTTATTTCTTCTTAAAGAGGTCTCACCTAACCAGTCCCCTCCGTCCTCTTGTATTTGTATTAAGTCCTCTGTTATCTTGAACCTATATATTTATGCAATAATTTCTTTAACATTTGCCTTCTCCACTAGATGCTAACTAAGCTCCATGAGGAGAGCAACAATGGACTTAAAGTATAAGGAAAATGATTACCAAAGATCTGAGATGTAAGAAGATAAGGTGGGCTTATGTTAAACATGAGATCAATCTAAACACATATTATATACAATGACAATGATGATAACTGAATTCACAGGGCAAAAAAAGGAGGATGGAACAGAAATACAAAATACTGGTAAAGAGTGGCATAAACGTTTACATGTATAAATAAAAGGGAAATATGGGTCTGATTGTATCAACGTGGCAAAATCATTAACCTTTGTGAGCTTCCGTTCGTTTATGGGTAAGCACTCAACAAATGTTGAAAAAAACATAACCTGTAAAATGGCAGAGCTATGCTTTCCAGATCGGATGTTCTATGCCTTCTTAAATGAGACTGAATAGTCAGAAATGCTTATCTCTTGGACAGTCAGCCTCAAGATTTTCAAACCCTTTTTATAGCAAAAATTCTTTCCAATATCCTTTTCTCAAAGTGTATATACAAGCATGGAAAAGACCCTGTAAGGAGAAAACATGTGGAGAAGTATTCGCATGAAAAAAGCATCACATCTTTCAAAATTAAAATCTGTTCAAATTTTGAAAGCATTTTTTTCCGTCCTTAAGTAATTACCAAAGTTTCTCTGGAATGAACAGTGGTAATTCTGGAAGTCAGCACCTACTGCATTGACACGTGCAAATCACTTCTCTCCCATCTTATTTTCAACGGCCGGACACTAAGCAAGCGTATCCCCAGGTCGGAAGCCTCAGAATACTTAGTACTTTCTGTACTCTGTGGTTAGAGACGATTATACTATTACTGTGTCTGACAAATATAACCCAGCAGGTATCATGACACCACTTGGAGAGGAACATTTTTGGAGGATTTATGTCATAAGAAAACACACTAACCAATATAGCCGAACAGATGGATCCTGATCACAGATTCAGAAAGGTTGAACACAGCAAGTAGTGAAGATTGATACCTATCTACAAAGCAGCAATCTGGGCTTAGAGAACAGCAGGCTGCCACAGATATGTGGCATATTTATTGAAGCATTAAAAGAGTTTCACAGTCCTCCTAATTATTATACCTACCTCTGGTTACATAGAGCTAGTCTATAGTGAGTTTTCCACTGATTTATTTAACTCTTAAATACCATAAACTTCCAAGCAATACCTATGTTCATGCAGAGGCGATACATTTTCTGCCGTGCTATTAAAGATTGTTTGCACTTTAGAAATGTCAGTGATATTTGCACTTCTAAACACTGTGTTTTATGCCATTTTAAAGGTGCAGTTGTTAGAGCCAAAACTATTCATGTTTTAAAAGCCTCTCTCCTATCAATGGCTCAGGGTCAAAAGACACGAAAAATCTCTGTTTCATCTTAAGTCTGTTCAAATGTGTCATATAAAAGAATGTCAGGAAGAAAATAAATCCTGGAAGATTTGCCTGCTTTGCAAAATGAAAGGAGCCTTAGATTCATCTCAATTCCCGTTTATAGTTTGGAAAAGTGTTTCTCGACTAACAAGTTTCAACACATCACTGAAATCACTCCATTCACTCTACTTAGCCAAACACTGAAGATAAGCCAAGCCACTGGAGCCCAGCCTCTTATTCGTGCTTACTGTATTTCACTAACTAAGCTAATTAAAAACAATTACTCATTCATTCAATATTTTTTGAGCAGTTATTCAGTGCCAAACATAGCATTAAGCACTGGGGAGAAAGCTATGAAGAGGGGCAAGGCCCCAGCACCCACAAAGCTCACAGTCTACTGGTTAAGGCAAACATTAAACAGAAATGTTAAGTGAGATTCAGGCTAAAAAAGAAGTCAAGATTATTTTGAGAGTATATAATAAGGAGGCTTGACTGGCCTGGGGGGTCAGAGAAGGCCTCCTCAATGAAGTGGCATTTGAATTGAAGAGCTCATGAAAAAAACAGACAACAGTCACATTGAGAGAAGCCACTGGCCTTGTTTCCAATAAATCTGCAAACTACTCTCATCCTCGACTGCAAGATCCCCCCCTTGTAGCTGTTCCAGCTATTAAAGCACCGACTGGGGGGCCTGGCTGGCTCAGTCGGCTAAGCATCCAGCTCTTGATTTTGACTCAAGTCATGTTATCACGGTTCGTGGGATCAAGCCCCACGGAGGGTCTGCACTGACAACGTGGAGCCTGCTTGAGATTTTCTCTCTCCCCCTCTCTTTCTGTCCCTTCACCCCCCCCCCACTCTCTCAATATAAATAAATAAGCATTTTTTTAAAAACCACTAGCTTATTTAGAAGAGAACATAACAGATTTCTTCTATCCCCCAGGTAAGATACCATGACTCACCAAATGATGATTTGTATCTTTAACTGACAGGTCCGTTTCTTCTCCCATGTGACCTATCTTATTTTTGCTGTGAGAAATGGAGCTAAATTTAACCCAGGGAGAAGGTGACATATTGGCCCAGGCAAACAAAGGAGCCAAAATGTCTGGCGTTCCAAAGCCAGGGGGTCAAGTGTAATGCAGCAAGATGCAGACAGGCTCTGGGACAAGCCATTCTCCTCAAGCCTTCACACTCACCAGAAAAGGTCTTTGAGCTGACGAAAGTAGAAGGACAATTCAGAACGGAAAGCCAAAGATTTGTCACCACTCTTCACAGAGCTGGGGCCGGCGAAGGAGAGAAGTATGAGCCTTGAAGAGACGTACCATCCCAGTGTGACAAGAAGTCAGGCCCATGGGTGACATAGGCAATTTCTGCATCTCGAAAATTTCCGTGGGTTCCCAGTGGGGGCATAAAAGTTGGCAGAGTGAGCTAGTGAGTATGCCCATTGTCCCAGGACTATGATGTAAGAACAGGCAACAAAGGGTATAGTGACGAGCGTCGCTCTGCCCATCCCACCACCCAAGACCCATTCTCTGGAATCAGGAGAAGGTGTAGTTGTGCCATAGTCGTGTGCCATGGTGAGAGTTATCATTAGCGGTTTCACCCATGCAGACAACTGCGGAAGAGACATGCGGGACCCAATCAGATGTCATTACACTATAAGAATGGTGGCTCAGATGGGATCATACAAACAGAATCCTGAATTCATTTAGGTAGTAGGCATTCATTCAAGGAAGTCAGTTATGAACTTGGGTGAGCGGGAGGTTTGAAGACTGCATCTATTCAAATTAGGTAACGACGATGGAAGAATGATGTAAGGGTGTAACTTGAACTTATAAGAACAACCCCAGCTGGAGGATGTGGATCTCGAGTTCCCTCTGGCCACAGTGATTTAGAAAGGAGCCCAGTTTACACAACTGCACACAAACAGGATCTCCACAAAGGGTGGAACGTTGTGGCTCTCGGTACTGAGTCCCACTCCTACATGCCGCACGTGATCTCTGAGTTGCGCGTGATCTCAGTTCACTTGTTATAGCAAGCACAGCTTACCTGGCCTGAGGGGGTGCCCTGCTCCCCTTAGGACTAAGTCTATTTAAAATCTTAGGGTGGTTTGTAATAAAATATAGAGATAATGAAGTGAATCACACCCATAGTATTAATACCAATATGTGAAGTTCAGAATAATGTGCACTTGGTATTTAGTTGTGCTTGTGATGTGGCAGGGAATGGGGCATATTTTAGAATGACAGTTGAAACAGAGAACAGACTCCAATTTTAAAATTTCATTCATTTGTGATTTTTATTAAAGTATGTAAGTTGCTTTGATTGTATTTATTTCTTGATGTACTGGAATGTTTAACAGAACTTGACATTCTTTATATTTACAAGTTTGACTTATGAAATATATAAAAGTTGTTGAAGCAGTTAGTAAGTTTTTGCTTGGTGGGATCATAAATTCACCCAGTCAAGCATTTGAAGTACTTAAAAAGAAAGTCAGATATATTAGACTTACATACACACTTTGAAATGTTAAAGAGAATTGAGGCACCTAATTTCAGAATTATTCACCCAATTAAGCAGAATTTAGCCTATTTGGCCTGAGTTGATCCAACATTAATCGAAGGCTTCTTGCAAATGATTTTTTAAAATATACTAGATTTATGGAATTGACTAATATTTTTATTTTTTAATTATTTTTAATATAATTTATTGTCAAGTTGGCTAACATACAGTGTACATGATGTGCTCTTGGTTTTGGGGGTAGATTTTCCGTGATTCATCGCTTACATACAACACCTAGTAGCTCATCCCAACAAGTGCCCTCGTCCATGCTCATCACCAATTTTCCCCTCTTCCCCACCCCCCCATCAACCCTCAGTTTGTTCTCTGTATCCAAGAGTCTCTTATGGTTTGCCTCCCTCCTTCTCTGTAACTGTTTTTTTCCCCTTCCCCTCCCCCATGGTCTTCTGTTAAGTTTCTCAAGATCCACCTATGAGTGAAAACATAGGATATCTGTCTTTCTTTGACTGACTTATTTCACTCAGCGTAATACCCTCCAGTTCCATCCATGTTGCTGCAAATGGCAGGATTTCATTCTTTCTCATTGCCAAGTAGTATTCTGTTGTGTATATAAACCCCACCTTCTTTATCCATTCGTCACTTGATGGACATTTAGGCTCTTTCCAAAATTTGGCTACTGTTGAAAGTGCTGCCATAAACATTGGGGTACATGTGCCCCTATGAATCAGCACTCCTGGATCCTTTGGATAAATTCCTAGTATTGCTAGGGTAGTAGTAGTAGGGCAGTTCTGTTTTTAATTTATTTTATCTTTAATTTTTTGAGGAACGTCCACACTGTTTTCCAGAGTGGCTGCACCAGTTTGCATTCCCACCAACAGTGCAAGAGGGTTCCCATTTCTCCACATCCTCGCCTGCTTCTGTTGTTTCCTGAGTTAATTTTAGTCACTCTCACTGGTGTGAGGTGGTATCTTAACGTGGTTTTGACTTGTATTTCCCTGATGATGAGTGATGTTGAGCATCTTCCCATGTGTCTGTTGGCCATCTGGATGTCTTCTTTGGAAAAGTGTCTATTCATGTCTTCTGCCCATTTCTTCACTGGATTATTTGTTTTCTAGGTGTTGAGTTTGGTAAGTTCTGTATAGATTTTGGATACTAACCCTTTATCTGATATCTCATTTGCAAATATCTTTTCCCATTCTGTTGGTTGCCTTTTAGTTTTGTTGATTGTTTCCTTTGCAGTGCAGAAGATTTTTATCTTCATGAGGTCCCAATAGTTCATTGTTGCTTTTCATTCCCTTGGCTTTGGAGATGTGTCGACCAAGAAATTACTGCGGCTGAGGTCAAAGAGGTTGTTGCTTGTTTTCTCCTCTAAGGTTTTGATGGTTTCCTGTCTCCCATTCAGGTCCTTCATCCATTTTGAGTTTATTTTTGTGTATGGTGTAAGAAAGTGGTCCAGGTTCATTCTTCTGCATGTTGCTGTCCAGTTTTCCCAGCACCTTTTGCTGAAGAGACTGTCTTTATTCCATTGGATACGCTTTCCTGCTTTGTCAAAGGTTACCTGGTCCTACATTTGTGGGTCCACTTCTGGGTTCTCTATTCTATTCCACTGGTCTATGTGTCCGTTTTTGTACCAGTACCATACTGTCTAGATGATTACAGCTTCGTAGTAGAGGCTAAAGTCCGGAACTGTGATGCCCCCCACATTGGTTTTCTTTTTCAGCATTACTTTGGCTATCTGGGGTCTTTTGTGGTTCCATACAAATTTTGACTAATATTTTTTTTTTAATTTTTTTAATGTTTGTTTATTTTTGAGAGAGAGAAAGAGAGACAGACAGACCATGAGTGGGGGAGGGGCAGAAAGAGAGGGAGACACAAAATCTGAAGCAGGCTCCAGGCTCCGAGCTGCCAGCACAGAGCCCGATGCGGGGCTCAAACCCACGAACCGTGAGGTCATGACCTGAGCCAAAGTCGGACGCTTAACCAACTGAGCCACCCAGGCACCCCTTGACTAATAGTTTTAAATTGAATTTAAAGGCCAGGTGAAAATTACTTTTTAATTTATACTTTTAATAAGTTAATATAAAACCAAGTAACTGTGAATAGTGTTTCCTGCACACAAAAGGTCCCTCTTCAACAGTAATAAATTCAGTGATGGAACCTAGTCATTCTCCCACAGACCATCTCAGATGTGATCTCAAGGAGCACTGTGTATTTCCTGTATCGAGAACCAGGCTAGTAGTGGTAGATACTGAAACCTGGCCACTCAAAATGCCATTCACAACATCATCTCCCTCGTTTGTCTCCCATGACTGAGGTGGAAAACCCAGAAGGTCCCTTTCCCTGCCTTCTTCACAACAAGTGGTAGCCTGTGACTCATTTCTGCTAAGAGCAAGTTTTTGAGGACCTTCACTTCTCCTGATAAAAGAGGCATATACAAGTGGTGAATACTGGTTACTGATGGTTCTTCCCTCTTTTCTGCCTTTCTGCATCATACGTTTGTATGATGGCAGGATATGCTGCAGCCACTTTGTGACCATGAGGTACAAAGCACAAAATTGAAAAGCCACCATGCAAAGAAAGGCAGAGCAGGATAGCAAGAGCCTGGGTCATTAAACTGTCTGAACAACTTTGAGGCCGCTTACATCTGGATTTTCTTATTACTAAATAATAGTCTTGGGTTTTAAGGCACTGTTAGTTGATTTTCTGTTACTTTCAGGCAGAAGCTTTCCTAATGGTTGGTTATACCAGAAATCAACTGGAGTAGGAGGATTTCACAGGATCAAGACAGAAAAGGTTCAAGAAGAGAGCCTTTTGAGACACTCTCTTCAAAGATGCCATGTAACAGCTGCATAAAGCCAAGTCCCCACAAACATCACCACGCACAGAAGTTTTAAAGAAACTGCAAGGAAATGGAGGCAAGACAGAAAAAGTGAGGTGTTTTAAATCTGAATGTGGCTGAATTATTAATTTGTATTAACTAGACATCCCAAATTTGGACTGAGTTTACCTAGAAGCAACTAGATAAAGGTTTTTATTGCTACTCTTACGGTTGTTTGCTGCTATTTTCTATTACTAGACTAGGCATTGGAGAAAGACAATGAATTCACTAACAGAAAAATGAAGTAATCTACTTTTCGCATATTTAAGCCTGTGGCTATGAAATTCACACGTCTATATCTCCTCTCCAGCTGCTCAGATCTTAGGGGCTACCTGCCATCAAACAGGAGAGACGAATTGGTAGATGAGTATGCTTACAAAAGATGTCGACCATACTACATTAAATTGACACATAAACTGAGTCCTTACTATATGCCTGGCTCCGCTCAAGTTCGCTTTTGCGAATTTAAGTACCTTCTAATATTTAAAGTAAACAGTTGAGTTTGCAAGCTTGGATGATACAAACCGCAAAAGATAAGCATGAACCTGAACTAAAGATTTCCCAATGCTATCAGAAGGCTGACATCTCTGAAAAGAAGTCAAGCATCGGTCCAAAAAGAAGATGAAAAACAGATGTTCTCCTTTCTCTCTTTTCTGTTGCTGGAATTGTAAAAATTTTGCCTCTTTTCATATTGATCTCACCTATGATTTCTTAGATGCCTGAAGAGAAGATTAAATGTTGAAATGTCTTTTCTCATGATCCAGCTGAACCCAATGAACTTTTCTGCCAATGTTCTGTGATACTCACTTGGAATATAAGAAAAGCACTTCAGATGATAAAAAGGTATTTCAGATGTTGTGGGAGTGGGAGGCAGGGGAAGCCAATTCAACCAAATCTGATTTACTAAAAGGGCAAGGAAGATAGAAGCCCAAAAGTCTAGCCCAATGAGGCCTTATTGTTTCTAAATTGCACTAAAAGGAAAGTATCTGACTTAATCATTCTCATCAATATCATCAACTAAGAGAGGAAGCATGAAAGTGTGTCTATTGATTTTGCTTTGGCTTTATAAGCAAATCGCACACTGTTGTTTATCTAAGCTTTTCCAAAACTACAGAGTAAGCAAAATGGAATCCAAACCATTTTACATTTGGGTTCAGTTCATTCCTTAACTTTGATCAGAGTATATTGTATTTTTGCTTCTGCCAGAAATTCATTCAAGAGCAGGTCAGTAAATAGAGCAGACGCGAGCAACGAACGGATGCAGATTATTGCAAAAATAAAGAAATGGCTACTTCCAGTTGTTTCCAAGCACTTTATGTAGCCTGGTGTGGATTAAGTCACAATGCAGTCTTCAATTGGACCCTTACTGCTCGCGTGTTTTCTTATCAGACATCGCTTCTGGCCCCCGCTGCCCATCTTTTGCAGGAGCTCACTCCAATCCATCCACGCTTCCCACCTATTGTTCCAGCAACAGATGGAGTCCTGTGTCTCCCGTGGGAACGGAGGTTGCCTTGCCTTTCACTGCACAGCCTTACGTGCGCATCAAACTAATCTGCAGTCCGTCCACGCCCACAACTCCTCGAGGTGACTGTCAGTATCCGCAAGCCCTCAGCAGAGAGTTGCGCCCTCGGGGGAGAAATGGGCTTTTTAAAGCATCTTTCAACCTCCTTTTAATAATTTTCCCTACATCATGTTTATCTCTCAAATCACCCTTTAGCATTTTAAAGTACATGTAAAATGTAGGGCCAAACTTCTTTTACTCTATCTTAGAGAATAAAGAGGGTAATGTGGGGAGGGCCTGCTGACAGTAAATATACATTTAGTATATGGATGGAAATACAGAGGTATAGATGTATTTTACATCACGTATATGTATCTAGATCCCTATATACAGATAGAGTGAGAAAAATTAACAACTAACATATGCATCTACTGTACTTTATATCTTAAAAACATCTCTCACATGTATTATTCATTCATTCATCCATTCAAAGTATGTATTGATAACCTACTATGCCAGGCACTGTTATTTATAAATGAGATGAATAAGTAAACAAAAAACGTTCAGAGATCCTTATCCTTGTAAAGCCCAGCACAGGGAGACATACAATATTTTAATCATCATAAATGACTACGTCCCAGTCTATACCTGCTGTCCTGGTATACTTTAATCACACTCACTTCCACTCTCAAAAATGTCTCAGTTGGTACAAAATTATATGGCCACGGTAATAACAAGTATGTATTATATTGAACAATGAAGAGTGCTCTGGGAAAGAAAAAAGAGAGCACAGTAAGGAGGGCCGAAACGTGACAAAGTTGCCATTTTAAATAGGATGGGCACAGTAGGCAGCATTTGGGACGTCTGTGTGGCTCAGCTGGTTAATCGTCCGACGTCGGCTCAGGTCATGATCTCATGGTTTGTGGGTTTGAGCCCTGCATGGGGCTCTGTGCTGACCACTCAGAGCCTGGAGCCTGTATCGGATTCTGTGTCTCCCTCTCTCTCTGCCCCTACCCCACCCTCTCAAAAATAAACATTAAAAAGTTTAAAAAAAAGAAAGTGGCAGGCATTTGAACAGAGACTTGAAGGTAATGTGGGCATTAGCCATGTAGCTCTCTGACCAAATAGTGTTCCTGAAGGAGGCAAAAAAAAAAAAACCCGAAAACCTCTGAATTGGGATCGTACCTAGTGTGATTGAAGAATATCAAGAAAACCAGTGAGGCTGAAGCAGAGTCAATGACAGCCATGGATGAGGAGAGGAGATCAGCAAGGTAATGTGGGTGGGCAGACCACGGACGGGCACGTAGGCCAATATTAGGACTTTGGCTTTAATTCCAAGTGAATTATTGAGGCCCTGCAGGATTTGGACCAGAACAGTAAGCCTCACTGACATTGAACTTGCTTTTAGCAGGACCACTCTTGTTGCTTCATGCAGAATGGAGTTGGCAGGTGGAGTGGAAAGGGTGGAACAGGAAGACCAGTGGGTCTGCTATTCCGCTAATCCGGGAAAGAAATACTGGTGGTCTGACCAGAGTGGGAGCAGTGAAGACAGTGAAAATAGTTGGATTCAGGGCATGTTTTGAAGGTAGAGCTATTTTAATTGAATATTCACAATAACTCTGAGATGTCGCCGAGAAAGATATCATTATTCCCGTTTTACAGATGAAGAAACTGGAACCCGGAGGAGGTGGAGCTTGCCTAAGTTTACACAACGAATTGAATGGAAGGAAGAGCATAGAAACTAAGTCTCGTGTTAGTCTCAAACTTTGTGTATGTTACGCGATGATCTACAAACATATCACAGACTGTACAGTGAGCATGCATTTTCCTCATCCCAGTCCCCAAAAGAGTCC
The DNA here is from genome assembly GCF_018350175.1 of Felis catus. Classification (NCBI taxonomy): domain Eukaryota; kingdom Metazoa; phylum Chordata; class Mammalia; order Carnivora; family Felidae; genus Felis; species Felis catus. The sequence continues at coordinate 115,557,904 of NC_058386.1, read as the reverse complement.
TCTCCAGCACAAAAAGGTGAAAATGCCTTTATCGGCGTCGGCTTGGGGTTCTCTCCAGGGCACAGATTAAGGATTATGTCCACTCTAAGCTGTGACAACTTTGACTGAAACGTCTAAATGACTGGTGCGTATATGGACATGGCTTAACCCCCTCTAAAGGAGCAGAATTATATAGTGGGATGTGGAAATGGATAGATAGATTTGGGTTTCAATCCTACCTGGACACGTATGAGCTGTGAATTCAGCCCAAGTTGCCCAGTGTAGGACTCCCGAGGTTGTTGAGAACATTAAATAAAAGAAAGTCTAAAAAACACACCAAGTATGTGTTCATGTGCTGATCCCACTGCGCCTGAAATTCTCCTCCTCCAGATATTTATCTAACCATCTTCTATTGGCTCAACTGGTACCTCCTCGGAGAGCCTTTCCTCGAGCACCCAGCTTCACTTTCTTAGGGACACTTCCCACTATAAGAAATTAAATTAATATTGAGTCATGCATTTAGTCTCTCTTAGTCTAACTAGTCTCTAACTAGTCTCTCTAGTCTAGCTAGAAAGTAAGTTCCGTGATGGCAGGGGTTATTTTTTTCATTATCATATTCCCAATAACTAGAAAAGTGCCTTGTACACAATGGGCCTCAGACTATTTGAGGAAGAAATGTTTCCCTTTCTGCTCACTCCTTCAGTCATTAGGAGACCCTGGTCTCCTTTCAATGCTCTGGGTTCTTTCCATTTCAAGGGCTTTACATCTAGAGTTCTCTGCTTGGCACACTCTTCCTCCCACTCTGTATCTATTGAACCTCTACTCATTTTTCCAATCTTGGCCTCAATGGACATTGCCTTAGAGTAGGCTTCCCTGATCCTGGACTAGGTCAGTTCTCCTTATTATAAGCTCTAAGAGCACAATGTACTTTTCCTTCCCAGCACTTAGCACAGTTTTTAATTATTTATTTACTTGGATGATTAATTATTTAAGATCTGTCCCCACCATTGGAACATAAGCTCTACGAGTTCGTTGCTGTTTATATCTAGCGCCTAACACAGAGTAGACCTCAATATGTATATACAAAATGGAAAAAGGAAGACAAGCATGCATGTGCAGGAAACTCAGCAACACTGTAGAATATTGGCTTGTTTATTAAAAACCCAAAGGACTGTGGGGTGCCTGGGTGGCTCAGTCAGTTAAGCGTCCGACTTCAGCTCAGCTCATGACCTCACGGTCAGTGAGTTCGAGCCCCGCGTCCAGCTCTGTGCTGTCAGCTCAGAGCCTGGAGCCTGCTGCGGATTCTATGTCTCCCTCTCTCTCTTCCCCTCCCCCACTCATGCTCTGTCTCTCCAAAAATGAATAGACGTTAAAAAAAATTTTTTTTTAATAAAAAAATAAAAACCCAAAGGATTGGTTTTGGAGAAAAGGGGATCCATTTCAGGAAACTTATAAATGTGAGAATATAAATTAAGGCCATGATTCCCCTCACACCAGTAGGAGGGGTTCACTGACAAGAAGGCAAAGGTGTTCCAGTCCCATGAGTAAGTAGCTAATCCAAAGGGCATTTCAACATACTGTCCAATGGGCACACAAGCAATTTCCCCTGCAATTGTTTTTTTTTTTTTCCTGTGGCTCCTATTTTCTTTCAAAAAAAAAAATCAACCAAGAGGGCTTGCCCTCTCTATGTAACTTCTTATAAACAAGTATGTGGTTCATTGACTCCAACTCTGAAAACGGTTCCAATTGCACTGTGAGACTGCAGAGCGAGTATAACAGCTAACTAGAGAGCTATGCCGGCAGCACAAGAGCAAACTCTATTAAGAATTGGAATCTTTGAGTCCTGGGTCTTCTGTATAACGCCTTCTACGATTCAGTAGGAGAGGATACGAAGAACTACATAGTTCACTTGACATTTATGTGTGCACTTGACATTTGTAAGTATACTTGACATTTAAGATTAAAATCTGGCCCGTAGCACTAAAGTGACTTAAAAATGAGAGATACTGAAAGAGGGGAGCATTCTTCCTAAGGAAGGAAGGAGTCAACACAATCAAACTTTATAATCCAAATGCCTGTTCTCTTTAGAAGACAACAGAACTCAGTGTTTGCTAGATTTTGCTCTCCATGGACAATAGCGATGGAGGCAACGTATATCCATTTTGTCTCGGTTAGGTGATTTGTTGTCCTTGTTAGAGAGTAAAAAACAAAACTATTGGGTAACTCATACCTACGTACATAAGTCAAGTGTACCAAATCATCCTATCTCCTTTAAGCATCACAGGCCCCCTAATCTGTAACCCGCTCCCCAATTCTTCTCCTCTAACCCACAGGATCCTATGGCCTCGTAGCACAGTGGAGAATATCAAGGAGACCAAAGGAAGACATTAAGAAATCAGAAACTGTAGACGAGGCAATGATTTGGACAGCCGTTCCCCGCCGACAAGGTTGGATGACTGATCTGCTTTATCACTCTGATTTTTACAGCTTATTAACAAATCAAGCTAGTCAATTGAGTTTATTTCTTGTCCCTTAGACTAGGAGAAAACAAACTACAAACTACCGACAGGACAGATCTGGCCCTCCAGCTTTTTTTTGTAATAAAGTTTATTGGAACATGGCCAGGCCCACCCATTTATGCAGTATCTATGGCTGCTTTTAGGGTACAATGGCAGAGTTGAGTAGGTCTCCCCCACTATCCAAAAGTAGAGCGTTCCTATAAAAACTTTTATAAACCGAGGTGGCATAAAGCAAAGAAGCAATTACTATTAATTTATACGGAAACGCTTTTGAGCATTCCCCAAAATAACTTCTTTTGGGCTTTTCTGATACCTTAGGACACATCTTGCTTACAGACGCACAAAATTAACCCAGCTAAAGCACAGATGCTCACAGACCCTGTTGGAGCTCCGGTGCCCGGATGCTGAGATGCTAAGAGCGGTTCCTGGGGAAGGAGGTGGGAGGCGCCACTCTCGCTGCTCAGGGTGCGCACTGCCTAACAGCTCACTCACTGGCTGCAAAACAAATGCTCGGCGCTCTTTTTGCTTTGACCCTTTTTTCCTAAAAGCCAACTTCCCCTTCGAATTTCTTTCAGTTAGCGAAAACAGGTACTAACATAGTATCTAAGTGGCTTAATGGGAACTTTCAAAAAGCAGGGGATGGCTATAATTGGAACAGAGACCATCTATCTGTCCCACAATGCCTAAAATGTTCACTATCCTTTTCTTTACAAAAATTTTACTGACCCTTCATCTTCGACTATAGTTAGCTGACAACTGGAAAAAAAAAAAAAAACCCTGGGCCATTTAGAATATTAAAAATTGTGCTAATAAATGAAATATAGTAATGTCTTCTCTCTGCTGGTCAGTCTTTCAACAACCAAAAGCCTTTAACCTTTAAGCAATGAGTTGTTTTTATTTTTGCTTCCAATCATTATAAAATCTCACCAGATTGCCCTGGTTCCACTCTAAAATGTATTCCACATTAAACAGAAGACACCGGGTACAATTTAATAATGTAGTGTAACAGAATAAGCCTGAGCTCCGGAGTCCAACCAGAGATTCGGCAGGATTTGTGCTAATTCCATTAACAAATAGCCAAAAGGGCATTTAGATAAGGCCTGTCAGATAGTTCCCTTTTGTATTCCTCTGTTTTGAACAAGAGGTCAAAACACGTAAGAGGTCTCACGGGTTCCCAAGACCTCGTCAGCCATGGGTCCTTTCTGCAAAAGGAAAAACTGAGGTCACATCCTCCACTGGGTGGCAATTTGCTGACCTAACCTGCTGACCTTTCTCTGGGTCTTCCACGCTCCCCAGCACTGTTTTCATCTAGATCAAAGTCCCCGGCACCTAATAAAAGCCAATCAACATCAATACTAAAAGTACTGCTCTGCTCTGAGCATAGTAGGCCAGAAACAGAAATTGCAGGAGACATTACAAGGAACTAAAGAGTGAGTATAAACTAACAGCAGGACTTTACCAATTTACTTAACCGACTCGGGTAATGACTCTCTTACAACAAGGCAACATCTAGAGTGTGGCTACTTACTGTAGGAATTGGAAGGGTCAGGAGATAGAGTTTTGCCTCATTGAGCTTTTGCAAATGATGATAAATGAGATTTTTTCACTTGGCCACGGAAGGGAGATCCTTTACTCCTAGATCTCCTGGAACAGTTTGAATTAATGGCCCTGGAACATTTGAAAAAGACTTTCTGATTTTTCTCTCCTGTTTTGTTTCTGTTCTTAGCTTTGTCTGGGGAGAGGGGGAGAGAGCAAGTTGTGGTCAAGGTGCATCTGCGTGCTGACTTGAGCATTTTAGAAGGTATTTGGTTTCTCTGTCATCTATGCAAAACCAATGAAAACATAAGCTACTCTAGTAATTTCGTGGTTCTCCTGAAAAAACAAAAAACAAATGCTTTCCTGCAAAAAGATGCCATAATCCACCAGGCTCCATAGCTATTTTTCTTTAACTTTTTTTAATGTTTATTTATCTTTAAAAGACAGAGAGAGACAGAGCGTGAGCAGAGGAGGAGCAGAGAGAGAGGGAGCCACAGAATCCGAAGCAGGCTCCAGGCTGTGAGTTGTCAGCACAGAGCCCGACGCGGGACTCGAACCCACGGACCGTGAGATCATGACCCGCGAGATCATGATGTGGGCCCAAGTCGGACGCTTAACCGACTGAGCTATCCAGGCGCCCCAGGCTCCCTAGCTATTGACATGATATTCATTACCCACTCAACCACACTAGACCCCCAAATTTGCTGCCTCAGAGGCTGAACTGGGATCCCTTCCTTTGGAACCTTTCACCAGGCTTCCCATAATCAAGAGGCAGCTGTCCCCTCTTCTCTGCCACAAAACATCCAGAGTCATCTGGAGGAGGCAATCCTGTTTGAGTCACGGCAGCCTACTACAGACCCACCTGGCTTGGTCCTGAGGAACACTTGGAATTGAAAAAGCTAACAATCGCGCCCCTGTGCTTCACAGGGCGATTCCCTAGGGACCCTGGCTCTATCTCAGCTCCTATAGAACTGATATATTTTTTTTAATGTTTATTTATTTATTTGGGGTGGGGCAGAGAGAGAAGGAGAGAGAGAATCCCCAGCAGGCTCCACGCTATCAGCACAGAGCCCAAGCTGGGGCTCGATCTCACCAACCATGAGATCATGACCTGAGCAAAGATCAAGAGTCAGACACTTGACCCACTGCGCCACCCAGGCACCCCTTGGAATTAGCTGATACATTCATGCAGAAGCCACGAGAACCATGTTTTCCAGAGGATGAGCCTGGAAAACGTTTTACTATACTTTCTCCCTGGTAGGCAGTATGCGTATTGGTTTTCTTTAGGCAAGTGGGTTCTGGAACCCAGAAGGCACTATTCAAATTGTAATCTGTGCGAGTGGTGTCCCCTTGCACAACTTACACAACCGTACTGAGCTAGGTAGAAAATGGTCCCAAAGATATCCGTTTCCTAATCTCCGGGAATGGCAATATATTAAGTTACCTGGAGAGGTAAAGTTAGGTTGAAGATGGAACTAAGAGCACTAATCTACTGACACTGAGAGGGGAAATTACCCTGTGTGATGGTTAATTTTAAGTGTCCACCTGGCTGATCCACAGTGCCACATTATTCTGGATTTTTCCAGATGTTTTGGGGTGAGAAGAACATTTTTTTTTATTTTTAAGGTTTATTTATTTTGAGAGAGAGAAAGAGAGAGAGAGGCAGAAAGGGGCAGAGAGAGAGAGAGAGAGAGAATCCCAAGCAGGCTCTGCACTGTCAGCACAGAGCCTGACGTGGGGCTCGAACTCACAAACAGTGAGATCATGACCTGAGCCCAAATCAAGAGTCAGCCGCTTAGCCGACTGAACCACCTAGGTGCCCGTGGGTGAGAAGAACATTTCAATCAGTGGACTTTGACTAAGGCAGACTGCCCTCCAAAATGTGAGTGGGCTTCATCCACTCAGCTGAAAGCCTTAGTAGAACAAAAGACTGACCTCTCCTAAGCAAGGAGGAATCCTCCAGCAGATGGCCTTTGGACTTGAACTGCAGCAGCAATGGTGCTTCCCTGGTCCCCAGCCTACTGGCCCATTCAGCAGATTTGGGGCTTGCCAGCCTCTATATTTGCATAATCCAATTCCTTAAATCAATCTCTCTCTGTCTCTACAAACATACACACATGCACACACACACACACACACACACACACACATCCTATGGGTTCTGTTGCTCTGGAGAAATACACCAAGGTTTCTCTGGCTAATACACCTTGCTTTATCTGGTTGGACCTAAGGTAATCACAAGGGCCCTTTAAATATGGGAGAGGGCAGCAGAAGAGAAGGTCAGGGCAACCGGAAGTAAGAAGAACTTAACCCGCCAAGAGGCAAGGCATGCAGGGCAGCCTCTAGAAGCTGGAAAAGGCAAGAAAACAGATTCTCCCCGAGAGTCTCCTAAAGAAACACAGCCCTACTAACACCTGGCTTTTAGCCAAGGGAGATCCACTGTGGACTCCCGATCTCCAGAACTTCAAGAGAAGACATTTGCATCGCTAAACCCCTCGCTTTGTAGTCACTTGTTCAACAGCAACAGGGAAGCACTCTAGCAAGGAAGTGGCCCTTGTCTGGGGCCTGACACACCCGAGTCCTCAAGAGTCTCTCCCACCTACCACAGGCCTTGCCTGAAAGTCCAAACTCTAAAAAGCTTCGAAAGTATGTTTTGTAACTTAATTTGGCAGCAAATGCCTGGCTTGATCTGGACTAACACGGAGCTACTTATAGGCTTTGTTTCCATCACGAGGTGTGAATCTGCATCTATTTCAATGCATACATAGTAATGCATTTGATTCTGTGCTGTTGCCACCAGTGTTACCCGCTGCTGATGTTATGCAATATACGGTGTCCGTACCACATATCTTTCTCAAGTCCGGAAATTTCTGAATTTTGAAGCATATCTGACTTCAGATAAGATTGTGAATCTCCGTATGACCGTGGGGAATTTACCTACTCCTTTAAGCCTCGGCTTCCTCGTCCGCATGTACCGAATATTCGCTGACGGTCGTGGGTGCGTGCTACCTCCTTCTCTCTTTGCCTCATTCCTTATCCCTTTGGCCTACGTTTGCATCCCGCCTGCACCTAATATATTCTATGAACATTTGAATGCCTGCTGTGTACTAGACCTTGCTCCCTCTTTCCTGTTTTGCGGTGCTTGTACTGCAATAAATCCCTGACAAATAATCAGAAAAGAACCCTGGCCAAAACTGTCGGCGACAAACGATCTCTGAACGTGACAGACAAACGACGCTGAGGAGCGTACTGGTGAAGGGATCAGAGGGCTAAGTAGGAAGAAGAAAGATGTGTGCCGAGCAGAGGCAAGCAAGAATCATTTACTAAAAATCCTATGCGTACTACGGAGCTGAGAACAAAGAATCGCACAGACACGCTCCCTGGTCTTAGAAGCTTATAAAAAAGCCAGTTTGCAGTAGAGCAGAGACATCACAATGACCTTAAGATGTTATTCAGAAGACAAACTTTCCAAAACATCAACAGCCTCAAATCATTCCACAATTCTTAGCCGCCTATTAAGTGCCTGGGTTTTCACATACATTATTTCACCCAACCCTCATATCGATACGACACTCATCTAAAAAAATTTTTTTCATGTTTATTTATTTTCGAGAGACAGAGAGATAGAGTGCAAATGGGGGAGGAATGCAGAGGGCAGAGAGAGAGGGAGACGCAGAATCCGAAGCAGGCTCCACGCTCCGAGCTGTCAGCCCAGAGCCCGACGTGAGGCTCGAACTCACGAACTGAGAGATCATGACCTGAGCCGAAGTCGGACGCTCAACCCACTGAGTCACGCAGGCACCCCAATACGACATACATTTTTGTGACAACTTTTAATTGATAAGGAACCGGCACAGAGAGACGAAGTGACTTGCTCAGGGTGATACAGCGGCAGAGACAGGATCTGAAGACAATCCGTCTGTTCTGCACATTGCTTATGCCATGCTGCTGCTGAGTTTTGAAAAATGCCTCTTGATTTAGATAAATCGGCTGAGGTAGCAGATAGGAGGAAACAAAGATTTCCACAGGAGGGATTAGGGAAAAGTTCAAAACACTGTTAAATTCTCTTCATCTTCTGCGGTTTGCTTTCTGTGGCATGCTTCACTTAGCTAGGGGTTGCAGGTACTGTCCCTCAAAAAAACTTTTTTGAAATGTTCGTCTTTCAGTTCTTAGAAAGAAAAGCCTCACTCTCCTGGGGCCAAGATGCACATTGTTAGAAGACATCCTGTTTAACCTGTGAACGACTGGAAAACACACACAAGTTCCTTTTCTTTGAGGGCTTTCTCCCTCCCCGCCCCGCTCTTTACACATGCAGATCACACTCCTTTGAGATGCTGATCTTTTCCCATAATGCACTTGGCCGACAGAGAGACAAGCTTACAGCACAGAAACGCCAGTTGAGTTGACAAGCAAACCCCTTCAGTATCTGCAATGTTTACACAGTACAGTTTAGCAACAGCAGTTCACACAGTCTGCTGCCTTGCATCAGAATTCTAATTAAGCCTTACATCTTCTGGGTTCAGATTAATTCTCATCACCGAGGTCTTAGACTTGTCGTTGTAGAAATCTGAAGCTTTGTTGGTCTGCCGGGAAAACAGAGTATAACGCCGCACGTAGGAGCTTGGCCTGAGCAGTTGCGTGTTAACTTCCTGCCGCACTGTTGGCTGTGTGCATGCAGTTCGCTTTGGTCCACCTAGATTCTTTGTCTCATTAACGGCCACCTTCAGTGGTTGCTGCGGATCAGAGAACTGTACTTTTCTGGAGTTTTCCATCCTCCGACTAACACACGAAATAAGTGGGTTTGTGAAACAGAGTAAAGACTACTGAGCATCAAGTTACAAGCATCACTGTCCCACCTTCAAAAAAAAAAAACCCCAAAAAGACTGGGGGCGCCTGGGTGGCTCACTCCGTGAAGTGTCCGACTTCGGCTCAGGTCATGATCTCACGGTTCATGAGTTTGAGCCCGCATCAGGCTCCGTGCTGACAGCTCGGAGCCTGGAGCCTGCTTTGGATTTCGTGTCTCCATTTCTCTCTGTCCCTCTGCCGCTCGCACTCAGTCTCTCTCTGTCTCTGTCTCTCTCTCCCTGTCAAAAATAAATACGCATTAAAAAAATTCTTTTAAAAAGACTGTTTTGGTAAGCTTACGGCAAATAGTATCTTAATTCAAACAGTTTCTACCTATTAAAACTTCGGAAGTACACTTCAAAAGAGACAGCTGGAAAGCCAAACGCCAATTCCATCGCTGAGCTTTTATCTCTTCAACAAATTTCACCATCTCTGTCACAAAGGCACAAATGAAGCTCATGAAGTACCAATCACTGCAGACCTGCCCCGTTGAAGGCCATGTTTTCCACTCCCTTAGTTCAGACTACGTATCATCAACATTTTCACCTTAGATGCTTTATTAGAAATTAAAAAGAAGTGATTAGCACTAATCCTTTTCCAGAATTAGAAGTGGCAGGAAAATAACACATCTTAGAACTTCACTCTTAAAAAGCAATTTTGTATCCATTGCTATTCCCGAACAATGCACTCTGATGACAGTTCAAAAGGCATGGGGGTGGGGAGAGCGATTATCCCGCTAACAAAGGCTTGTGATTCTGAGACCCAAATGAAGGATTCCAAAGATTCAGCCACGTGCGAGACTTAGATCCTCGTATTGCCAGAGACACCCCACCCAGGAAGCTCCACAGGGTCAACAAGGCATTCTACCGTTTGAGATCCAATCGAGTGACATTGCCAGCTGGGAGAAGCATCACTCAAGGGAGGCAGAAATGCTGGCCTGGACAAGAGACAGCATCAGTCTGCAAATGGGTGAGGAAAGCGTGTTGGGCTTAAGTGTTCTGCTGAGAGCGTCAGAAAGACAGGCATCATCTCACTTCTGCAAATATTGAGTTAAGAGACTACTTCAGAATCAGCCCCATTTTGTTGGATAAGGTCATGCGTTTCATACCTAAGCACAAATGAGCTTGGATTCCACAGAGCTAAAGTATGGAGAGGACTATGTCAAAGTTACTGAAAAAGAGGCAGGTTTCAAGGATTCTGGACTCGGGGGCTGGTTGCACAGCTCAGGTGACGGATGGACAGCAAAGACAGAAGAGCTTCCTGGACTACCGGTCAAATCATTGGTCATGAACCATCACTGCCCCTCCCAGGGAGCCTGGAACAGGAACTAAATAAATATCGCATAGATTGAAGAGCAGATTTTTGATCAGGAAAGTCAAGTTACGAGAAGTAACTTTAGGAAAATTCACTTGGTAGCCCTATGTAGGCTGACCTGGATCTGAAAGAAACTGGAGGAGAGAACCATCCGGAGACAGAATGATATATGAGCAGAAAATGTGGATTAAAAATAAAGCAATGGGTCAACATCATTAGTAATCGGGAAAACGCAAGTGAATATAGCAATGAAATGATTTTCCCCTGTCAGATTTGCAATGCCTAAGAAGTCACATAGTATCGAGTGTTAGCAAGGATTTGAGGAAAGAGGCCTTTTGGAGAAGAGCTTGACAGTATCTCGTAAGATTTAAAATGCACAAATCCTTTGACCCAGGAATTTTACGTACCACTTGTGCACTTGCATATGTGGGATATTCACAGAAGTACAGTGTATAATCAAATAAACACAACAAAACAACAACCAAAACCAAAACAACAACAAACCAAAACAACAACACACAAGAGTCATAACTTGGCTCTTGGAAAACACCTTAAATGTCTACAGGAAGAGGCAAAATAAATGACACATCCTGATTTTGTTAACACAGTTTAAGCAGCAGTTTAAAAGAGTAAGGAAGACCTGTGTGTATAGACATGAAATGACCACAATGTGCTAATGGGGGAAAAAAACAAGGTATCACACTAATGTATATAGCAGGATCCCATGTTTATAAAACTATCCAAAACCTACCAAATATGTGTATGTAGGTGCAGAAAAAAGTCTGGAAGGATACACACCACACTATTATTAACTGGAGCTATCTTTTTGTTTTGACTAGTGAGTTGGAACTATGCCTAATACATACTGTTAAGTGAAAACAAAAAGCATGTCGTAGTGAAATATGTATAGTATGATCCTATGTACGTGTTTGAAAATCTGCATATGTATGTTTCAGTCAGTTCCAACTGCTATAACAAATACCATAGACTGGGTGGTTTAGGCAACAGATATGTATTTCTCACAGTTGCGGAGGTCGAAAATCCAAAATCAGTGTCTGATCAGGGCCTCCGTCCTGGTTTGCACACAGCCACCTTCTCGCTGCAGCCAAGAGAGAGATCATCTCTCTTGTGTCTCATAAGCACACTAAGCTCATTCATGAGGGCTCCACCCTCATGACCTAATTACCTCCCCAAGGCCCCAGCTCCAAATACCATCACATTGGAGACTAGAGTTTCAGCATATGAACTGGGGGGGCAGGGGACACCATGCTGTGATTTAATATAATAGATATAAAATACATAACAGAAGGCATAGAAAGTGGCTTGGGAAGACTCGTATAATACCAAGCGGACAGCAGTGGTCACCTCTGAGCAAGAAAGTAGGATGCGTGTGGGGGTGGGGGTGGGGGTGCTGCATGGATAAGGTTGATGGAGCAGGTTGACGAAAGGACATTTTCATTATTCTATATAATTTTGCATTAGTTATGGTTTTATAATAGCCATGTATACATTTAGAAAAATTTTCTTGTTCTGAAAAAAAAATCAAAACAACCTCAGGTTTGTGTGGTTTTCATTCTGAACCCATGTGTGCAGTTAATCATGGCTTTCTGATACTTTCACATATGGAGGCTCAGAAGGCAAATTCAGCAGGTGAGGGAGGCCCCAATGACAGGTGCAGCCCCGAATCCGCTCTCCCCCACCACCCACCCACACACACACACACACACACACACACACACACTGCAACAGTTATCTAGGACTCGGGAAAATGTACAAAATCACTGTGGCATAAGGCTTTGGTGCCCTAGTCTGCTGACGCTCTGGATGACTAGTTACACTGCAAATCGATCTGCCCTCATCCCTAGGCAATGTCTCACTACAACACACACTGTAGATCAAATGGCACATTGCTTACACATCCAGCTAAAGCACAAGGTAGGGTCTCCTTCAAGCAACTGTAATTTATACCTCTTCTTCTTAAATAAAGAGCCTCTGTGTTTGCTATAGGCACACAATTCTTCCAAACTGGGCATCCTTCTTTGGGAGCTGTCCATATTTGGGGCACTAAGTGTCTCCTGGGGATAATTGTAAGTCAGCAATTTGTCCTGAGTGAGGACGGCTTTAGCACCACCATTGGCTTCAGTTGTTTTATGATGTGTCACGCTTTCAGACAATACAGTTCTGGAAAATTGGTATAAACAAAGTGAAACTTACACTTAATAGAGACGATTCTTCATGAAGTTTTGTTTAAGCTGTTTCTTTTAATTATTTTAAGGCAAAAAATGAAACCACGTACCCTCATTCTATCGTATGACACTCATTCGTTCATTCAATCATTTCACTTCATTCATTCATTCATTCATTCATTCAACTAATATTTCCTGAGTACCATTTATTTAACAAACATTTACAGAAACCTACTATGTTTCAGGTCCTGTGCCAGGCACTGAAATACAGCATTCTGTGTGGATGACAGTATTGGTGATAAATGCTGGCATGGGAGATAAAGAATCATCTCTGCCTTCACTGCTATCAGAGATACTGACACTCAACTCACTTGGTTCAATTAGCTTTTCTTAGCTTCCCCACCATCTATTCATTCATCAACACACGCATATACGGAGTTTCAGGCATTGTGTTAGGCATTATGGATGCAACTATGAGCAAAATAAAACAAAGTCCCAGCCTGGAGAGCTGTCTGTTGTTCCAATAATTGCACACATAGTACAAAATTACAACAGTGACACGTGCACCAAGATATCCATTGTGTCCCTCATCCCTGCCCCCCACCCTCATCAAATCCAACCAAAACAGCTTCACTTTAATCTATTTTATGTATCAGGTTTCCAGGTAAGATTTATTTAGGGCAAAAATGAGGTCTGATGGTTAAAAGCTGGAAAATTAATATTGTGTTATTACATTGGCTATGAATTTTCTTTCTACTGAATCTTTACAACTATATGTCTCAAATCTGAGATGTGCTTTCTTAAAAATTATTTCTTAGTCTTACAGTTTCTTATTTCCCTAGGATTTTACATTCCTTCATTTTATAATCACTTCCTCTGAGATTTTCATCTATCTTTACAGCCCAAATGAATTCTTATCAGTGAGCAAAATTCAAGCAAGAAGGAATCCATCTTGCTGATTCACCTACTTCCTATACAAGGAGCTTGGTCTCTTATGCAAACTCAATTCATCCTCGATGATGGATATAACCTGTTAAATTGATTTCAGAGCCGACGCTAATCCCCCATGACCGCCCCCACTGGGTGCAAACCTGTTTGATGCATTGAACAAAAATATCCTTACCTCCTAGGTAGCAGGCATTTTTTGATAGTATCTAACTATGAGATTGTCCCCCCACCTGCACAAATAGCAATGATAATTCCTTACACTGGAAGGATATAACACAACTAATAATTTCAAATGCACCACCTTATTTGATCCATAAATAACTCAGTAACTTACAAGTACTATTTGAAAATGACACAACACAACCAGCCAGCCTCGCTTGTGAACACTTCACTTTGAGTTTGAGGAATGCCTGTTTCCTAGTGGTATTGACCATGTTTATAAAGCCCTGCACTACTAACAAAAAAGAGGAAGAAGTATTTACATATTTCCTGTTTTATGAAATTTCAATTATGCCCTTGCCTCCCATTTCCCCACTTATAGGTTGTTAAATTATGGGATTATACTGATTACAGGCAAACTTTAAAGATGTGGACGCTGATTAGTTAAGCACTGTCTTTTGGTCAAACACGCTACCGTGGCTAACCAAACTATACCCATATCTTCATTATGCAAATAAAAAGTTGAGGTAATTCTATGCTTCTCCTAATTATTTGAATGCTTCTGAGCAGATGGTACAGCCTAAATCCCAGTAAAAGACACTGGAGTGATTTGAATGGTGACCTCCAAAAAGATACATGTATATCCAAATACTCAGAGCCTATGAATGTTGCCTTATCTGGAAAAAAAGGGGGGTCTTGCAGATGCAATTAAAAATCTTGAGATGACAGCAATGTGGATGGAACTAGAGGGTACTATGCTAAGCAAAATTAGTCAGACAAAGATAAATGTTATATGACTTCACTTTATAAATTCTTCATATAAATCCATATGCGGAATTTAAGAGACAAAACAGATGAACATAAGGGAAAGGAAGCAAAAATAATATAAAAACAGGGAGAACGACAAAACATAAGAGACTCTTAAATATAGAGAACAAACTGAGGGCTGCTGGAGGGGTTCCGGGTGGGGGGATGGGCTAAAGGGGCAAGGGGCATTAGGCAGGACACTTGTTGGGATGAGCACTGGGTGTTATACGTAGGGGATGAATCGCTGGAATCCTATTCTGAAATCATTATTGCACTCTATGCTAACTAACTTGGATGTCAATTTTAAAAAATTAAAAATTAATTTAAAAAATTTTTAAACAAAAAATAAAGATCTCGAGATGAGATTGTCCTGCATTCTCCAGGTGGGCCCCACGTGCAATGGCAAGAGTCCTTATACAGAAGAGGACATAAACATACAGAAGCGAAGGTAACAGTGTGAAGACGGAGGCAGAGATTGGAGAGATACCACCACAGCCAAGGGCTACCGGGTGCCACCAGAAGCGGGAAAAGTAAAGAAACAAAATCCTCTAGAACCTGCAGAGGGAGTGCGGTCCTGCAGATGCCTTGATTTCAGACTTTTCACCGGGCAGAGCTGGAAGAGAATCAGTTTCTGTTGTCTTAAACCATCTACTTTGTGGTGATTTGTTACAGCAGCCACTGGAAATTAACATGCCAACCAAGTGAAATTTGCAAGTTATTACTTGTAGCCATTCCTCCCATTAAAGTCTGAACATTCTGTTCTTATTGGGTCAGGGGCTTTTATCACCATGGAGAAAGGCCTTTCAGAAGTCCTTTAAAAAATAAGCAGTGTTTTTACATTGAACAAAGGAAGGGGAAGGGGAGGGGGAGGAGGACGGAGAGGGGGAGGGGGAGGGGAAGAAAAGCTGAATTTTCCACTATGAAATCACCACAAAGAAATTACTTATTTCAAAGTCCTTGATTAACCCTTGTTATTTTGGCTTATCGTTGTAGAAAATATCAAATACTGTGTCTGTATCCATCTAAAGAAAAACTTCTGAAATCATTGCATTAAATCTTGGTGCCATATGATTTTTGTTTGCTTCTGAAATAGTCTCTTGTTTTTATTGCTCCCATTCGGCTACCTAGAATGTGTTATATTTAGAAACTCTGTGCGTTGGAGGGGGCTGGGGGCGGGTGGGATGGGTTGTTTCGTGGACCACTAAATTATTCAACTTTATACTTCTGCTCTGGGTGGACTTCACATATATTATTTACTGTACTCATTGTACATTAGGTAAAATAACAACGGAAATATAAAAATCATTTTTACTTAGTGTTGCCAGCATAAATTCAAAAAGACAAATAGCCAATCTATCAATGTTCACTAAATATTAAGCCTTTTATCATATTTGTGCCATAAAACACTCCAAACAAACATAATTTTCCCTAGTTTATAATCATAATCCAGATCATAGAAAACACTCCTCATTAGGGGAAGAGTATGAATGCAAATTCGATCTGCATGAAAAAGGTCACAGTGTTTTTTTACTTCAAACCATACACAGAACATTATGCGACTCTTTTTACTTTGAAACGATGTGGCAGATTTCTTTGAGCGCTTATTAATTCATTCAATCCTTCTTAGTTTTGACAGCCTGGAGTTGCGGAAGGACCACTGTCTCTGATGGTAGAAGCCTTGACCTCTATCCCTGCTCTGACGGTGTGAACATAGCCTCTCAAAACCCCTGATTCTTAATCCACAAACATGAAGGTAAAAGCGTCTGCACCACGTACCTCAGACTGGTTCCCAGCGTCTCTACTGGAGACTTCACTAGCCGTTGGTGACACCATCACACCTCCCTGGAAATTGGTTCCTGTAGCAGCCCATTAGAATCTCCTGGGAGACTGGGACCACACTCCCAATGGATATTAAAACATTTTTAAAGTTCTCTAGATGATTTTAGTGTACAGCCAGAGTTTAAAACCACTTTTTCAATCTACAGCAGCAGAATTCATTCGTATCTTGCTGATAACTCTTAACCTAACCAAACTCTATTTAAGTGACTTGCCTGAACAACAGAAATGCTTCCTCTCCTCAGTAAAACGTAGTAACCAGTGCCCTCGGGAAATCCACAGCTAATCGATTACTCTCTAAAAATAGCAATAACCGCTAACGCTTATGTAAGGTACCGCTCCAAGGACTCTACAAGTACCAACTTCGATAATCCTCACGATAACAGCAATATCATCCCCATTTAATCAATGAGAACACTGAGCACCGAGAAATTAAGTAAACGGCTCACAGCATGCAAACACCGAGCTGAGGTTTGGACCGGGGTCGTCACGAGGCAACACTGCAACCTAGTAGAATGACCGCTCACGTCTGCTTCCGCCAAGTGGGTCATATGCCTAAGGAAAATCAGTCTGGTTTGTTCCCAAACCTGCTTATGCCTGTTGTGTTATAATTCCATAATTTAGTTCAATGTTATGTCAGTACCAACCGCAAAGAGCAGATGAGTGCAAAAAAAAAAAAAAAAAAGAGGTGCTATTTTTATGAAAATAGAGATGACTGTTTTAGAAGAAAACTCACTAAAAAAATGCTGTCAAATTTAAGTGTGGGTGAGGCAACTATAAATTATTTGCAAAAAATCATCAAAATCTAGGATACTGTGCCCTGATTGTTTTCCAAATGTTTTGTTCAGTTTTGTGTTCCAGTTTAAAGAAGCTGACACTGCTGGGGCGCCTGGGTGGCTCAGTTGGTCAAGAGTCCAACTTCGGCTCAGGTCATGATCTCACAGCTCATGAGTTCGGGCCCTGCCTTGGGCTCTGGGATGACAGCTCAGAGCCTGGAGCCTGCTTCACATTCTGTGTCTCCCTCTCTCTCTCTGCCCCTTCTCTGCTCACGCCCTGTCTCTCTCTTCCTCAAAAATAAACAAACGTTAAAAATAAAATAAAATAAAATAAAATAAAATAAAATAAAATAAAGAAGCTGACACTGTAAACTCATAAGCAAAACATTATGGATGTAGTTAAGCAAGAAAGAAGAGGGAAACTGCACTCAGCAAATCCATAATCAAAGAAAAGGCTTTACACCTGTATCAAAATATAAGCAAGTATATACATTTACATATTTCAATTAAAGTGTTTTAGGCATGTATATAAAATTTTCTATAATTATCCAATTTAATCAATTTTTAATTTTTAAAAAAATTTTTTCATGTTTATTTATTTATTTGCGGGGAGAAGAGAGGCAGAGAGAGAGAGAGTATCACAAGCAGGCTCTGTGCTGTCACCGTGGAGCCCAACACGGGGCTTGATCTCATGAAGCATGAGATCATGACCTGAGCCGAAATCGAGAGTTGGATGTACAACCAAGTCACCCAAGCACCCCCCAATTTCATCAATTTTTAAATTGACTGACCAACCGCCAACACCCATCATGTTGGAGAAAAGTCGAAAGAAATAGAATCCTCTTTATCGTTTGGTATTCTGACTATTTACAACTCTGTTTCCCTCACCTCTTTATGAGTACCTTGAGGTCAGGGGTACCATCTTATCCGTCATTCCGTGTTCAGGCCTGAAACAGTGCCTGACACAGAATAGAAACTCAACTAAGGTAAAATTAAATGAGATTATGTGTGTGAAAGTACTTTGAAGCCGTAACGTGCTGTGGGACTGCGTGCCGTGCTTTGCACGTGCACACACATCAGTGCGCTATGGTTTCTCAAGGGAGACACTGAGGAGTACAACCTCTCCCAAGATTAGTCAGAAATGTCGGTAGAGCCTGATGGCTAAAGGAGTGGGTTCTAGAGTCAGACCTAGTTTTGAATCCTGGCTTCACACCATGGAAGATGGTAGGTGCTTAGCGCTAAGATTATCCATCAGAGTGCCTTCAAGTATGGTATTCTAAGAAAACCAGGAGAGTTACAGCCCCAATCTTTCCCATATGAAATTAAAATCTTCACAGAAGTAGCATTATAATGAACATTCCCACTTAATAATCTGGCATTTCTTTACCACTGCTACAATGAGTACAGTTTTACGTAAATTATGATTGGCCGTTTGGTTTTGCCTTGGCCCCACCACCTTGTGAGCTCGGTAGTGCAGACATTATTAGATTCCACTGTGTCAATAAATACCCCTGGTTGCTGTGTAATTAAGGGGCCTGCCTGGGATCACACAACAGGCCGGTGGTGGCATTGAACTAGGATCCTGGGTTCCTGACAATCGATCTAGGGCTTTTGCCTTAAATGTCAATTTACGTGGGGGGGGGGGGGGGGGGGTTGACTGGTGAGCCAAGCTGGTGGAGCAGAGTGAGAGACACGTAAGTTGGTGCAGTGATGTGATCTATTTTGTATGCATTGGCTGGTGAATTCTGAAGGTCATCTGGTTATGACAGCAACTGATGAGGCACCAACTATGTGCCAGGCACTGTGTTGAGCATTTTGTGTGCATTGTCTCATTGCAGCTTTCTGTTGCTCGGGCCAAAAGTCATGAAGGCCCCTCAACTGCACTCTCTCTCATACCCCTCATCTAGTCTGTCGGAAAGTCTTGTCATGCTGCCATCCAAGTATACCTGAGACAGGCCCACTTTTAACCCCCTTCAATACTGTTTCTCTTCCACCTTTTCCCTCCCGCAATTTATTTCTCAACACAGAAGCCAGAGTCTTCCTATGAAAACCCAAATCATGCCATGTCACTACGCTATGCAAAACCCTCTATGGCTCCCAATCCCAGAGTAAAAGCCCAAGCCTTGACAGTAGCCGAGGCTGCCCACATGATCTACCAAACTGCCCTCCATACTATTCCCTTCCTCTTCCTCTTTCTGGCCTTTGCACTTCCTGTGCTCTCACGTTGGCGGGTGCTTTTCCAAGAATCTGCATGGCCTTTCCCCTCAAGGGATTTTTGCTCAAATCATAGCTAATCAGAGAAACCTGCCCTGACCACTCTACTTAAAATTACTTTCTTCCCTCTACCTCAGTACTCCCTAACCTTCCATGTTTTTTTTTTCCTACAACACTTACTCCATATGATATACTAAATCTTTTCTTACATATTTTGTTTACTTTGTGTCTTCCCTTACAAGAATGTAGACCCACGAGCAAAGTACTATTTTGTCTCCGGCACCTACAACAGTGCCAGATACAGAAGGGGTTCTCAAGAAGTATTTGTTGATTGCTACAACAAAGACTTGTGTGCCATAATTATTCCCATTTGACAGAAAAGAAAATGCAGGATTATGGAGTTTAAGTGATTTGGTTGTGGTTGCCCATCTAGGAAGACAGGAGTCAGGAGTTTAATGCAGGCCTATCTCTGTAAAGACAGCATTGTGTGTGCGTGTGTGGGTGTGTGTGTGCCTCTCTCTTTTCTTTCTCCTTCTATCTTTTGTATGATAAGTTACATCTTTTTAGAAGAACTTCTCTCATGAGAGTCATCAGCTCTAGATGCACTAAAATTTGTATTTTGAAATGATTCATTAAAAATGTATTCCAAGTTGTCACGGCCGAGAAAAATACTCTTAATGTCTCTGGTAACAGTTGCGTCAGCAGAAAGATCCTTCTCAAAACGAAAAATCATCAAAACTTACTTGCAGTCTTGCATTGGCCGAGAGCAATTGATGATTCTTTCAATTATACAAATTGAAAGTAACGCTGTCAAAAGTATAAATTTTGATGACATAATTAATAAATTTGCAGAAACGTGAACAAGAAGTCTTGTGATACCCATATGGATCAAGTATTATCATCATTATCATTTACCGTATTTATAAAATTATGACCCCCAAATATTATTATTTGCATTTTGAAAGGTTATGTCCTTACTAATGTATCCTATTATGTTTCATAAGTAATCAAATATTTTTTAAAGGGAAAAGCTTTATATTTTTCTTCCTTTAATGTTACTTTTTCCTGCCTCTTGAGTAAGGGGCTCTGTATTTTCATTTTGTACTGGGTTTTTCAAAAGAAATATGTGGAGATAATACCCTAAGAAGATATTTCCCCTTCCAAGTTTGATATGTAGCCTGCCCCACTTTAGGACTGTAGCATCCCCACACCTCCCACCTGACGCTGCTGCTAATAAAGGAAACTTGCCCTTGTCTTGTATATCATTTGATGAGGGCCCAGCATTAGCCAGGGACTAATCATCTGATTCATGTTGAAATGCTCTAAATTGATAGTAAACATATTCTCCATCCCAGATAATACATGGGTTTTGATAGAGGTCTCCCCTGATAACTCTCGAAGGACTCATTCATCCGGATCTCTAGTTTCTAGAACAAGGCCTAACATGGAGCTGACACTTGATAAATGTCTGCTGAACTAAATGTATGATAGGGGACTTTGGGACTCCCTAGCAGGCAGTTAATGGTACTATTCTTAGTCAAGGGTACCTTTCTTGGTGCTCCTTTGCCAGTCCTTTTCAAATGATGATTTGTAAATCAAAGTAAAGTACCTTATTGTTGTCTGTGAGGGCAGGGGCTGCCTTTCTTATTTCCCAATATCCCCTGAACCTGAAACAGTACCTGGCGCTCAATCAATACTTGGTAAATAATAAATGAGTGAATTGCATGCATGTAGTCCCTGCTCTACTCTGGCCCCAATGAAATCCTGCCATTTGCAGCAACATGGATGGAACTGGGAGGTATTTTGTGGAGTGAAATAAGTCACAGAAAGACAGATATCATATGTTTTCACTCCTATGTGGAACTTGAGAAACTTAACAGAGGACCATGGGGGAGGGGAAGGGGAAAAAACCAGTTACAAACAGAGAGGGAGGGAGGCAAACCATCAGAGACTCTTAAACCCAGAGAACAAACTGAGGGTTGATGGGGGATGGGGGAGAGGGGAAAATGGGAGATGGGCATTGAGGAGGGTGCCTGTGGGGGTGGGCACTAGGTGTTGTATGGAAGTGATGAACCACGGGAATCTATCCAAAAAACCAAGAGCACACTTCACATACTCTAAGTTAGCCGATTTGACAATAAATTATATTTTTAAAAAAATGAAGTCTAACCTGGACTTTCCTGTGTGACTGGAGCATGGTCAAGGAGATAACAGGTTCCTACCTACGAACACTTTATCGTAAGTAAAGATGGCCTTCCTTTTCAAACAGCACAAAGATGTCCCTGAATTCCAAAACAAGAGGCCCCAGAGAATTCACAGAATGAAAAGGTTGTCAGCCCCTAATGCCTTCCTTCTTGTTTTATTTCCCGACAAGACTCCCTTATTAAAATGCCAGCCTACATTTAGACAAGAATCCATTTTGTAGAGCTGAACAGGGTGACATTATCCAAGAGTTTTACTATATGCCATGAAAATATAGAAATTAAACTGACATAAAATACAGATACAAAATACAAATGGGGATAAACAATATTTCCAAAGTACAGATTTCCAGTTCTAAGAACGTCAGTAAATGAATCAGCTTCACTGTCTCAAATCACCTGACAAAAACGTATCCTCCTAATCTATGCAATGAGCCTCTTTCCCTCCCAAGACCATGCGTAGCTTTCAGCTTTCCTGCATCATATTGTCCCCTCAACCTGAGACCTTCACCCCGACTACTACCACCAAAGACTTGCCAAATCCTCAGATGCTTCCTAGTCCTTTCTAGAGATAGAGATGAGCTAGATTCTCGATTTGGTTGTAAAACAGTACTACCCGACAAATCTTTGGTGGACTGGGTGTTTGCCCTAGTTTTAAAGTCCATTCTATCGCTCAGAAACAATTGCTTTTACTAAAGAACATTAGCTGTTTGCAAAATTCTGTAATAGTACTTTCAGCATATAGCACTTGAAGTACAAATAGATTAGCACATATATAGAAGTGGGTGGGTTGTCAGAAATAAAATGATTCAGCTCAAGTACTCAATGAGTACCAAGATGTGATGAGACAAGTCCATGTTACGAATCCCCTCTGATACCTATAGAGATAGATTTGTGTCTGTGATATTCCATGGCTACCCCTTGGCTGCATCTCCCAGAGAACCCTGAAACTACAACACGCTTCCCAACAATGGAGTACTCCAGAAAGGTCTGTGAAGGGATCGACTGGTTGCTGGTCCTTCAACAGAGAAAGAAACATCACTTTGCAGAGAGGCTTGTATTTAAGATCCAAATCAGACATCTAAATTATTTTCCTTCAAAAATGGCAGTTATTTACTGTATTATAAATAAATATAGAACGCAATGACATCGAGGAAATATTTTTGGATCTAGGGGCACAAAGTCAAAGGGAAGACTTTGAAAGCATATCCGAGGGGGAGCTAAGATGCTGGCGTAGGAGGAGGACCCTAGGCTTGCCACATCCTTTGAACACAGAGAAATAACTCTCAAATCATTCTGAATACCCAAGAAATCCACCTGAGGACTGACAGAACAGACTACACAACCAGAAGGAGAGAAGAGGAAGGTACAAGTGTGGAGATGCGGTTTGGGGGAGAAAAGGGTCATGGGTGCTGCAGAGGGGAAGGAGAAAGGTGACAAAGTGAAAAGCACATGGGGAACTGCACAGGGATAACACTCCCCAAAGCCATTGGCGGAGAAATGAGAAGGGCTGATTTTCGTGAGTTCTTGAAAGCAGCGAGGCTTGAAGACTAGAGTTTTAAAGGTCCCGCAGGCTTGGATGGGATAGAGCCCTGAGGCCACTGCCCTACTCTTGGAGGAGAGGCAGGCAAGCAACCCAGGAGCAAATGGCTCAATCTGAGCCCAAGGCTCACAAGGGAGAGGTTGTTTGCTATCCTTGGAGCCCATCAGTGAGAGGTGTGGAAACAGCCAGAAGACACCACTCCCCTCCCCCACCCCTTGGCATAGACACAGAACCACCTGCTGAGGGTGGCTCACTCTGACGCTGGCCACTTAGCCTGCTTGCTGCAGGTCCCATGCCCCTTCGCTCTGGCACGACTGTCCTTCTTGGTCAATCCTGCATCAATCTCCATGCGGCAAGACCCTCCCACTGAAGATGAGCACAGGTCCCTAAAGTTTGGAGTTTTAAAAGTCAGTGGCTTGGCTGGGATAGGGCCCAAAGTTCACTGCACGGCTCCGGGAAGGCAAGTAATACAGAGATAGGGTGAAAATGGTGATCTGAAAAATGCCTGGGAGGAGATTACTCATTCTTCTGGGAGGGCTTCCCTGAGACAATAAGCACTGAGGCCCCTCTCTCGGGACAAAGACCCCTCTCTTGGGACAAAGGGGCCCCACTTATGCCCTTCAGCATAAACACAGAATCCCCTTCAGTAAACAGCACTGAGCCACCGGCTGTCTATCCTGCTTCTACCAAGCCCCACCCCTGCGCTCTGCCAGGACTGCCCTTCTCTGGCAAGTGTGCCTAAGTTCCAGCACAACGGGCCCCATCCTGAAAAGTCCAGCAGAAACCCCCACACACACCATGTCTCCCAGCCAGAGTTCCACAAGGCTTCAGTTCTAGTGGAAGTAACATCAGGTCTCATTTAACAAGTAGACCAGAGCACGCTTAGTTAAAACTCATCACTCTCTGACCAAGGTCCAAACACTGCCAACTGCAGGCAAGGAGAGCCTTTGCAGACTACTGGCCTGAAGGATGGAACAACCAAAACACAGCAGTAGAGCGCACACGGCACACACCAGAGGTACTCCCTGTAGCACCAGGCCCTGGACATTATGTGACTTCTTCACGAAGCCATTACACTCAGGAACAGGAAACAAAACAGGCTTTTATAACACAGAGACGATAGAAGCTTAGACGAAATGCAAAGACAGAGGAATTCATCCCAAATAAAACAAGAAAGGGTCATGGCCAGAGATCTAATCAAAACGGGTATAAATAATATGCCTCATGGGGAATTTAAAGGAACAATCATAAGGATACTCAATGGACTGAAGAAAAAAAATGGAAGACTTCAGAGAGGCCCTTACCACAGAGATAAGAGAGTTAGTTAAAAAACAATCAGTCAGAAATGAAAAATACAATAGATGAGATTCAAAACAGACAGACGTAATGAACACAAAGATAGAAGAATCCGAGGAATGGATAAGTGATACAGAAGGTAAAATAATGAGGTTGAACAATAGAGAGAAAGAAGAACTGTGGAGCACAAGAACAGACTTAGGAAACTCAGTGACTCTATCAAATGTAATAACATTTGTATTATAGGAGTCCCAGAAGAAGAGAGAGAAAAGGGGGCAGAAATTGTATTTGAGGAAATAGTAGCTGAGAACTTCTGTAATCCGGAGAAGGAAACAGACATCCAAATCCGGGAGGCACAGAGAACTCCCATCAAAATCAACAAAAGCAGGCCGACAGCAAGACATATTGTAGTAAAATTCGCAAAATATACCAATAAAGAAAAAATCCTAGAAGCAGCAAGACAAAAGAAGTCCCTAAATTACAAAGGAAGCCCCATAAGGCTAGTTGCAGATCTCTCAACAGAACTTGGCAGGCCCGAAGGGAGTGGCATGATATGTTCAATGTGCTGAATGGGGAAAATCTGCAGCCAAGAATACTCTATCCAGCAAGGTTGTCATTCAGAATAGAAGAAGAGATAAAGAGTTTCTCAGACAAACAGAAACCGAAGGAGTTTGTGACTGCTAAACCAGTCCTACAAGAAACATTAAAGGGGACTCTTTGAGTGGAAAGGAAAGACCAAAAGCGATAAGAGAAAGGAACAGAAAAAATCTCCAGAAACAACAAAACAAATAGTAAAATGGCACTAAATACATATCTGTCAGTAATTCCTCTGAATGTAAATGGACTCAATGCTCCAATCAAAAGACATGTGGTGTCATAATGGATAAAAATCATGACCCATTGATATGCTGCATACAGGAGACTCATTTTAGACCTAAAGACACATACAGATTGAAAGTGAGGGAATGGAGAATCAGTTCTCATGCAAATGGATGTCAAAAGGAAGCCAGATATAATACTCATATCAGACATACTAGATTTTATTTTTTGATGTTTATTTATTTATTAAGACAGAGACAGAGAGCACGTGAGGGGGAGAGGGGGGAGAGAG
This sequence comes from Felis catus, assembly GCF_018350175.1. Taxonomy (NCBI): domain Eukaryota; kingdom Metazoa; phylum Chordata; class Mammalia; order Carnivora; family Felidae; genus Felis; species Felis catus. The sequence continues at coordinate 115,532,634 of NC_058386.1, read as the reverse complement.
AGAGAGGGAGGGAATCCCAAGCAGGGTCCATGCTCAGTGCAGACCCAATGAAGGGCTCAATCTCATGACTGTGAGATCATGACCTGACCCAAAATCAAGAGTCAGACACTTAAACGACTGAGCCACCCAGGCGCTCTGTGACACATTATATTGTAAACCAGAGACTATAACAAGAGATGAAGACCACTATATTGTAATAAAGGGGACTATCCAACAAAAAGACCTAACAATTGTAAATATTTATGCCCCCAACATGAACATCCAAATATATAAAACAATTAATAACAAACATAAAGGAACTCATTGATAATAATACAATAATAGGGACTTTATCAATGGATAAGTATTCTTAGCAGAAAATCAGCAAGGAAGCAATGATTTTGAATGACACACTGGACCAGATGGACTTAACAGATATATTCAGAACATTTCATACTAAAGAGGGAGAAAACACACTCTTTTCAAGTGCACATGGGATTGTCCAGAATAGATCACATGCTAGGTCACTAATCAGGCCTCAACAAGTACAAAAAGACTGAAATCACACCATGAATATTTTCTGACCACAACAGTATGAAACTTGAAGTCAACTACAAGAAAAAAATTGGAAAAACCACAAATACATGGAGGTTAAACAATATCCTACTAAAAAATGAATGGGTCAACTGGGAAATCAAAGAGGAAATTAAAAAAAAAATACATGGAAACAAATGAAAATGAAAGCACGACAATCCAAAACCTTTGGAATGCAGTAAAAGCAGTCCTAAGAGGGAAGTATATATAATACAGGCTTACCTCAAGAACCAAGAAAAATCTCAAATAAACAACCTACTTTACAGTTAACAGAGTTAGAAAAAGAACAACAAATGAAGCCTAATGCCAGCAGAAAAGGGAAATAATAAAGATTAGAGCAGAAATAAATGGTACAGAAACGAGAAAAACAATTGAACACATCAATGAAACCAGGAGCTTGTTCTTTGAGAAAATTAGAGAAATTGATAAACCCTTAGCCAGACTTATTAAAAAGAAAAGAGACCCAAATAAATAAAATCACTAATGAGAAAGGAGAAATAACAACCAATACCACAGCAATACAAATAATTATAAGAGAATACTATGAAAAATCTTATGCCAACAAATTGGAAAACTTGGAAGAAATGGATAAATTCCTAGAAACATATAAACTACCAAGACTGAAACAGGAAGAAATAGAAAACTTGAATAGATGGATAATCAGCAAAGAAATTGAATCAGTAAGCAAAAACCTCCCAATAAACAAAAGCTCAGGGCCAGATGGTTTCACAGGTGATTTCCACCAAACATTTAAAAAAGAGTTAATACCAATTCTTCTCAAACTATTCCCAAAAATAAAAACTTCCAAATTTATTCTATATTACCAGCACTACTCTGATTCCAAAAACAGACGAAGACTTCATTAAAAAACAGAAGTACAGAGCAATATCACTGATGAACATGGATGCAAAAATTCTCAATAAAATACCAGGAAATCAAATCCAACAATACATTAAAATAATCATTCACCATGATACAAGTGGGATTTATTCCTGGGCTGCAAGTGTGGCTCAATATCCACAAATCAATCAGCACAATACATCACATCAATAAGAAAAAGGACAAGAACCCTATGATCCATTAATAGATGCAGAGAAAGCATTTGACAAAGAGCAACTTCTATGCATGATAAAAACCCAAAACCAAGTACTGTTAGAGGGAACATACCTCAACATAATAAAGGCCATATATGAAAAACCCACAGCTAATATCGTCCTCAGTGGGGAAAAACTGAGAACATCATCTTTAATGGGGAAAAACTGAGAACCTTTCCTCCACGGTCAGGACAGGGATGTCCACTCTCACCACTGTTATTTAACATAATACTGGAAGTCTTAGCCTCAGAAATCAGACAGCAAAAAGAAATAAAGGCATCCAATCAGCAAGGAAGAAGTCAAACCTTCACTATTTGCAGATAACATGATACTCTATACAGAAAACCCAAAAGACTTCACCAAAAAATTGCTATCACTGATAACATGAATTCAGTAAAGTCACAGGATTCAAAACTCAACGTACAGAAATCTGTCACATTTCTATACATCAATAAAGAAGCAGCAGAAAGAGAAATCAATGAATTGATCCCATTTACAACTGCACCCAAAACTATAAGATACCTAGGAGTAAACCTAACAAACGAGGTGAAAGATGTGTACTCTGAAAACTATAAAACACTGATGAAAGTCATTGAAGATGACACAAAGAAATGGAAAAAACGATCCATGCTCATGGATGGGAAGAACAAATACTGTTAAAATGTCCACACTACCCAAAACAGTCGACACAGTTAATGCGATCCCTATCAAAACACCACCAACATTTTTCACAGGGCTAGAACAAACAATCCTAAAATTTGTATGAAACCACAAAAGACTCCAAATAGCCAAAACAATCTTGAAAAAGCAAAGCAAAGCTAGAAGCATCACAATTCTGGACTTTAGGTTTTATTACCAAGCTGTAGTGACCAAAACAGTATGTTACTGGCACAAAAACAGACATGTAGATCAATGGAAGAGAATAGAAAGCTCAGAAATGAACCCACAACTATATGGTCAATTAATCTTCAACAAATCAAGAAGGAATATCCAATGGAGGGGGGGAAGTCTCTTCAACAAATGGTGTTGGGAAAACTGGACAGCAACATGCAAAAAATGAAACTGGACCACTTTGTTACATGATACACACAAATAAATTCAAAATGGATGAAAAACCTACATGTGAGACAGGAAATCATCAAAATCCTACAGGAGAACACAGGAAGTCATTTCTTTGATGTGGACCATAGCAACTTCTTACTAGATATGTCTCCCGAGGCCAGGGAAACAAGTGAAAAAATAAAGTATTGGGACTTTATCAAAATAAAAACCTTCTGCACAGTGAAAGAAACAATCAAAACTAAAAGGCAACCTATGGTATGGAAGAAGATATTTACAAATGACACATCTGATAAAAGGTTAGTATCCAAAATCTTATAAGGAACTTATAAAACCCAACACCCAAAAAACAAATAAAAATTAACAAATTAAAAAATGGGCAGAAGACAGGAATAGACATTTTTCCAAAAAAAGACATTCAGATGGCTAACAGACACATAGAAAAAGATTCTCAACATCACTCCTCATCAGTAAAATGCAAGTCAAAAAGTACAATGAGATATCACCTCATGCCAGTCAGAACGGCTAAAATTAACAACACAGGAAATAACACATGTTGGGGAGGATGTGGAAAAAGGGAAACCCTCTTACGTTGTTGGTGGGCATGCAAACTGGTGCAGCCCCTCCAGAAAACAGTCTGGAGGTGGGGGGGGCTCCTTAAAAAGTTAAAAATAGAACTACCCTGCAACCCAGCAATTGCACTACTAGGTGTTTACTCAAAGGATGCAAAAATACTGATTCAAAGGGATCCATACACCCCAATGTTTATAGCAGCATTATCAACAACAGCCAAAAGATGGAAAGAGCCCAAATGTCCATCAACTGATGAATGGACAAAGAAAATATAGTATATATATTATAAAAGAATATATATATAGTGGAATATTACTCGGCCATAATAAAGAATGAAATCTTGCCATTTGCTACGACATGGATGGAGCTAGAGAGTATTATCCTAAGTGAAATGAGTCAGTTAGAGAAAGACAAATACCATATGATTTCACTCATACATGGAATTGAAGAAACAAATGAACATAGTGGGGGAAAAAAGAGGCAAACCAAGAAACAGACTCAAGTACAGAGAACAAATTGAGGGTTACTAGAGGGGAGATGGGCAGGAAAATGGGTTAAATAGGTGATGGGTGTTAAGGAAGGTGCTTGTTGTGATGAGCGCTAGGTGTTGTATGTAAGTGATGAGTCACTAAATTGTTCAACTCTTGGATTTTGGCTCAGGTCATGATCTCATGGTTTGTGGGATCAAGTCCCTCAGAACTTGCTTGGGATTCTCTCTCTCTCTCTCTTTCTCTTTCAAAATAAAAATATTAAAAAAAATTCTACACCTGAAACTAACATTGCACTGTATGTTAAGTAACTGGAATTCAAATAAAAACTTGGAAGAAAAAATAATAGAACTAGGAAAAAAATACCCTAGGCAGACATTCCCCTGTCCAAGTTTAATAAATGACTATTTTAACAAAAGCGTATGAAATGAAATTGCTGTATGAATGAGACATTTTATGACAAGTTCCAGCCAGTAGCCAACAACATTTTCAATGCAGTGTTAATAATTTGAAATATATTGAAATAATTTTATAAATTAATACTGCGTCGTTGAAAAGCTCAACCCCATAATCATTCTCCTCTGGAAACATTCTATTCCATCTTATTTTTATAAGCACTTTATATGGAAATATGATATGTTGTTCCTGTTAAGCAAACTACTTTAGGAGGCAATAACTGGATCTATTAAATAATTAGCATGCAGATAGGGGAAAGCTAGGTGCCTTGTGGAAGATCTAAAATGGTTATTGGGAGCAAAGCGATATTCATATTTTTAAACTATATCAGAAATTGCAGATGCCAAGCACATTCACAATAACGGTCAAGTCAGTCATGGATTAGCTACGGACACGGTGCTAGCATTTTAGTGTGAAAATCATTTTGGTAATATAAATGTGAGCAAACCTATGAGGATCTAGAAAGGCCAGATAAAGCGTAAAATATATCCTGGCTGCAGCAGGGTAACAGAGTCATTCTAGGAAGAGGCTATATAATGTAGATTATTCATGACCTAAGAGAAAACTTAGCGACACACGGAAGACTCTTACTAATAGAAATGGAGATGATAATACACACATTTATTAAATGCCCAGAGGGGTAGCAAGTATGATATTGGACATATAAAAAGGCCAAGTGCTTCTCTCTCAGCACTACGAAGGAAATATCAGAATGTCCCTAAAGATAGGTAAGGCATAAGCCAGTGAGTTTGTTTTAATAAAAGATGTGGTTGGCAGAAACAGAGGAAATTAATGACCAAATAAGTAAGTGACCAGATTTTTGCCTCTGCTATAACCACAGACAAACTCCATCTCTCTGCCACAGAAAAACAAACAAATAAACAAAAAGGAAACTCTAAAGATTTAGGGTGACACCCAAATTATTCTCCGTTTATATTCTTCAGAATGGCCATGAGGGAGAACACATGAAAATATTAAAATAAGGTGAAGTTTTAGAGCTGACGAAGATAATCATCTCAAAGTGCGTTTCTGGTTAGTAAAGAACTATATGGAAAGATTGAAGCCGGGTGTTTTCACATATCTATCATTTCCCTTAATACTCAAAATGTTAATAATTCCCATGGAAAACAGAGATCCCCCCCAAAAAATAAATGACTTTATCCTCTGGTCAGGCAAGCTAGTGAGTGGGTAGATCTGGGGGTCAAATTCAGGTGCTCTGATTCCTAGCCCAGAAACATGGCTATGAGAGCTTTACTTCGTTCTTGATCAATCGGTCTCTCTTCTCACTGAGAAGGTCCCCATTGACTCAAAGTGGAAGCCACCTCATGTTAATATTCTACTCAGAATGTAGATGCTGCCTTGAGACGCCATTTGTTCATGTTCGTATGACCCACTTAATTGATTTTTTGCCCTTATTTTAAATAATCTAAATCTTTTTTTTTTAATCACAAGAACAATCACTCAATAATGTTGATGAAATTCCGGCTTGAAAAGCCACATCATTTCAACCAACACAACAAACAGACACTAGTTGACTTATGAGGCGATGTGTGGCTCTTGATGTTTCTTACCTGAGGATTCAGAGTTGCTTGCAGTAGAAACCAGTGCAAATAAACATCCCTCTAAGAAAAGGAGATGCTTGGCTTTATTGAGCATGTGCCATATTAAATTGAACTGCAACTTCAGTGATAACAACTGCTAATCAGATCATTCCTTTAAGCAATTGAAATGCATCTAACTCTTCAACTTAAAATTGGCTATTGTGTGGTTTTCCAGTTTCCACATTCGGTGTTCAACCTAGTATGAAATATTTGCTATATACAAATAGGAAGAGGGATAAGTTACTACTTCAAGGCTTTTTGGTATGCTGTTAAAGTTTGGAAATATGCTGGTTAACATAAAAAACAATTCCCCTAGTAGCTGAAGGAAGTATCACGTACATAGGAACCTATCTCCCAGCCCTGCTGAGAATGAGAGCCAGTAACACTTAAGGATTTCCCACAGGTTGGTCTTGGCATTCAGAAATAGCCTGGGAATGAGCAAGTGACAAGTAGGCTGAAAAGGGGAATTCTTTCTCTTCCTTTACTGAAAGACAGGAAGCTGAGCTTCTTTAACGTTTGCTCACGAGTTAACGAATTCAATGTTTATAATAATAAATCTGAATCACTGACCTCTACTCTTCCTTCTTGATATTCATACAAAACGACTCCATAAAAGACAGCATGGAGAAAATGAGGCGCAAACAGATCTTTTTTTTAAATCAGATCTTCTGGGGAAAGTAAAACAAAACAAAACAAAACAAAAGGAATGAAAGATAAGAAGGTCGAAAGTAAGTCTGACTGATGTCTTGGGGTGTAAGTTACAAAAGTATGACAAACAATCCAAAATGCTTCTGTCATGTCCTGAAGGGCCATTCATATGTTTCCTTGCGCTCAAGGTGAAGGCCCTGGCTTCTGTCTCCCATGTGAGCCGATTAGGTTTTACTCACCTCCCAGGTCTCTAAATGTGCCTCTAACCCCAGGTGACCCTATTGCAAAGGTATGCCTGGCACCAAAGAGGATAAGTGATACAGTGAAGGAAATCCCCTGTGAGAAAAGCAACCAAAAGTACAAGTAACCAGCCATTTAACCAAATTACTGTGGTGAAACAGAGCTGACAGAAAATTGGTAGACATAAGTTCTGTCCTTGGACCACTTAGAAATAAGCTAGAGGAGATAACATAGATTTGAAACAATAAAGAGGGACCTTCAAAAAGACTCTTGGCACAATTTGATTTCAGAGGAGAAAACGATCAGGGCATACCGGACTTGTCAAGAAAGTCCACAGGGAGAACACGGGTATTGAATTGCATCTTAAAGACTGGGTAGGATTTAAATGGGCAGAGAATAACAGTATCCGTGGCTTGAGCGCTTATTCTGTGCCAAGCACTGGGCTAGGTCTTTTACATACATTATGGGATTGACTTCTTACCTAGGGGAGGTTTTATTCTCTCCCCCCGCCCCCCCGTGTTACAAATCAGGAAACAGGGGCTCGGGAAGATTAACTGACTTTCCCAAGGCCAGACTTCTACAAAGTGCCTTCAGGGAAAGGCCACAGTCATGACTTACTTGGTTTTGCATAGTTGCCCCTGCTTGCCTCTCCAGCCTCTTCTTACGCCGCTCACATGCTCATTCAACACACTCCATCATAGGGACGCCTGGGTGGTGCAGTCGGTTAAGCGTCTGACTTCAGCCAGGTCGCAATCTCGAGGTCCGTGAGTTCGAGCCCCGCGTCGGGCTCTGGGCTGATGGCTCGGAGCCTGGAGCCTGTTTCCGATTCTGTGTCTCCCTCTCTCTCTGCCCCTCCCCCGTTCATGCTCTGTCTCTCTCTGTCCCAAAAATAAAAAATAAAAAACGTTGAAAAAAAATAAAAAAAAAAACCCACCACACTCCATCATAAATGAACCAATCTCTTTCATTATAGAGTGTTCACATTTTGAGTTACCTCTCCTTTCATAAATCTGCCTTCTTTGCCCACAAAACTTCTATGTATCTATCAGATTTTTTTTTTAAGTTACTTCTTTAAAGAGGCATCCTCCGACTGCTGATCTAAATTAGGTCCCAATTATACACATACAATTCATGGCACTTATCATAGTTTATATCTAAATAATTACATACATGTTGTGCTAGAGATCACTAGGCCAGCAAGCTGGAAATCAGGTTAGGAGTTGAGATTGGAGTTTTGAGTCTGAATTCTGCAGGCTGGAAACACAGACAAGGTGTCTGTGTTGCAGTCTTGAGAATAATTCCTCCTCCTTGGGGAACCCTCGGTCTCTGTTCTCTCAAGGCCTTCAGTTGATTTGATGAGGCCCACCCACACCATGGAGAACAATCTGCTTTACTCAATGTATACTAAGTTATATGTGAATCACATCATCTTAAAAAAAAAAAAAAAAGGAAACTTCTGTAGCACCATCTGCACTGGTAATTGACTGAACAATGTTGCACTATAGGCTAGCCAAGTTGACATATAAAATTAAACATCATCATACATGTCTGGTTAAGGACTTTTTCCCTGCTTGACTGTAAGCTCCATGAGGGTAGAAATCCAGGCCGTTTTTTTCAAAACTGTATCCACAGTGCCTAGAACAGTGTTTGACATATAACATACGCTCAAAAATTATTACTGCTGAACGGAAGGCATATCGCCAAGTCTTGACGATTGGGTGACCTAACATTGGCGGAAAAGGGAGAATAGAAAATGGTAACTGACTATAAGATAATAAGCATTTCTAGCCAGTCAGGTTTAATTCAATGCAACCAACAATTATGTACTGGCTTTTATCAGCACAAAACTATCTTTGGTATACCGGGAATACCAAAATGAATATAACAGAAGTGAAACAAATGCTATAATACAAAGATGTTTATTGCCACAGTATTTATAGCATCAAAGATTGAAAACAATCCGTATGTCCAGCAACAGGGAACTGAATGAATGATTATTGGTGTTAAAGCGAGCACTAATAACTAGGTTTGAAAAACTGATGAATGGCGTACCTTTTCTACTATGGACTGATAGTAACTCATTCATTTATATACAAAACTAGATGTCACGAAGCAGCACTGGTCTACTAGAACTGACCTTGTCAGCCTGGGCTTAGTTAGAGACAAAGTTGCTACAACAGGGTGGTCCCATCTTCTGATATTGATATGCACTATGTGTCAAGCACCGTTCTAGATGTGAGACATACAACAATAAACAAAAACAGACACATTTTCATGCACTCACGGGGAGAAAAATAAAGCACAGAAAGGAAAAACAAATGTCTGGAATGAGAATTCACATATTAGAAACATCAAAAAAAGACTTCGAGAGAAAGTGACAAGTAAAAACTTTAAAGAAGTGAGGGGGTGAGCTATTTGTATATCTGGAGGGGGGGTTCCATGCAGAGGGAACAGCATGTGTAAATAGCCAAGATGGGAGCCGTCCTGCCATGTTTGATGTTGGAGCAGAGTGAAAAAGAGGCAGAGCAGTAGGACCTGAGATCAGAGATATAATGGTAGGAATGGGGGGGAGATGAGATGGAAACATGGTATCATGTGTGAATGTGAGGAGAAAAATAATCTTGGAATTCATTGGAACATGAGGTACAAGACGGTGGAGAATGTTAAATGGAAATGTAGCATCTATACCCACTAAGCACAAAGAAAGACCTTGTCCCCATAAACAACTTATCTAGACCCTGGTCAAACTCACAAACCCTTGAAATTCACTTATATAACACTTGAAGCCAGACTTTAGACACTTGGACGATTCTCACAGTAACACACCATTTCAATAACTATGCCTAAACATATCCCACCAACACCAGAATGTCTCTCTTGCTGCCCAAGTATTACACGAGAAATTTTTCTTATTTTTATAGGTTTCATAACTGGATCCATTCAGATTAAGAATATTGACTTTGGACTGCCGGATGAAGTGCTTCAAATATCTAAGATCAGAAAGTCTACAATATAGTCTTACTTTCCATATGGAGACTCCAAATTGGGTAGACATAGCCAAACTTCATTAAGCCTAGTGAGAACACTGGGAGTGGAGCAAAAGGGACACTGACAGCAGTATAAAATTCAGGATAGTAATTACTTTGTTAAGAGAGGCATAGTCACAGGGAAGGACTATAAAGAGGGTCTGAGGGGTGCTTGATATGATTGATACATGAATAGTGTATTTACACTGTAAAAAATTTATTGAATTGCATGCTTATGATTTGTGCACCTTTCTTTATTCATGCCTACTTAACAGATGTACTTAGGGGCGCCTGGGCGGCTCAGTCGGTTAAGCGTCCGACTTCAGCCCAGGTCACGATCTCACAGTTCATGAGTTCGAGCCCCGCGTCAGGCTCGGTGATGACAGCTCAGAGCCCGGAGCCTGCTTCAGATTCTGTGTGTGTCTCTCTCTCTGCCCCTTCCTTGCTCGTGCTCTGTCTAGAGCTCTCCCTCTCAAAAATACACATTAAAAAAAAATAATAAATAAAATAAAATAAAATAAAATAAAATAAAATAAAATAGACATGTACTTAAACGTCAGAATGGAAACCAGAGGTAGAGCTGTCAAAGTAAAGGAATGATCACAATCAGCCAATGGCTGTCCAGGAGATGGTGAAGACAGATCCAATCCCACCATAAGAAACCTGGCAGAGTTAAAGAAAGTACTTCTCATATGGCCCAAAATGAAAGCCCTTCCCAGTTCTAGAAGAAGAAAGTGAGACTAAAGGTAGGGTGGGAAAATAAGTGGAAAGAAGAATGAAGGTAGTTGGCACCCTAGAATGGGAAGTAGGAATCCTATTACAAAGCGTGGTATAACCCTTTATAATATATATGTGTGTGTATATATATGTATGTATATAAGTTATATATACAAACATATATATATATTTTTTTTCACTCATGTGGAATTTAAGAAACAATACAGATGAACGTATGGGAAGGAGAGGAAAAAGGGGAAGAGAGGAAAACAAACCACAAGAGACTCAAAGAGAACAAACTGAGGGTTAATGGAGGGAGGTGGGTGGGGGATGGGCTAGATGAGGGATGGGTACTAAGGAGTGCTGTGATGAGCACTGGGTGTTGTAGGTAAGTGATGAATCACGGAATTCCAGCCCGGAAACCAATATTGCATTGTATGTTAACTAAAATTTAAATTAAAAAATTAAAAAATAGAGCAAAGAAAATAATTAAATACTACTACTAATAAAGGATCGTATAACAATGGCCATCCAGCCATGCGGTGATGGAGGGTAACATGCAACCTGTTTTTCTTGTAATCCCAGAGCAACACTTACGTGTCCCTGCGATGAACGTACTGCCGAACCACCGAAGACAACTCCACCTGAGCGGGGTTTGGCTCTATTTCTGAAGGAATGGAGCCAATGCCTACAAGCAGAATGTTTACCTTATATCTCTTTGGCTTATGATGGGTCATACATTTTCAGTAGAAACCACATGACAAGTGGTCAGAAGCTGCACATTATGCAGCAGATCTCAGTGGCACTACATTAGCACCGCCATTTCTCCATGCTCGTAAACGCAAAGAGAATCTCTCCCACCCCATTTTTTTGGAAAGATTCAATTATTTACTAGGGGAAGAGGGTGTCCATCATATGACATCTTGCTCTGGATAGCTACAACATGATAAGTTGCAGGACGCCCTACTTACCTGCAAGGCCATCAAATCTTATACACACAACTACCAAACCATTGAACTAACTGTAATAGTAGGATCCGTAACTTGAACGTATTGCCCGCCAGCCCATAAAAAATAATAATGAAGGGTTTCATAATGCTTCATATCCTGTTTACCTCTCTCATCTAGACTTTCCTCTCTATACTCTTTTCTGTATTACTTAATCTGACTTAGTCTCCTGCCTATCCTTTCTAAACTCTTGGGAACTTGTTTCCTATTTAATCTATTCTCTTACATCTTCGACCTCTTCCTAGAACCGTTCCTCCCCCTCCTCACCTTAATTGAGACCCGGATGTCCCATGAGGACATGCAGCTGGCAAAGGTGAATATTTTTCTGTCATAATCCTAGAATCCAGATCCAGGAGCAGCCTTATTCCTCACTGCTACTTCAAAATCATGTCTTCTCTTTTCTTCAAAATCCCAAGCTCCATTAAAGCCCATGCCACCAGACAAAACCACCCGCTACCATTCCTAGTCCCTGCCAACTACTTACCTCCCAGTGCCTCTTCTTCATTCATTAAAAACTTGGGCTATGGCTGTCTGACATCATTTCCAATTCTGTTCCAGTCATGTTTAGTGATGTTAGTAACCACATACATGGAATGTGCAATACTAGATTCACAGCTTCTTAACTTCCTCCACCTTGCCCAAGCCACTCACTCTCATGTACACATACTCAAGTTCAGCATTATAAATAACTGCACCACTCCTGAAATCTTGATTTCAACCTCGCAGCCTTCCTCCTGTTCCCCAAGTCCAACAATTTTGCCACCAATTTATAATCTCCAATCCATTAACCCCATGGCATTTTCAAGTCCCATCACCACTTTTGCATCCTCCCTTCTTTATCCAAATTACATCCCATTAGCCAGCACTATAATCACTCTCTTTCTTATACCCTCGCCCTTCTAATCCTCTAAGCAAGGAGTGAAATCTCAACCTTAGTTGAACCCAAATATATCATCTCCTCACATGAAAAACTTAAAAGCTGAATATTGCATGGGAAAATTCTCTTTAAATCTCTTGTCATAAGCCTCACATGGGCACTCCACAGTGCCCAGCAATCCTACCTTTCCCTCGATAAATTTGCTTTCACCATATCCATTCTGTACCTTTCCTTCTTTCCTCAAACCTACTACAGCCTCAGTCACACACTCACGGCAGATGGCTTCACCTTATTCTTCTTTGAGAAATTAGAAGTAATTGACTTGACTTCTCTCAACTGCTTCTTAAGGCAACCGATGACCCCCATGTTTCCAAATCCAGTGGACGCTTCTCTGTTTGTCTTAAACACTCTCTTTCTTTAAACACTCTCATCTCACAACACACAGGAAATTGCACCCTTCTGATTTTCTTCATACCCAGCTGGCCAAGCCTCAGTATTATTTTCCTCTTCTTATCCTTTCATTGTTGAAGAGTCCCAATATTGAAAGGTACTCTCCTCTAAAAGTACTTCATTCCTGAAAAAGTCTCACCCAAGCACACGGCTTTAACTATCACCTGTATACCAAATTTACAGCTTCAGCTTTGACCTTTTCTACGAACTTCAGATTGTTTTATTCTTAACATCTTCACACAGTTCTCTATTGAATATCCAAACTCAATATGATTCAAAACCCTGATTTTTCACTCCATAATTAATGCTTACTCATTCCTCAGTCTTACATGTTCTAGCAAATGGCACTACCATCCATTCAATGGCTCAAACCAAGAATCAAGAGGCCATCCTTAATTCTTTCCACTCCCTAATCATTTATATACAATCCAACAACAACTTTTGTTAATTTACCTTCAAAATATATCCCTGAACTTATGCACTTCTCTCCATACTTACTGCTTTCAGGATAATACAAGTCATTATTATGTCTCACCAGCTTGTTTTCACTCTTGCCCCTCACACCTGAGAGTCTAATTGCCAAACAGTTAATTATCAACCATAAATTAGACCATGTCATTTTCCTGCTAAAATCCCCTCAGTGGTCTCCCATTACACTCAGAATCCAGTTCCTGGTCTTTCTCATGGGTTACATGGCCTCAGAGGATCTGCCCCTGCTAGTTTTTCTATCTCACTTTATCCCTCTCTTCTTCTCATTTTAACAACGCCGTCCTCCTTTTTGTTTTTGAAAGCAGCAAAGCTCTTTCTTATCTCAGCATCTTTGTGCTTGCTGATTCCTCTACCTAGAGTGCTCTCTTCTCAGCTCTTCATATGACTGGCCCTTTTCTGATCATTTAAATCTCAGGACACATGTCATGTCTTTGGAAAGGCCTCTTCTGAGAAGTCTTTTCAAAGCAGCCACCCCTCTCCCCTACCACACTCTTATGCACCACTCTGTTCATTTCTTTCGTATCAAAACAACCTGTGGTTTTGTTTTTGTTTGTTTATTGGGTTATTTTCTTATACTCCACCTAGAATATAAGTTTTTTGAAGCCCTATCTTGCCGTTCCTATTGCGGGCATATAGAGCACCTTGACTATATGGTCCAATCAGTTGTAAGGAGTATACCCCAACAAGAGGCAACTCAACTGGAAAAAAATGACAATTCCAACTTCTCCCCTCCATATAGGGTAGCTAGAAGCATAGTTTAGAGGTATCTACCACCCAAGTCTCATACTATCCTCTGCTTAACTATTCAGAAAATAAGTCTAATAATGAAACTAACTTGAAAGGATATTTTGCTGTATATATCTAGAACCAAAAAAAAAAAAAAAAACTACTCAAACTCTTCACTTCTATTAACCAAATATTTATTCAGTGCCCACTCTGGTTCTAAAGCCCATTCCTCAACATATGTGATACAGTAATCAATAAGACAGGGGCTCTGTCCTCAAGAAACACACGGCCTTGTGGGGAAGTGGGAGGGGGGAGATATAAAACCTAAATATCTCTACTACAACTCCTTCATAAAGCAGTGAGAAATGCTGTCCTAAAGATGCAAAAGGAGGTCAGAACACAAGAAAGGTGGGATCAATGAAGGCTTTTCCCAAAAAGAGACATACTTGGACTTCTATTTGAAGCCAACATTACTGTAGAAAAGACATAAATCATACACAAACTAACCCAGAGTGCATCTGGAGGTTTCCTGAATGGAAATGGAAACACACTAACTGTGGCATTTTCTATACCTGTTAGCAAGATCAAGTCCAATCCTGGGGTCCCTAGACTCTGTTTGAAAGCCTCATGCATCAGAAGCACTTCTGTGTCCTTGAACTTTCTTTGCAGTAAGAACCATAGAGTGTCAGGGCAAGGGAACAACTTAGTGGAAATCATTTATCTGCTCAGCTATCAAAGAATCATGCACTCACCACGTCATGTCTAAAGGGTCAAGATGTCAGAAAAAGTACAGCTTCCTGATGTGCAATTGATTACATAAAAGCAAGAGGACAGTTTGCCAGAAACTTCTATTCTAACTCTTACACACCAGTAGGACAATATATAAAACTACCACATTAGGACAATATATAAAACTACCACATTATAGAGACTGGTCCTAGCACTTACAGAAGAGGCCAGGGTTTCCCCAACTCAGAAATCAGAATCTCTAAATAGTCCAGTGCTTCTTAGTGCATTGAATGAAAACTCATAAGTACATGTAAGCTTAAGTAGAACATTCTATTGCCTGAATTCTAGTTTTCCCATATGTAAAAAGAAGTTAGTAATACCAATATCTTTGACTTATTCTAAGCACCAAATGAAATAATAGATGTTCTGCAATATCGCCTGATATATTTACAAGTGTAATATTACTTCCATGCCACACTACCTTCTAAAAAAATCGCCATCTTTTTTTTTTTAACATTTATTTATTTTTGAGACAGAGAGAGACAGAGCATGAATGGGGGGAGGGCCAGAGAGAGGGAGACACAGAATCTGAAGCAGGCTCCAGGCTCTGAGCTGTCGGCACAGAGCCTGATGCGGGGCTCGAACTCACGGACCGTGAGATCGTGACCTGAGCAAAGTCGGACGCTCAACCGACTGAGCCACCCAGGCGCCCCAAAATCGCCATCTTTTTATCTTCAATTCAGAGGACATACTTTACTATCTACTCCTGCCTCACTGATGAATATCAATGGTTTTACCCTCATTCTATCACCAGCAATGGAACTTTCTCCAAGAAATGTTAGAGTCCTTTTGAATAATAGTGCCTCATCATTCAGTAACTTTTAGAAACCCTACTAATGTATCATTGACAATTGATCCCAGAACCCTGAATAAAATATTAAGTTTTTTATTTAAAAATAAAATTAAGACCCAGCCAGTGCAATAAGGCAAGAAAAAGAAATAAAATGCATACATATTGGCAAGGAAGAAATAAACCTATCTCTATTCACAGATGACATGACTGTCTACACAGTAATCCCAAGGAATCTAAATATACATGTATACCCTAGAACTGAGTTCAGCAAAGTTGGGATACAAAGTGATGTAAGGACAATATACAAAAGTCAAGTGCATTCTTACATACCAGCAATGAAAAACTGGAAATTAAAATTTGAAATAAAAAAATAAAATTTGCAGTAGCACTAAGATGTTAGGTGTTTGAATATGAATCTAAATACATAAGTATCTGTTCATATAAATCTATAAAGCACTAAAGAGAGAAATTTAAAAAGAGCTATATAAATAGAAATGTATTTCATATTTATGAATTGGAAGACTCAACATTTTTAAAATGTTGATTCCTCCTTACTTTTTCTGTTCATTCAATGCAAACCCAATCAACTCCCAGTAAAAATTTTGTAGCTATTGACAAGCTGACTATAAAATTTATGTGGAAATATGAAGGATTTAGAGTAGCCAAAACAACTTTGAAAAAGAACAAAGTTGTAAGATATTACTTGATATTAAGGTTTATTATAAAACTATATTAAGCAATACAGCATGGCAGTGGCATAACAATAGACAACTAGTTCAATGGAAGAAAATACAGAGTTCATAAATAAACCCATACATATATGGACAACTAATTTTTAACAAATGCCCAAATGCAATACTGCAGTGATAGGATGGCCTTTTCCATAAATGGTGTTGGAACAATTGGATATACAAGAAAAATTAAAAAAAGAAATAACTTGAATCTTTACCTCATACCATATACAAAATTTAATTCAAAATGAAACATAAACCTAAAGTTAAACCTTAAAACTATGTAACTTCTAGTCTAAAGCATGGAAGAAAATCTTTGTGATTCTAGGTTAGACAGAAATTTCATAGATATGATACCAAAACACCAAATGCATAAAGAATAAATTAATAGATTGGACTTCAACAAAATTTTAAAAATCTTCTCTCTTAAGCGTTGTTAAGAAAATGAAAAGATAATGGGGCGCCTGGGTGGCTCAGTCGGTTAAGTGTCCGACTTCAGCTCAGGTCATGATCTCGCACTCCGTGAGTTCAAGCCCCGCATCGGGCTCTGTGGTGACAGCTCAGAGCCTGGAGCCTGTTTCAGATTCTGTGTCTCCCTCTCTCTCTGACCCTCCCCTGTTCATGCTCTGACTCTCTCTGTCTCAAAAATAAATAAATGTTAAAAAAATTAAAAAAAAAAAAAAAAGAAAAGAAAATGAAAAGATAAGCCAAGGCCTGGGAGAAAATATTGGAAAATCATATATCCAATCAAAGACTTGTATCCAGTATGAATAGAGTACTTTCAAAATTCGACAGTAAGAAAACTAACAACCCTCAGGGCACCTGGATGGCTCAATTGGTTGAGTGTCTGACTCTTGATTTCGGCTCAGGTCATGATTCCAGGGTTGTGGGATCAATCCCCACATCAGGCTATGTGCTGAGCATGCAGCCTGATTAAGATTCTTTCTCTCTCTCTCCTTGTGCCCCCTCCCCTGCTCACATGTTCTCTTTCTCTCTCTCAAAAAAAAAAAAACCAAAAAAAAACAGAAAGAAAATTAATCCAATAAAAATAGGTCAAAAATTTGAAGAGACATATCAACAAATAAGATTCATAAATGGTCAATAAGCACATGAAAAGATATTCAACATGGTAATTTGGAAAATACAGATAAAGCCACAATGATATACAAATAAACACCTACCAAATGGCTGAAATTAAAAGACTGATCATACAAAGTGTTGGGGAGTGTACTCTAATCTTTCCACTCTCCCATTCCCACTACCACTCTAGTTCAACTTCCTATGAACCCTCGTCTTTCCTGTTAAAATAGTTCCCCAACGGGTCTCCTCATTTTTCCTGCTGCCACCCTCCAGTTGTTCACACTGCAAACAGTGTGCTGTGATCTCAGTGTTTGTGCCCCCCCCCACACAAATTTATATGTTGAAATCCTAATGTCCAATGTGATGGTCTTAATAAGTGGAGCGTTTGGGAGGTGATTAGGTCATGTGAACAGAGCCCTCACGAATGAGATTAATGTTCTTATAAAAGAGACTCGAGCGCTCTCTTGCCCCTTTTCACCATGTGAGGAGATGTCTGTGACCCAGAAGAGGGCCTTCATCCAACCATCTGGTGCCATGATCTCAGACTTTTAGCCTCCAGAACCGTGAGAAATAGATTTGTTTTTTATAAACTATCCAGTCTGTGGTATTTTGTTATAGCAGCCTGAACAGACTAAAACAGAAAATTGGTACTGGAAGTGAGGTTGCTGCTGTAACAAACACCTAAAAACGAGGAAGCAGCTTTGGAACTAGGCAATGGGCAGCAGCTGGAAGAGTTTGAAGAACATTCTAGAAAAAGTCTATTTTGGTAAATAGACTGTTTAGGGCAATTCTCATTGAAGGCTCAGAAGGAGAAGAGATAGAGAAAGCTTTAATCTTTGTCTTCCTGTTTTCTTCAATTGTTTCCTTTTTTTTCTTTTCTTAAATTGAAGTATAGTCGACACACAATGTTTACATTAGTTTCAGATGTACAACATAGCAATGTGACAAGTTTATACGTTATGTTATGCTCTCCACAAGTGTAGTTACCATCTGTCACCATACAACACTATTACAATACCATTGACTATATTCCTTAGGCTGTACTTTTCATCCCCATGACTTATTCATTAATAAGACTTATTCATAACTGGAAGCCTACACCTCCAGCTACCCTTCACCCATTTGCCCATCTCCCCACTCTCCTCCCCTCTGACGATCATCAATTTCTTCTCTGTGTTTCTGGGCCTCTTTCTGGAGAAAGCCTCAATCTTCTCTTGTGCCTCTCTCCTGCTTCATCAATATGCTTCACCCAATGCTTTTTTCTTGCTTTTTAAAAACTATATCTTATGCCTCCTTCCACTTATGTATCTTATACATCTCGTCAGACAAAACCAGACAAAACTACATGTTGTATTTCCTGAGCACATTATTTTATTTCAGACCTCTGTACCCTTTGCAAATCTCTTCTTTTCACATGGAATGTCCTCTCTTCTCCTGGCCAACTTGTAACCATGTGTCAATATTCTGCAACAACATCATTTCTTCTGTAATGCCATCCTCCAAAAATCTCTTCTGTGCTCTCCTAGCACTTTAGGTTTCTTCAGACTATAACAACTCTCTTGGTGTATTACAAGAACTAATTTACATGTCTGCCTCTTCTATGCTTGTGAGCCCTTTAACGGTATGAATTGCGACTTTATGTATTTAGTGCTACCATAGCACTTAATTCATGATAGGTGCTCAGTAAATGTTTGAGAAAGATGAAATATTCTTAAACCTAATTTATGTCCACTCTAAAGCATTCTTTCTTGTTTATGCCTAAGCTGTCCTTAGTGTGGGAATGATTAGCAATAAGCTTAATTCTTTTCCTTTCCTTTCCTTTCCTTTCCTTTCCTTTCCTTTCCTTTCCTTTCCTTTCCTTCCCTTCCCTTCCCTTCCCTTCCCTACCTTTCCCTTCCTTTCCCTTCCCTTCCCTTCCCTACCTTTCCTTTCCTTTCCCTTCCCTTCCCTTCCCTTCCCTTCCCTTCCCTTCCCTTTCCTTTCCTTCCCTTTTCTTTCTTTCTTTCTTTCTTTCTTTCTTTCTTTCTTTCTTTCTTTCTTTCTTCTTTCTCTATAAATAGGAGAGGATCATTAAGTGTCATCTGGGGACTTCCATGCTCCCTGTGTCTTGGTACCAAGCAAGGTGGTCCCTTTTCAAAAATTGCAAATTTAACAAAAACAAATGAGCTCTCAGATCTGGAAGAGATTCTTGACTTTGGGCTCTTTTCCACAGGAGGTGAAAGGCAAATCAGTGATTGCTTCGAGGTGAAGTTTTGTATTTTTGGTTTTCCTTCACTTTCTTTCTATCTACATTGCTTTTATTTTTGGTACTCACTAGTGCCAATACCGGCAGGTTCACACAGGTAAAAATTGGAAGTTTAAACCCTCTTTTCCTTATTTAGGCGTGTTGATGGAGTCCTGGTTTTCAGCTCCATTTGCTGTCTGTGTTGAATGCATCAGCCATTTACAAAATGTCTGAACATTTATGTGGAGGAAGTTACATAAGAAGGGAGGCTGGGTACTAGAAATCCGAGAAGTTTTTTCAGACACAGCATGATACTATGAAATACTTATAGCCTCAGTGTAGCCCTGAACTGATATCGTTTTCTTCAGGAGATTTCTGGGGTTTCTGTCATAGTCATATATCACCTTCAAACAACAACCCTAATAGTCCTCCAAGGAGATCAACCTTACACTCCCTAACATGTTTGTAGAGTTGTTTATGGCTGCATGAACTGTATTGTTACCATAAACCTGGCCCCTGGAGGACTGTGTTTTATATTTTCTTGCTGTGATGGATGATTCTCTCAGAAGTTTATATTATTAGCTTAATTGCTCCCAGCTTCATTTGGAGGGGAATGGGTACAAGAAGCGTGGTCCAACCTTAAAGCAACTAGACAATAATTACCTGGCCCGTACCCAAACTTGCCATTTCTTGCATGCCTCTCAGGGACACTTAAAATTCTTTGGAACACATATGAGATTTGAACTTAAGATATGTCAAAAGTTTTGGGGACAGAAAGATCAGTTTGTTTCTTCCCAGCAGTCCGCATATGGGTAGAAGACTAGGACGAGGGGCAGATTCAAGAGCGAAGTAAACTTTGGCTCAATGTCAGAATGTGCCTTCTGTTAGTCAAACTGGATGAGACCTCATACACTTTCTTACTGAGACCTAGTATGCTTTCTTAATAATAATGACAACTCCAAAATTTTCACCTAGAAGACATTTAAGAGATGGCACTCCAGGGGCACCTGGGTGGCGCAGTCGGTTAAGCGTCCGACTTCAGCCAGGTCACAATCTCGCGGTCCATGGGTTCGAGCCCCGCGTCAGGCTCTGGGCTGATGGCTCAGAGCCTGGAGCCTGTTTCCGATTCTGTGTCTCCCTCTCTCTCTCTCTGCCCCTCCCCCGTTCATGCTCTCTCTCTGTCCCAAAAATAAATAAACGTTGAAAAAAAAATTAAAAAAAAAAAAGAGATGGCACTCTAAGTCATAAGTGTATCCTAAAGAATTGCATTGGAAGCTCTGCTTGCATAGCAATTCACATGATTGTGAAAGCATCATTTGTCCATCCACATCAGTGAATTGAGGAAAAGTGATACATGTTTGGGAGGAAGTTAAAGGTCCCTGAGCCACTTCTGCTGCTGCTGCTGCTGCTGCTGCTCAGGCCACAAGTAATGCATTGTTTATAATGCAAATTGTTTGATTTTTTTGGTACAATTATCAGAGAGACAATTCTTGCTTAGGATAGATTCCATTCTTCTGTGTTTCCATGGATTGACTTTTTTTAGAAAGGAACTTGACCTCTGTCACTTTGTGATATACATTCTAGATGTAATTCTGAAATAATTCTGCTATTTTAAGGAGTGATGCATGTAGAATTTCACCTTCTGCCAATTGTAAATATACATAAAAAACCCAAAGGAGGTAGACAAGGCAGGAAGTTTTGGTCTTATTTATATAAGGAAAAATGGAAGGTTCCTAACTAATGTTAGCATTTACCGCAGGTAAAACTTTAGAAAAGGAAGAAGCAAAGTTTAGGTGGCGTAAAGTTTCATGTTTAACATATTGGCAGACCCAAGTAAGATACTAATCCCTTCCATTTTGTCTACCAGACAACTTGGTTACCTATACACAGGTGAGTTATAGATTTATAGACAGAATTCCAGATTTTTAACTATCTAAACAATGCCTGAAGTTAAAGTAAATTTTGATTTTTACTTTGTTAAGTTTTTCATTTTACTGGTTTATTTATCAGTTTCATACATACACATATACACACACATATGCCCCAAAACACACACACACACTCCCATATCAAAACTTTACAGTTACTTTAGGTTGGAAAAGAACTAAAGAATGACCAGAAAGGCAGCAGGCAAGCTGAGTGTTAGGTGAGGACATCAGTTCTGCTTCCTTTTTTTGTTTTTATTGAGGTATAGTCAACACACAATGTCACATCAGTTTCACGTGTACAACCTAGTGATTCAACAAGTTTATACATTATGCTATGTTCACCACAAATGTAGCTACCATCTGTCACCATACATTGCTATTACAATATCATTAACCATATTCCCTATGCTGTACCTTTTATTCCTGGGAATTGCTCATTTCATAAATGGGAAACAGTATCTAATCACTCCCTTTCATTCATTTCATCCATCCCCACACAACCCTCCACTCTGGCAATCATCAGTTTGTTCTTTGTGTTTGTGGGTTTTTTTCTGCTTTCTGTTTGTTTTTTTTTTATTCATTTGTTCTGTTTTTTAGATTTCACATGTAAGTGAAATCATATGGTATCTTTCTTTCTCATTTCACTTAACATAATACCCTCTAGGCCCATCCACGTTGTCACAAATGGCAAGATCTTGTCCTTTTTATGGCTGAATAATGTCCCATTGTGTGTGTGTATATTTACATATATATATATAGTGTGTATATATATATATATATGTATATTTATATCACATATTTTTTATCCATTCATCTATTAATAGCAGGTCCACTTCTCTTTTCTTTTAATTCCAGTATAGTTAAATAGCGTTGTATTATTTTCAGGTGTACAATATAGTGATGTGACAATCTTATATGTTACTCAGTACTCATCATGGTAAATAAACTCTTAATCCCTTTCACCTACTTCACCCATTCCCCCCACTGACCTCCTCTATGGTAACCACCAGTTTGTTCTCTATAGTTAAGAGTCTGGCTTTTTTGTTTGTCTTTTTTTCTTTGTTCATTTGTTTTGTTTCTTAAATTCCATATAGAAATGAAATCTTATGGCATTTGTCTTATTTCACTTAGCATTATAACCTCTACATCCATCAACATTATTGCAAATGGCGAGATTTCATTCTGGCTGAGTAATATTCCATTGTGTTTATGTGAGATATATATATATATATATATATATATATATATATACATATATATATATATATATTACCTCTTCTTTATCCATTCATTTATCGATGGGCACTTGAGTTGCTTCCATAATTTGGTCTTGGAAATAATACTGCAATAAACATAGGGGTGCATATATCCTTTTGAATTAGTGTTTTCATATTCTTTGAATAAATACCCAGTAGTAGAATTACTGGGTCATATGGTAGATCTATTTCCATTTTTTTTTGGAGGAGCCTCCATACTGTTTTTCAGAGGGGCTGCACCAGTTTGCATTCCCACCAACAGTGCACAAGTTTCCTTTTTTTCTCATCCTCTTCAACACTTGTTGTTTGTTGTGGTTTTGATTTTAGCCATTCTGACAAGGGTGAAGTGGCGTCACATTGTGGTTTTGATGTGCATTTCCCTGATGATGAGTGATGTTAAAGGTCTTTTCATGTGTGTTTTGGCCATCTGGATGTCCTCTTTGGAGAAATGTCTGTGTACGTCTTCTGATCATTTTTCAAATGGATTGTTTCTTTTTTGGGGCATGTTGAGTTGTCTAAGTGCTTTATATATTTTGGATACTAACCCTTTATCAAGTATATCATTTGCAAATATCTTCTCCCATTTAGTAGGCTGTCTTTTGGTTTTGTTGATTGCTTCCTTTCCTGTACAGAAATTTTTTATTTTGTTGTAGTCCCAATAGTTTATTTTTTTCTTTGTTTCCCTTGCCTCTGGAAACATATGTAGAAAAAGTTGTTAAAGCCAATGTCAGAAAAATTTCTTCCTATGCTCTCTTCTATGATTTTTATGGTTTCAGGTCTCACATTCAGGTTTTTAATACATTTTGAGTTTATTCTTGTGTATGGTGTAAGAATGTGGTCCAATTTCATTCTTTTGCATGGAGCTGCTCAGTTTTCCCAGTATGATTTGTTGAAGAGACATTTTCCCATTGCATATTCTTTTCTGCTTTGTTGAAGATTAGCTGACCATGTAATTGTGGGTTTGCTTATGGGTTTTCTATTCTGTTCCATTGATCTATGTATCTACTTTTGTGCTAGTATCATACTGTGTTAAATACTACAGCTTTGTAGTATATCTTGAAATTTAGGATTGTGATACCTCTAGTTTTGTTCCTCCTTTTCAAGATTACTTTGGCTATTTGGGGTCTTTTGTGGTTCCATGCATGTTTCAGGATCATTTGTTCTAGTTTTGTGAAAAAATGCTGTGGGTATTTTGATAGGGATTGCAATAAATGTGTAGACTCCTTTGGGGTGTATAGATATTTTACAAATACTTGTACTTCCAATCCATGAGCATGGAATATCTTTCCATTTGTTTGTGCCCTCTTCAATTTCTTTCATCAGTGTTTTATAGTTTCAGAGTACAGGTCTTTCACTGCCTTGGTTAGGTTTATTCCTAGGTATCTTATTACTTTGGTAGAATTGTAAATGGGATTGTATTCTTAATTTTTCCTTCTGCTACTTCATTATTAGTGTATAGAAATGCAACAGATTTCTGTATATTGATTTTGTATACTGAATTCATTTATCAATTCCAATAGGTTTTTGGTGGAATCTTTATGGTTATATAGTATCATGTCATCTGCAAATATGGAAAGTTTTACTTCTTCCTTTCCAATTTGGATGCCTTTTATTTATTTTTCTTCTCTGATCACTGCGGCTAGAACTTTCAGTAGTGTATTGAAAGAAGGGGTGCGAGTGGACTTCCTTATCTTGTTCCTGATCTTAGGGGGGAAACTCAATTTTTACACCATTGAGAATGATGTAAGTGGTGGGTTTGTCATGCATAGCTTTTATTATGTTGAGGTATGTTCCCTCTAAACCTGCTTTGCTGAGGGTGGCTTTTTTTTTTTTTTTTTTACCATGAATGAATATTTTACTCTGTCAAATGCTTTTTTTTGCATCTATGGAAATGATCATATAGATCTCATCCTTTCTCTTATTGATGTGATGTATCATGTTGATTGATGCATGGAAACTGGACCACACTTGCAGCCCAGGAATAAATCCCACTTGACCTTGATGAATGATTTTTTTTAAGGTATTGCTAGATTTGGTTTGCTAAATTTTTGTTGAGAATTTTTGTATCTAGGTTCATTGCAACATTGGCCTGTAGTTCTTTCTCTTTTTTTTTCTTTGTACTACCTTTATTAGGTGTTAGTATCAGGGTAATGGTGGCCTTATAAGTTGAATTTAGAAGATTTCCTTCCTCTTCTATTTTTTGGAATACTTTGAGAAGAACAGGTATTAACTCTTCTTTATATGTTTAGTAGAATTCACTTGTGAAGCCATCTGGTCCTGGACTTTCTTTGTTGGTAGTTTTTGAGTATTATTCAAATAGTCTATTTCTTTCTGTTTCAGTTTTGGTAGGTTTATATGTTTCTAGAAATTTAACCATTTCTTCAAGGTTGTCCAATTTGTTGGCATACAATTTTTCATAATATTCTCCTATGATCCTTTGTATTTCTGTGGTATCGGTTGTTATTTCTCTTCTTACTTACTCTTCTGATTTTGTTTATTTAAATCTTCTCTCTCTCTCTCTCTCTCTCTCTCTCTCTCTCTCTCTCTTTATCTCTCTTTTTCATGAGTCTGGATGGAGGTTTATCAATTTAATTGATTTTTTTTCAAAGAACCGGCTCCTGGTTTCATTGATCTGTTCTATTGTTCTATTGTTTGTTTTTAGTTTCTATTTTATTTATTTTTATTACTGGTTTTGGAGTTTATATTCTTCTTTTTATAGCTCTTCAGGTGTAAGGTTACTTTGTTTATTTGGGATTTTTCTTGCTTCTGTAAGTAGACCTGTATTGCTATAAACTTCCCTCTAAGAACAGCTTTTGCTGCATCCCAATGATTTTGGACCATTGTTTTTCATTTTCATTTGTCTCATGTATTTTTTTAATTTTCTCTTCGATTTCCTGGTTGACCCACTCATTGTTCAGCAGCATGTTATTTAACCTCCATGTGTTTGCGTACTTTGCATATTTTTTCTTGTGACTGATTTCTAGTTTCACAGTGTTGTGGTCAGAAAAGATGCATGGCATGACTTCAATATTTTGAATTTGTTGAGACTTGTTTTGCAGGCTAACATGTGATTTATTCTGAATAATTTTCCATGTGCATTTGAAAAAAATATGTATTCTGCTATTTTAGGATGGAATTTTCTGAATATATCTGTTAGATCCATCTGGTTCAATGTTTCATTGAAAGCCACCGTTTCCTTGCTAATTTTCTGTTTGGATAATCTATCCATTGATGTAAGTGGGGTATTAAAGTACCCTAATATTATTGCACTACTATCGATTACTTTCTTTCTGTTTGTTATTAGCTGCTTTATTTATGTATTTGGGTACTCCCATGTTGGGTGCACAAATATTTACAATTGCTATATGTTCTTGTTGGATGTTCCCTTTATGATTACATAACATCCTTCTTTGTGTCTTCTTTTTTTTTTTACTTTTTTTAAATTTTTATTTATTTATATTTGAGAGAGACAGAGCATGAGTGGGGGAGGGGCAGAGAGAGAGGGGGCAGAGGATCCAAAGCAGGCTCTACACTGACAGCAGAGAGCCCCATGTGGGGCTCAAATCCACAAGCCGTGAGATCATGATCTGAGCTGAAGTCAGTTAAGTGACTGAGCCACCCAGGTGCCCCTGTCTCTTCTTCCCGTCTTTGTTTTAAAGTTTATTTTGTCCTGTCAGTATTGCTACCCTTGTTTTCTTTTTACTTCCGTTTGCGTGATAAATGCTTTTCTGTCCTTTCGCTTGCAATCTGCATGTGAAATGACATGTGAAATGACAGCTTATAGGCAGCATATAGATGGGTCTTGCTTATTTATCCGTTCTGTCACCCTATGTTTTTTGACTGGAGTGTTTAGTGCATTTATATTCCAAGTAATTATTGATAGGTATGTACTTACTGCCATTTTGTTCTTTGTTTTATTGTAGTTTTTGTCGTTCTTCTCTGTTCCTTTACTCTCTTGCTCTCTTCTCTCACACTTGGCTGGCTTTCTTAAATGATACACTTGGATTCCTTTCTGACAATTTTTGCATATCTATTATTGGTTTTTGATTCGTATTTACCACTACGTGTATATACAGAATCTTATGCATACAGCTGTCTATATTAAGTTAATGGTTTCTTAAGTTTGAACCCATCCTGAAAGCACTAAATTTTTACTCATCTCCCCCCGCCCCATGTTTTTGGTATATGGTGTCCTACTTTACACCCTTTTATTCTGTGAATCTCTTGGCCGATTTTTACAGACAAACTTAATTTCACTCCTTTAGTGCTTTCTACTTTTCTCACCCTACTTATGGACTTTCCTTTTACTCACAGAGTCCCCTTTAACATTTCTTGTCAGGCTGCTTTAGTGGTGATGAACTCCTTTACTTGTGTTTGTCTGGGAAACTCTATCTTTCCTATTCTGAGGGATAACCTTGTTGGATAAGGTATTCGTGGTTGCAGGCTTTTTTTTCTTCTTTCAGCACTTTGAATATATCCTGCCACTCCCTTCAGGCCTTCAAACTTTCTGCTGAAAAATCAGTTGCTAGCCTCGGGGGATTTCTCTTGTACATAACTGTTTTTGCTGTGTTTAAATTTCTCTCCTTGTCACTACTTTTTGTCATTTTAATTATTATGTGTCTTGGCATGGACCTCCTTGGGTTAATTTCGGTGGGGACTCCCTGTGCATCCTGGATCTAGATTTCTGTTTCTTTTCCCAGATTTGCAGTTTTCAGCTATCACTTCCTCAAACAAATTTTCTGCCCCCTTTTGTCTCTCTTCTTCTGGGACCCCTTTAATGCAAAAGTCATTATGCTTGATGATCTCACTGTGTTCCCTAAGTTTATTTTCATTTTCTTCCCCTCTCCTGTTTAGCTTGATTGCTTTCCATTACTTGGTCCTCCAGGTCACTGGTCCATTCCTTTGCTTCCTCTAGTCTACCTTTGATTCCTTTTAGTGTCTTTTTTATATCAGTTATTGAGTTCTTCGTATCTGATTTTTTTTTATGTTTTCTATCTCTTTGTTGATGGTCTCATTGAGACCATCCGTTCTTCTCAAGTCTAGGGAGTATCTTTATGAGCATTACTTTAAATCCTCTATCAAGTATATTACTTATTTCAGTTTCGCTTAGGTTTCTTGCTGCGCTTTTGTCCTGTTCTTTCATTTGGGACATATTCCTCTGTCTCCTCATTTTGTCTATCTGTGTCTGTTTCTATGTGTTAGTAATGTTAGCTATACATCCTGCTCTTGAAAGTAGTGGCCTTACGAAGAATAGGTCTTGTGGTGCCCTGCAATGCAATGTCCCCTGTTCACCAGAACCTGGCAATTCAAAAATGTCTTCTATGTGTGTTGCACGTGCCCTACTTTGTGGCTGAGCCATGTTTGCCCTCAGCCCAGGTGTCTGCAATGGCTCTTTGCCTGTTGTGAACATGGTTTGGGCCCAGCGCTGTTAGTGGGCCAGTGTGTGGCCATCTAGGGCTTGAGTTGAGTCAGACCAGGTTTTTGACATAGCTGTGGTTTCACCAAACTGCAGGGGTGTCTCCCTGTATCGTCCCTCAAGAAATTTTCATTGGTGGGCAGGGTCTTCAGTCAGATTCGATGCCTGCCCCCAAGCCCACCGCTGGGGCGTATAGTCAGACTGGTGTGTGTAGTTATCTTCCCCTCTCCCCGGAGCAGAAGTCACTTTGGAGTGGTGCCGACCCGTGTCAGGGCTGCTTGCACACTCTCAGGCTTATGGAAGCACTTTGGATGGGCTCCAGTCAAGGGCAATCAGAGGGGGCAGGTCCACAGAAGAACAGTGCCGGCAAGGTCTGTGCTAGTCCGCTGCAGAAAGAGGGCTGCAGCCGCCCAGAAATCTCTTGCGGAATCTGGCCAGGTGGGAGGGGGCGAAGCGTGCAGTGGTGGGGTGCACTGTACGCAAGGCAGGTGGAGAGTGCGGGTGTCTGTATATCTGGGAGGGGGGGCAGAGGAGGGAGAGGAGGGAGATGGCACCCACTAGCTCTTTTGTTCTTGAAGAAGGCTCTGAAAGTTCCCTGACCTTCCAGCCCACACTCTGATATTATTAAGTATATCTCCTTCCCGTGCATCCCATGCATTTTTCAAACTGCTACTTCTAAGCTGTATCTCGGCTGGGCTGTTTGCTGTGTTGTCTCTTTAAGGACAGGGATTCCATTTCTTCTCACCCTCCCGGCTCTCTCAGAGCCAAGCCCACTGATTTTTAAATTCCAGGTGTTAAGCCCCACTGACTGTAAAAAACTCCCAAAGCCAGGCCCTCTGGCCTTCAAACCACATTTTATGGGGATTCCTCTTCCCAGTGCTGGCCTCCCGTGCCTCCGGTGCCCAGTGTAGTTTCTCTCCTCTCCTCTCTCCACAGCCATGGTGTCCCTCCCTCCTGCAGACGCTCCCATGAGTCAGTTTGGCTCCCAACCATGTCTCTGCCTTTCCCACCCTCTTCTGTGTGGCCTCTTGTCTCCATTTAGCTGCGGAGAGTCTGTGCTGCTCGTCTGCAGGTCATTTTCTGGGTTACCTACACTGACGCGAGTGTCCTCTAGGTCTGTCAGGGGGATGAGGTGAGCCCAGAATCCTCCTACTCTGCCGTCTTCCTTGGGATTCCCAGGTGCACTTCTTTGTGAAGAAGTGTGGGGACTGGGGCTCAGTTTCTACCCTCTCAGGGAAGGCAGTCAACCATACAGACCATGCCATCTCTGCCAACTCCTACAAGTCAAGTATTCAGCCTCTAAACCCCATGAGAACGTTTAAAAGTCGTTATTGAAGAAAATGTCAAATACACATAAAAGTAGGGAGACTAGTGCAATGGAAGCCATGTACTTATCACTCATTTTCAACTACTGTTAACTCAGAGCCAATTTTGTTTCGTCTATATTCTCCTGCATTCGTTTTCTATCGCCGCAGAGCGATTTGTTAGCATTCTTAGAGGCTCCAAGCTGCCTTCATTTATGATCTCACCGAAGCTCTGAAGTCTAGTGCAACTGGGTTCTCTGCTTATGGTCTTACCAAGCTGCAAAGTATGGCCTGGAGTTCGAGTCTCACGTGGGGCTTGGGGCCCTCTGCCAGGCTTACGTGATTGCTGGCGCATTTCAATTCCTTGTAGTTGTAGGACTGAAGTCCCTGTTTTCTTGCTGGCTGTCAGCCGGGGGCTTCTCTTATCTACTACCGAGCGCTCTCTGTGGCACGTGGCCCTCTGCGTAGGCAGTTTACAACACTGTTGTTTGCTTCTTCAAGGACAGCTGCTTCTTGTCCCTTTTCATGGCTAGCCTCATTATGTCAGGCCCAACTGGGCAATTCTCTCGTTTTATTAACTCAAAGTCAGCTTATTAGGTATCTTCATTAAATCTCAAGACGTTCTGATGCCATATAGCATCATGTAACCTTGGGAACAAATCTTATCATATTCACAGCTCGTACCCACACTCAAGGGGTGGATGTCATTCATGCATGTCATTCGTGGGGGCCATCTGAGAATTTCGTCCACTCTAATCACCCACATTATTTGGAAGCAAATCTCTGACAGACTATCAATTAATAAATATTTGTGTGTATCTCCAAAATATAAAGACTGATTTTTAAACATAACCACTATGCCATTATCACACTTAAAAATTTTAATTCATTAATACCATCTGATATACAGTAAGGGTTCAAGTTTTTCCTATTTTTATTATTTTTAAAGTTTATTTGCTCATATCAGGATCTTAATGAGCTTTGAGTATTCAAGTTGGGCGATATGTTTCTTAAATTCTTTTAAATATACAGGCCCCCCCTTCCATCTTTTTTTCTTTGTAGTTTCTTTTTTTAACGTTTATTTATTATTGAGAGACAGAGCATGAACAGGGGAGGGGCAGAGAGAGAGGGAGACACAGAATCCGAAGCAGGCTCCGGGCTCTGAGCTGTCAGCACAGAGCCCCATGTGGGGCTCGAACTCACAAACCGCAAGATCATGACCTGAGCCGAAGTCAGACGCTTAACCCACTGAGCCACCTAGGCGCTCCTGTAGATTATTTGTTGAATAAACAGGGCCATTTTTCTTTTTTTTTAAGTTTATTTATTTATTTTGAGAGAGAGAGTGTGTGCAGGAGGGGCAGAGAGAGAGGGAAAGTGAGAGAATCCTAAGCAGGCTCCGCACTGTCAGCACAGAGCCCGATGTGGGGCTCGAACTTACAAACCGCGAGCTCATGACCTGAACCAAAACCAAGAGTCCGATCCTTAACCTACTGAGCCACCCAGGTGCCCCAGGGCCATTTTTCATATAAATTTCTTAGACTAGATTTTTGTTTTTATTAAACTTTTTATTTTGAGATAATTGTAGATTCACATGAAATTTTAAGAAATAATACAAAGATGTCATGTTTACATTTACCCAGTATCTCTAATAGTATCAACTTGCAAAACTATATTATGTAGTGAAGAGACAGAATATTTTCATCATCACAAGAATTCTTCATGTGCCTTGTAATAGCTATATCTACTTGCCTCCTGCCCCTAACCCTCCATCATCCCTATCAGTCATTAATCTGATCTCCATTTCTATACATTTGCCATTTCAGGAATGATATACAAATGGAATTACGCAGTATGCAACCATTTGAGATTGGTTGTTTCACTCAGCAAAATTCTAGAAAGACCCATCCGAGTTGTTGCGTTTTTCAAGAGTTCATTCCTTTTTATTGCTGAGTGTTAACTGTTTTCTAGAGTGCCTATACCATTTTACATTCCCATCAATTTATACATGACTGATAGTTGTGTAATGATGTCTTAGCATGGTTTAAATTGAATTTCCCTAATGGCTAGCACATCTTTTCATGTGCTTATTGGCCATCTGTATATACGTAGTAAAATGTTTTTCATTTTGCTTACCCACTTTCTTTTTTTTTTTTTTCAACGTTTATTCATTTTTGGGACAGAGAGAGACAGAGCATGAACGGGGGAGGGGCAGAGAGAGAGGGAGACACAGAATCGGAAACAGGCTCCAGGCTCTGAGCCATCAGCCCAGAGCCCGACGCGGGGCTCGAACTCGCGGACTATGAGATCGTGACCTGAGCTGAAGTCGGACGCTTAACTGACTGCGCCACCCAGGCGCCCCTCTTCTCATCTTCTTAACAGGGCCATTCACAGGGCAAAAGCTTTAATTTTGATGAAATTCAATTTATGCATTTTTCCTTTTATGCATCATGCTTCTCATGTCAAGGCCAAGAACTCTTTGTCAAGCCCCAGACCCCAAAGATCTATTTATTTTCTAATAGTTTTATAGTTTTTCATCTTACATTTGTGTTCATATTCTGTTTCGAGTTAATTTTTGTAAAAGTTGTGATATTTAGGTCAAGGTTCCTTTTTTTGCCTCTGGATGTCCAAAGATTTCAGGACTATTTGCTGAAAAGGCTCTTAAATTGCTTTTGTACCTTTGTCAAAAATCACCTTGGCATACTTATATGAGTTTACTTTTGAATAGTATATTCTATTCCATTGATCTATGTGTCTATCCCTTCAACAATATCATAGAATGTTTATTACTGTAGCTATAAAACAATTCTTGAAAATGGGGTTGACTGATTCTAACTAGTTTATTTTTTTCTATAATTGTTTTAGTCATTTTACTTCCTTTGCCAATCCATATAAACTTGACAATAATTTTGTCTATATCTATAAAAAATTCTTGTAGGGATTTTTATGGTAATTATATTAAACATGTATATCAATTTGGGGGAGAATTGGCATCTTGACTATGTTGAGTCTTCTGGTCAATAAATATGGTATGCCTCTATTTAGATCTTTGAGGTCACCTCAGCTTTTTAAACCTGTAGGATCATGTCTTTTACCAAATTTGAAAAGTTTGTAGTAATTACTTCTTTGCATATTTTTTCAGCCCCTACTTTCTCTTATTCTGAGTTTCCAATGACTTGGATTTAGATCGTTTGTTATATTTCCACAAGTCATTTAGTCTATGTTTTTCAGTCTATTTTTCCTTTGTTGTTCAGATTGGAAAATTTCTACTGTTCCTTCTTTGTTCAAATTTATCCTTTTAGTTCATGGATTGTTTCCTCTGTCTCCTCCATTTTGCTGTTAGCCTATTCACTGGATTTTTATTTTAGCTTTTTCATTTTCTCAGTTATAAAATTTCTGTTTGTTTTCTTTTTTACATCATTTATTTCCTTGCCGAAACTACGTTTCTGTTCTGAGGCTATTTTTAATTTGTTTTAACTATGTTCATAATATCTTATTGAAAATTGTTATGACGGCTGTTTTGTTTTTTTCAGTTAAATCCAAGTTAGTTAACATATAGTGTAATAATAATTTCAGGAACAAAATTTAGTGATTCTCACATATACTACCCAGTGCACATCCCAACAAGTGTCCTCCTTAATGCCCCTCACTCCTCTAGCCCTTCCCCCAACCCAACACTCTGCCAGCAAGCCTCAGTTTGTTCTCTGTATTTAACAGTCTCTTATGGTTTGTTTCCCTGTCTGTTTTTATGTTAGTTTTGTTTCCCTTCCGCTATGTTCATCTGTTTTGTTTCTTAAATTCCACATTATATATTTGTCTTTCTCTGACCGACTCATTTCGCTTAGCGTATTACACTCTAAAATGGCAAGATTTCATTCTTGTTAATCACCAATAGTCCATTGTATATATATGCCACATCTTCTGTGTCCATTCATCGGTCGATGAACATTGGGGCTTTTTGCATACTTTGGCTATTGCTGATAGTGCTGCTATCCGGGTGCATGTGCCCCTTCCAATCAGCACTCCTGTTATGATGGCTGCTTGAAATTCCTCGCTGGGTAATTCTGATACTTTTATCACCTTGTTGTTGGCCTCCAGTCGTTGCCATTCTCATTCAGTTTGAGATCTTCATAGTGCTTGGTATGATGATTTTCAGTTGACATCTGGGCATTTTGTGTGTTATGTTATGAGACTCTGAATCTTGTTTAGACCTTTATTTTAGCTGGCTTTCTCTGACACTGGTTCGGCAGGGTAAGAGGGAATGTCATCATTTTCTTGCTGACAGGTGGAGGTAGAAGTCTCGATTCCTACTTTGGCTTCTATTCATATTCTGTTCATAGCCTCAGATCCTCTCCACAGGATGGGGTAGAATTCCAGGCACCCAAGTGGTCTCCACCGTCACTGCTGATGCCCAAGGGTGATGATGGTCCCCAGTATCCATTTGGCCTTCTCTGATGCCACTCTGGCAAGGTGGTTGGAGTGCCTCATTACAACCTGGTGAAGGTGGAAGTCTGTGTTCCCACTCGGCCTTGACTGGTGTATGTGGGATGGGGCTGCAATTGTTTCTGTGGAGTAGAGTGGTTATTGTCTAAAATATTTCTGTCTTGCTAGGTTGCTCCTTTCCTGGTCTTTTAGCTAGAGAGAGTAGGCTTTTGCTGGGACTTATTTTTTTTTCCTTTGGTCCATATCCATTGGCATTTCCTGATTGCTGGCTTCTTCAGCTCCAGGTCTGGGATATATGACACAAGACAACAAGAAACTAAGGGAACTCCTCATTTTTCCGTTCCTCCAATCGCTAGTCCCCAAGCCAGTCTGGCTTTCCAACTTTTGGTGTCTTTTTACATTTGTTTTAAATACAATATGTAGGATTTTTAGTTGTTCTTAGCAGGAGTAAGAGGTAAAATACATTTACTCCATGTTCTCAAAAGCAAAAGTCTCCAGACTGAATTTTGATGATTGTATCTACAAGGTCGGTCTATTTTCCCTCTGCCTTTCAGATCAGTAAATTCTATTGATCTCTTCAAGTTCACTGATACTATCCTCTGTCATCGACACTCTACTACTGAGCCCATCCAGCAAGATTTTTGTACCAGTTTTATATTTTTCAGTTCTAGATCTCCTACCTGCTGCTCTTTTCATAACTTCTATTTCTTTCCTGAAGTCTAGTTTTCTTTTGTTTATGGAGAATTTGTAGTTGCCTGTTGAACCAGTTTTATGAAGCCTTATTTAAAATCCTTGTCAGATATTCCGGCACTCTTTTCACCTTAGTGTTGGCATCTCCCCGTTGTCTTTTCTCACTCAAATGGTGATTTCCTTGGTTCTTAGTGTGAAAAGGTGTCTTTCAACTCTGCCCTGCACATTTTGGACCTTATATTATGAACTCCCGATCCTGTTTCTTTTTCTTGTAAGCAAGCAATTCCCCTGTTGAGATGCCCAACCAGGGCCTGTGGGTGTCCATGGTCAGCTTCCCTCTGGTCTCCACCCACAACTCCCCAGCAAAAGTGGGGTGCTGACACACACAGCCTTACTCCAGACAGAGTGGAAGTTCAGCTCCCTCTTTCACTGAGCTGACACCTTCCTGGCAAATGTGAAAAACTAACAAACACTTCACACTGGCTTACTTTTTTTCCAAAATTGTTTTCGTTATTCTATTTCTTGATTGTTTTTTGTCTTTTGAGTAGGATAAGGTAGATTCTCAGCTCACCACTGGCTCCAATGATACAAGGGAAGTGGAGGGGAGAGAGGAGGTAGAGCCCTGAATAGCCTTGCTTGAGACCGCCTGGCTCAGCATCACGCAGAGGGAAGGGGGTCAGTACCCACCCCATCTTGTCCATGTTACCTTTGAAGGGGAATCTGAGCACCTCCTACTCTGCCACGTGGGAGATGGAAGGTCAGCTCTCAGCTCCAAAGTCTTCATGACCCAAAATGAGGCAAAGATGTCTTAAACGTGACACACAAAAAAAACATGGCTTATAAAAGAAAAAAAATGATAAATTGGCATCTTCAAAATTAAAATTTTTTTCTCTGAGGGGCTCACTTGTTAGGAGAATAAAAATCAAGCTACAGTCTGGAAGAAGATGTTTTCAAATGAATGTCTAATAAAGGACTTGCATCAAGACTCAGCAGAGGTCTCAAAACTCAAAACTTAGAAAACAACCCAGTTTTAAAAATGGGCAAAAAGCATCAGCTGACACTTCACCAAACTGGTCGTATGAATGGCAAATGAATAAGTGAAAAATTGTTATACATCATTAGCCATTAGAGAAATGCATTTTAAAACCACAATTTTATACCATGATACACCTTTGAAAATGACTAAAAATTTAAATATGTATATGTACATTACTAAGTGCTATAGTGTTATCAAGTATAACTCTCGTACATTACTGGTGAAAATGTGGAATGGTACAGCCATTGTGGAAAATGATTTGGCAATTTCCTGTAAACTCACATTTACCATATGATTCAGTAATCCCATTCTTGGGAGAAAGGAAAACTTATGTTCAAACAAAGGCTATACACAAATGCTTATAACAGCTCTATTCGTGTTTTCCAAAGCCTGAAAACAACCCAGAAATATCCTTCTACAGATGAATGGATAAAGAAACTATGGTGCATCCACACAATGGAATACTACCCGGCAATAAAAAGGAATAAACCATTGACACCCAAAACCAATTGAATGATTCTCAAAGGCATCTTGCTGAGTGGAAAAAGCCAGCATCAACAAGTTACATACTTTATTACTCCATTGTTTTTAGAAAATATGAATCTGCATTTTAAAAAAAGAAAAAAGAAAAATATTAAAAGTTTATTCTGGTGAAAACAATAAAGTGCAAATATTTTACAACTGAATATCTATAGAAACACTTCAAATCAAAATCAGTTGGTCGAACTCAGGGATTGATGAGTTTCAGAAAGAGGGCCATGGGCCAAAATACAGAGAAAGAACAATGCGTACAGGAGGAAAGAGCATGTGTGGTTCTTCTAAAATGGAAAAGAAAAGAACAAAGAACGAATAATACAGTGGTGAGAATATTTCTGAGGCAGAAAAATAATACATGAATGTGAAAGAAAGCATTAATAACTTGGTTAGGACAATGTGTAAACGAAATCGTTAAAATGGAAGAATGATAAATGCAGGTAACGCATATATGAGATACAGCTAACAACCAAGCAAATAACTTTTACAATAGAGAAATATTAACAAAACCATGAATCATAGTTCTTTTTACATTGAATTTACTTTGTGAAAGGTAGTCCTGTGTTAGCTTAAATAACTACGTGTTGAATAATAGTCTGAAGGAATATAGTGATTATCATTATGTAAATCTTATGAAAATCAAGGAATGTTTAAATAAAAGTACATTTTCAGGCATGACTCTGAGTTAATGGCAGTTATGACCGAAAAATAGATGTTCAAATACCACAATTTGTTTATTATAATCATTGACAAGATAAATGTAAACAACATTCATAATAATTAATATGATTGTTATAATTCCTCCTACCAATATTGCCTATATGCAGTGCTTCATATCAATACTGAATCCAATCATGTCATGGAGAATACGGTTTATATATAAATATAATTTTCCTTTCTAAAATATAAGTTAACACTCTTACTGGAGGGAAAGGCTTAAAAAACAAGACAGATTATTACCTGTGTTATACTTGAAAGTGTGAGGCAAATTGGATGACTCACACTGTATACTCATTGGAATTCAGTTTTTTTCTTTCTAGTTATGCAAGTGGTAAATATGCCAGAGGCTGAACAGAGTCCAGCAAGAATATGATCAATATTGAAAAAAAAAAAACATGTAGAGGATATGTGTTTATTTCTGGTAGTCTGTATCACATTTTAAAGTGTTTATATTTTATAATTATGAAGGTAATTTTTATGTGTTCAGAAGTGTTGGAAAATATTGAAACCACCAATAAGAAAATAAAGATATCACTTATAATTTCACTAGCAAGAAGAAAACATTGTTGCTATTTCCTGTGGATTCTCCCCATCGTTTGTAAGTATGTCTATATGAACAGTCTTTCAACCTTGGTTTTAATTTAAGTATGTTTGAATTATTAGGATATTCGTCAGATATTTTAGGTTTGTATTACACGACTCCTCCTTCCTCCCAAAATTGATTAATAGGGACCAAATTGATACTCTTATCTGAAACAGCTAAAAAGTGACAAAAATAGACGAAACCATGATTTTCAGTTTATCGGACATCACGCAACAAAGGACCACGATCTCAGAGATGAAAGCAATGAAACAAGCCTGGAGAGGGACTGCAGGTCACAGGGCAAAGAGGGGAGCCTGGCAGTCACCTCGAGTTGATTGAGATGGAGCTGGGCAGCCAAAGAGTCCAAGGAGTCCAGAATTTGAAGGACAGAATACCAGAGAAGAGAGAGCTGCACAGAGAGAAAGCTCCAGAGCTCACACAGGGCTAGGAATTGTTCTTGTTCCCATCAGAGTGGAGAAACTAATAATCGAGCATTGATCAGAATAGTCAAAGGATTTGGGGTGCCTGGGTGGCTCAGCTGGTTGAACATCCAACTCTTAATTTTGGCTCAGGTCATGATCCCAGGGTCATGGAATGGAGCCCCACACTCAGTGCAGAACCCGCTTGAGATTCTCTCTCTCTCTCTCTCTCTCTCTCTCTCTCTCTCTCCTTTTGCCCCTCTCCCTTGCTCACACTCTCTCTAAAATAAAATAAAATCTTTGGGGGGGGTGCAAGTGAGTAAGGGGCAGAGAGAGAGAGGATCTCAGGAGGGGCAAGGGGGGCGAGAGCGAAAGAGAGAGAGAAGCGGGACACACCCGAAGTAGGGCCCGTGTTTTACCCAAAACAGGGCTCATGTTCATCTGAAGTGGGGCTCAAGTTCACCTGAAGTGGGTTGATCAAGCTCACCCAATGTGGGACTCGAGCTCATGAACTGTGAGATTGTGACCTGAGCCGAAGTCAGATGCTTGATGACTGAGTCACCCCTAAAATAAAAAAAAATTTAAAAAAAGGGTATTCAAAGGATTTTGCCTTAGGAATCAGGCAATATTTTTTTTTTTGAGAGAAAGAGTGCACGTGTGTGCACACACGCACACAAGATTGGGGGAGGGGCAGATGGAGAGAGAGAATATTAAGCAGGCTCCACACCCAGTGCAGAGCTCGACATGGGGCTTGATCTCACAACTGAGATCATGACCCGAGCCAAAACCTTAGAATCAGACATTTAACTGACTGAGCCACCCAGGCGCCCCAGAAATGAGGCGATATTAACCATAGATTACACATTAGTCTGATCTTTCCCAGCTGAGTTCAAAAACTGGACCTGTGCTGTGGGTTGAATTGTGTCCCCTAAAAGGATAGGTGCAAATACTAACCATGATATCTGCGGATGTGACCTCATTTGGAAATAGAGTCTTTGTGGGTATAATTAATTGAATCAAAGTCCTAAAAATAGAGAGTGGTGATGATTGTGCTTTAAGTGCCACTGAATTGTACACTTTAAACATTTTTTTAAAATTTATGTATTCTGAGCGAGAGAGAGAGGGCGGGGAGGGTCCGAGAGAGAGGGGGAGAGAGAGAATCCCAAGCAGGCTCCTCACTGACAGTGCAAGGGGACTGTGGGCCGTGTTGGGGGAGCTCAGGCAACAGGTGAAAGTAAAATCAGTAAAACTCCCTGCTCTTGTTGAGGGAGCTGGAACTTGAACTGAAAATACTTTTGAAAGAAGGAAACATGGGTGCAAAATCAGAGAAGATTCCCCCATGTTATTTGGTGCTGAGAAGCTACCAGGAAAAGGCACTGGCAGGAGCCTCTTTGCAAAAGAGAGTCCGAAGCAAGGCTAGGAAGGAAGAGAGAGGGCTTGGCGTCAGCAGGAAGAGCCTGTGAAAAATCCTAGCAGAATTCTAAGGGGGGGGGGGATAGTGGGTTACAGGGATGGCAACCAATCCCATGCTGAGAATCGAGACTGATGAGTGTGTAAGACAGCGTGTGCCGACGCGTCTGGTCAGGGGTGGGGCCGTGACGAGCTGGGGTGGGAAGGTATGGGGACACGGAGGCTGGGGCCTCACAAGTTGCTGGCAAGGCTGGAAAACCAGGCAGCAAAACTGGGTTTCGGTGCACTGGGCAGGATGGAGTCCACACAGATACGTGACTGAGCAGGGACGTGACAGTCCATGGTCAAGGAAGAGTCTTCTAGCACAGGGCTTTCCCAGCAGTGCTCAGAGGGAATCCAGAGTTCTGTGGTTGGGTGACAGGGCCACGGTCCCCAAGGAAGAAGGAAAGGTACTGAGCCAGCAAGACTCTGGGATTATAGTCCTTGCCTCAGCCAGACTGTTCTGCCTTCCTCATTGTGGTGTTGAGACCTAAAATTAAGGCCTATGATTAAGGCTCAATAGTTTTTAAATTTCTTTCTTTCTTTATTTTGAGAGAGAGAGAGGGAAAGAGAGCGAGCAGGGGAGGGGCAGAGAGAGAGAGGGTGAGAGAATCTCAAGTAGGCTCCACGCTCAGCTCGGAGCCCATCGCGGGTCTCAATCCCGCAAACCGTGAGATCATGACCTGAGCCGAAATCAAGAGTCAGATGCTTAACCGACCGAGCCACCCAGGCGCCCCCAAGGCTCAATATCATGTGCTGCCTTGACATCTGGGAAATTGAGAAGGCCTTGAAAATCTAATTCCCTGTCCTCCTCTCCACTCTGCTCTTGCAGAGAAGGTCTCCTAGCCAAATACTCCTTCCAAAGAGAACCAGGCCAAGTTCTTACTCATCTTTGACTGGGTTTCAGTTCCTGCCAGCCCACGAAACGATTCAGGCAAGGCTGTCACATCCTGCTGTGGGAGCCAGGGGTCATCCCACTGTCCTGATTCTACAAAATCCATCTACCTCCCCCCTTCTGGAC
This sequence comes from Felis catus, assembly GCF_018350175.1. Lineage (NCBI taxonomy): Eukaryota > Metazoa > Chordata > Mammalia > Carnivora > Felidae > Felis > Felis catus. The sequence goes on along the minus strand of NC_058386.1, from coordinate 115,492,197 downwards.
TGTTCACTTTCTTCCTGAGTGCACCCCCCATGTGGCCCTGCATGGCATGCTGTGTCCCCCTCCCCTGAGATGTAAGTACATGACCCGTCAGTCTCATCATACTGTCAGAGGTCGTGGGCTCAACCAGCCCCAAGATCTAAGGCAGGAGTCCCTCCCTCAGCAGCAGGGTGAATAGGAGATGATTGCAACCCTTGCATCTGTGGATTGGACTTCTGTAGAAGGCTTCAGTTGGAATGAGAAGTCTCATGTCTAAAATTCTGATGACCACTGTCCACCAGTTAGATATAGAATGGATCAAGGAGAAATGGCCTCCAGGTACCCTGACCCAAGTTCAACGTCCAGTCCCTTGCTTGGTTCGCCATGACCAACTGTAGTTACTGTAGAGCTGACAGCTCCCTGAAACCAACACACTTGATTAGAAGAGGGGGTACTGGAGTGTGTGAGCTTAGATTTGCACAAACAGTGCCAAGAGCAGAGTCTGAGAAGTGACCTGAAGCAGCAGATATGCGACTGAAAACTCTTATCACTGTATATGTAAGATCAGCCACAAATAGACGGGGATATCTATGTATACGCATGTGTGTACATTACATATATGTGTGTATGCGTATGTCATATACAAAAGTATATGTAAGTATATACACGAATACGTATAGCTGTACGTATTTTTAGAAGTACTCACCCAGAGATATACCAGAAAAGGTTCTCCTGTTTCCTTATACTTGGTGAGTACTTTTTCCCTTTAAAGTCTTTCCTGGATTTATTAAACTTTGATTTTAGCTGCAACCACGTGACCCTAGTGATGTGGCCTGATCAGGTCTCTTGCCCAAGTCCCTCTCTTTGTAGTACAACCCAGGTTTCCTACTGCCCTCTGGACAGCTTCACCTGGACGGCCCACTCAACCTTGCCATCAACATGGCTCACTCGTACCCTCTCTGTCACACCCCTCCTCGTTGCTACCCCTAACTCCAATCCCCACAAACTTCCCTCCTCTATCCTTGATCTCAGGTAGGACAAACAGCTTCTGCCTAGTCAGCAACCTTCAGAACTCAGAAGCATTAGAGACTCCCCACCCCCTTTCACAGAATCTCCTTAAAATCCGTCTTTTGACCTTCTCCCGCCCGCAGCCCGAATCAAGTGCCTTGTCACTTTCTTTTGCTCTGTTTACTTGGGGTTTTTAACTCATTACGTGCTCAATAAATATTTGCCAAATCACTAAATGAGATCACGAATGAATCGATCAAAATGCAAGAGGGTCACATTCGATGATTCAAAATGTGGAGCGTGTCCCCTGCCTGGGCCTCCCGACTGCATGGAAGAGACCCAAAGTGCTACAGCTGTTCACATAACTTTAGAATTCCCCTGGGAAACTCTCACTGGGAGTGTCACTTAGGACATCTCTTCCCTACATACAAACATCATCTTAGAGGTGGAGGAACTCTCAACGGGTAGTACACGATGCTTCCTGCACAGGGCCCCACAAACCCCCTCACCCCCCAGTGATCTCCATGGGTTTCCATCCACATCATGCAAATGTCTGCACCCTTGGGCCAATCCTCTATCTGGTGGCAACGGAGACCAACAGTCCTAGTCATGGGACACCTGCCCTCTAATGTGCCAACAGCTCAGAATCTGTGGGAGGCAGCCTGAGCCAGGGACAACACGGGGACCCGTTTCAACGTATGTCCACACCCAGTCCTTTACCTGCAGAGTCACCGAGGTGATGAGTCCCAGGGCACTGTCTCTCCACTTCCCACCTCCTTGCAGCCACACACTCCCTTCCCCTGCTCATTAGTATTTCTGGTCTGTCTCAACTGTCACACGTCGGTCACCACCCCTGCGCACCCACATAGCCCCAGCCTCCACAGAGGGGTCCACCGTGCACAGGGGAAACACATTCTGGTGTCCAGCCGGCACCAAGGCAGCTCTCAGCCCTGGGACACCAGCAAGGGTGCACTGGACCACTAGAGTACCCAAGAGTGCTGTTCACCCAAAGGACGCAGGGAGCAGCTATGCTCTTCCTGACAAGACTTAGGGTGGCCCTAAGATAGGGGCTGGTGCCTGGCATGCTGCGGGGCCACTCCTCCAGTTGACCTATTTACTCAGACCTCACTGAGATGTCCAGCCAGTGAGGACGATTCTGAGATCGCCCAAGCCGATTCAAGTAAATTGTCCAGTACCACCCACCCAGGTTCCCCACCATCTCTCCTTCTGGACGCTTCTCCCTATGCTGAACTCCGCACTCAGAGCCCCGACTTCCAGCCTGCCAGAGGCCCCCTGCACTCAGTTTTGCATACGGTCTCTCGTGTGGACTCTGACCCTTGCTCTCCCCACGATGCTTTCAGTTCCCCTCACTGACTAAGGGTGTCCTGTCTGGTCCCCTCCCCCAGCTCCTGGTCATTCTGGGCGAATCCTTGCTTTTCAAAGTAAAAGAAAAATGTCCTGCGGACCTTTCGGGGTTCTAATCAAGCCCAGAGGAATCTCTTTGCTCAGGACATCACTGCATAAATCCAGCTTTACATGGATGAGAGATTAATTTTCTGCCTACCTAACCTAATGAGAAAAGGGGAGACACAAATTAAAATAACAATTGACACAATACTTTTCACTCATAATTTTGATAAAAATTGAAAAGATTGGTAAAATGTTTGTGAGCGTATAGGATATTCACATATAGTAATTTGTGAGAAAACATGGTGGAACCCGATTTGGGCAATATTTATTAAAAGTTTTAAATATTCATAACCTTTGCATGTTAACCCAACTTCAGTGGTTTGTCTCTTTTATTAGAAAGCAAATTCATTTTCCCAAGAATTCATGTTTAGAAAGATGTTGATTTCAGTTCTGTTAACCATAGCAGCCAATGGAAAACAATTGTGTGTCCATCAGGACGAAAAGTGTTTAATTATTTATGGCACGTACATACTTTAGAATTCTAGGGAGTAAGCGCTACCATGGAAAGATCTTTCATTCACTATATGAAGTGGCAAAGGTAACTGGAAGGTTAATATACACATCGCTACCCAGTATGTTAAAAGGAAAACAAAGCCTAGAATAGCCTAGAATAAGCTTGAAAATAATGCACACCAGATTGGTAATTGTGGTTAACTCTGAGAAGAGGGCTGAATTTTGGAGGAACTTCGTAAAAGGGAGAATTGTGATTGATTTGGATTTTTGGAGTTTTGTTTACAAGAACGTATGAACGACTACCTTTGTAAGTAAAATACTTTCAAAAGCCTAAGGCCAGAAATAGGAGGTGTGTATTAATCAGTTAAAATAACTGTAAGCTGGGGCGCCTGGGGGGCTCAGTCGGTTGAGCGTCTGACTTCAACTCAGGTCACGATCTCACGGTCAGTGGGTTTGAGCCCCGCATCGGGCTCTGGGCTGACGGCTCGGAGCCTGGAGCCTGCTTTGGATTCTGTGTCTCCCTCTCTCTCTGCCCCTCCCCCACTCATGCTCCGTCTCTCTCTGTCTCAAAAATAAATAAACGTTAAAAAAAATTAAAAAAAACCCTGCAAGCTGTTGCAATCGACACAACCTGAAATATGATCGGCTTAACACGTCATTCACATAAATTCTGATGTGGGTTGGCAGGGACTTTTCTCAGGTAACTCAGGGATCCAGACTGCTTCCATCTTGGGGCTCTATATCTCAACATAGGGTCCCCATGTTTGCTGCAAACGACAGGTGGGCCACCCAGGAAGGAGAGAGAGACAAGGTGTGGATGAGCACTTCTGATGTCTCCCAGAAGCTGACACCCAGGAGGTGCTTAAGGAAAAGGAATTTGCTATGACATCAACCCTCTTCAATTCTTGGAGGAGTTTCTGAGAAAAATAAGTTTGCCTTGAAATTCACCAGCTTTTGCAAGAGCCTATGATGTGACAGGTGCTCTCAAATACAGGGTCACATCTAGTTTTCCAGGGAGGCTCTCAATCTTAGCGGGGAGGACTCACCCTTCTTCACTCACTAGCACTCTTCCGAACTGACTGCCTTTTGCAATAACTTCTATCATCTCAGCAGACGGAGGATTTTCTCCTTCCTTGTAATGCAGAGTCGGAATCTTAATTTATGAGCCTCTGCTGCCTTCCACACAACTGTAACATCCTGAAAAGCTTTTGGCACACTGCAAACCAGGATTTTTCTGTGGGGCCACTACACAGACAAGGAGTAATGGAAGGATGGTTGTTTTAGTCAGCGTGGGCTGCTCTAATAAGATTCCATCAACGGGGTAGTTTAAACAGAAATTTCTTACTGTCCTCGGGTCTACAAAGTCCAAGACCAGGGTGGTGGCAGATTCGGTATCTGGTAAGGACCTTCTACCTGGTTTGCAGCCAGGCAGCCAGCCATTTTCTCCTTTTCTCATCCCATGGCCAAGAGGTCTCATGTCTCCTTCTCTCATAAGGACACGAATCTCATCATGGAGGCCCCACAATCGTGATCCCATTGAAACCTAATGACCTCCCTAAGGCCCCACCTCCTAACACTACCCCACTGGGCGTTATGGTTCCAAAGGATGAATTTGGGGAGAACACAAAACATAGAGTCCATAACAGTGATTGTTTTTTTCTTTTTAAATCAGAGCTAGTATGTCTGCTAAGGAACCGTTCTTAACTTCCTAGAAGGACTCCGAGGATTTTAAGAATTTAGCCTCGGTAGATGTTTGCTTACACAGAGATTTCCATGGCCTTTCCTTATCTACCATTTATGAGGGAGGCTTTGGGATTTGCTTGTGTTTAGTTTTTTTTTTTTTTTTTTTTTTTTTTTTTTTTTTTTTTGAGGCTTTGGGTTTTAACCACGTGGGTAAACTTATTCATCTGTGTATGTGTTCAGTGGACAATGTCAGAAACAGGCAGCCCATTAAAATCTTACCGCAAATATCATGGTGGTTTCAAAAGTAATCTGACTTCAGGGGCGCCTGTGTGGCTCAGTCAGTTAAGCGTCTGACTCTTGATTTCGGCTCAGGTTATGATCTCCTGGTTTGTGGGATCGAGCCCCGCACTGGGCTCTGCACTGACAGTAGGGGGCCTGCTCGGGATTCTCTCTCTCCCTCTCTCTCTGCCCCTCTCCTATGATAAACATTTTTTAAAAAAAACTCTGACTTCAGAGTTATATCCCGATAACCGGTAGATTATGTGTCACATCAGACTCCACTCACAAGCCTATTGGGAAAACACTTTGACAGGTTTTTAAATACACCCAGCGGGGATGATCCTAGGGCTGTCATAAAAATGTACCCCAAACTGGCTGGCTTCAAACAACAGAAATGTATTCTTTCGTAGTTCTGGGGGCTAACAGTCCAAGATGAAGGTGTCAGCAAGGGGGCTCCTTCTGCAGACTTGGGAGGAAGAACTCTGTCTCCTGACTCTCTCCTTGCTTCTGACAACTGCCAGCCATCCTTGACATTCTTTCCTTCCAGATGCTTCAGTCTAGTTTCAGATTCCATTCTTCACAGCCCCTCCTCCATGTCCTCTGTGTGCTTAAATCTCACTCTCCTGTCCGTTATCATGCCGCTGTTTTTAGGGCCCACCCTAAGTCCAAGAGAATCACAACTCAAGATTCCTAAAAGGCATTCACGTTTGCAAAACCGCTACTTCCAAATAAGGCCACATACACACATACAGGTGTGCCCCGTTGTTCAAAAGTTCACACTCTGCCACTTCACTGTCATGAAAGATCTAGGTCAGTACCCGTTTCTACTACCTGAAAGAAATCCAAAGAATCTTTTAAGAAAAAAAAAAAAAGGTGAAAAGCAAAACTAGATGCCAGCATTTGTCCTGCAGCGAACCCTTGCAGGGGAGGTACACACCCCGAGCAGAGAGGGCAGTGCTCCCCAGCTCCTTCCCCCAGCAACTACACTCAGCGTCTCAGCCTCAATCTGCCATAACTTTGAAGTTGTCTTTGAGCATCTGTACTTTACCTTGATTTATTCTGTGCATCTACTAGCAAGATGTGTCCTAAGGTATCAGAAAAGCCTAGGAGAGGTGATTTTGGGGGTCTGGGAATGCTAAAAAAGTTTTCCATATAATTAATGGTAGTCTTTCCTCCACGTTATCATAGGAATGCTCCACTTTCAGATAGAGGGGGAATTCGATAGGAGATCAGGGCTTGGATATATCTTTGGCGGGGGGGGGGGGGGGGGGGGCGGTCACCATGCAATTTACTACAGATGGATCTAAACAACACTTGTCAAAATCAAACTTTTATGTCCATGGGGCTGTTGCAGTCAGGGCTCCAGAGTGGTTTGGGACAACCAGGGGACTTCTGCAGGGGTAGGAATGTCCTATGGTAGGGGCAAGGCAGATGGTCCAGGGGTGTCCACTGGGAGCAGAGCACAGCCGTCAGAGGAGACAGTGAAAAGCTGGGCAGTAGGCCAGGGTTCAGAGTTGAATGGGAGGACACATGGGACGACCCAGAGGAAGGTGCTGTAATTCAGGGAATTGCTGGGACTGGACACAAATGCCAGGACCTGGGTAGAATCAGCTATGAAGGTATCAGAGGGATCAGAGCAGGAGTCCCCTAGATAAGTGAAGCTCCATCAGTTCCCAAATTATGTTTTATTCTCATTTCCTCTTCCTTCTTTAGGGGCCTGCTTTTAGTACCTTGTCACATCGTCCCTCTTTTGCCACCTGAGAACCATTATGAAGTACTAAGAGAAATGGCGTGGAACAGAAAACCTGCCTCAGGTTATGGGGAGTGGAAACAATGTGGGCCCTAAATAAACTCAGACCAGAGTTATGGTCCCAGCTCCATCACTGGGCTGGGTATAATCTTGGGGATATTACTGATCACTATGAGCCTTCGATTCATCATCTGTCAAATGGGTTTGACAATGAAGCAAGGCTGCTGGAATGTATGTGAAGGAAAGTAGCTGGCACGGTGCCTGGCATTTATTGGATCTTTAACAAATGGCAGCTATTTCTAATATTATTTTGTCCCCAGACCCTACTGCCCCTCCTCTGGGATTTTGTGTTTATACAGGACATCTCAGACGATACACAGCTCCATAGGAGACAGAATATCAAATCAGGCAAAAGTGCAGCTTCACAGATAAAATTCATTACATTTTTTCTCTTAGGGGATATATTAATTTGGTTATGGGTTAGCCTTTCTCAGCTGATAGAACTCAAGTTCCCAAACTTTGAATCAAAGACCAACTCCTTTCTTCCCTTCTTGCTGTTCATCCATCCAAAACACTATTTTCCTTCATTTCACTCTCCCCCAAAACCGAAATATGCTTAGATTTGGCTTAATTACACTCAAGATAACCTACCTTTAGGGGCACTTGCGAGGTTCAGTCAGTTGGGCATCTGAGTCTTGATGTCAGCTCAGGTCATGATCCCACGCTTGTGGGATCGAGCCCTGCGTCGTGCCCCATGCTGAGCGCGGATTCTGCTGAAGATTCTCTCTCTCCCTCTCCCTCTGAGCCTCTCCCCTGCTCGTGCACACTCCAAAATACAACACATAAATACATTTTTAAAAAATAAAACCTACCTTTAATGTTATTTTAATGGTGTAGGCTCTGGTTCTCTCAGGCCAGGGAAGAGTGGCAGCCAAGTGGCTTCTGGGTACCACCTCAAGGGACTATTACCCTATGCTCAGGAAATCATCGCAGACGATGGATAGAACACCTAGTCACTGCACTGTGCTAACCGCACTGGGACAAGAGCTCAGGCCATCTTCCATACCTGCCCCGGATGGAGATTTCCCTCTGACTTCTCCATGATACAAAATTGACTACTAGGCAGTTTCCTATTCCAGGCTTTTCTGTCACCTCTAGGACACACCACCGGAGAGTCCGGCCCCTGCTACCACACACAGGAGGAACTACGGTTCCTAAACTGCCTTGGCTCAGGGCATTTCTACTTGACTGCTTGCATCTGGAGTCTCACCTCCTCGCTCCTTGTTTTCGCATGTTCTTCACGTATTGGAAGACATCTCACCATCTTCCTGGTGATTGCTGCTCCTAGCCCCTACCGTTTTATGATTAGGGGCGTGACTTCCACTATCAATACAGTGCTTTCTAAGGAGAAAATACCCAATTAACATTTGGCAAATAAATGAGCCAGTAAGCAGGATCTTTCATTTAATAAGATTTATTAAGATTATGCCTACTTTCTTCAGTAAGCCAAGCAAGTCCAGGTATATGTCTTTTAATTTTACAGAACAATAAATTAGTGGTTAAGGGAATCCAAAAATGAACCACCTTTTACATTCCATTTTTTCCCCATTTTCTTTCACATTTCCAAGGAAATTTCCATTCCAGTGTTGTTATCTTGTCCCAGATCACAATATTTGATATTGTGATATTTGATATTTTGATATTTTATTTTGTAAAATATCAAAAGTCATATTCTTAAATCTGAGAAACATCAACAGATATGTGACAAATTCATTCACACACTTAGATTCTAAAGCTAAAAAACCTTCCAGTAAAAGAAACAGCATTTGAAAAACACCAAAAGGTAAAAAAAGATAAACTTCCAAATCATCTATGCAGAACAGGAACACAAAGTTGTTGCACACTGTGTTCTCCCCAGTTTGACCCTGACCCTCTACTCAGAGCCAGGACTGCCCCCTTCAAATAGAGAGTGAATATTCGGGCTCCCTCTTCAGTTGGGGCGGAACTGCTGATCAATGCTGTGCAATGAACATAGCAGTAGTGCTTTCCCCAGATCCAATTCTGGCCCGAGCCCTCTCTTTCTCGTATTTTAAAGCCTCCTCATACCAAAATGAGAAGGAAAGGGGGTCAATCCCTTTGATCTTAGCCAAAAATTCTAGAACTTTCACCTTGGTGATTTCAGCATGGGCCCTGGGACCCCACAGGAATTCATAGCGTGGAGGATTGCTGTCAGGCACCTGCTGGTATTCTAGGTAATTCTCATATACCCAATCTATGGTGATGAGCTTCCTGGGCTCCCCATAAATGAAATGCTCCCTCCCAGGATACACTCCCATAATATTCAGGAAATCCCAGAGGTCTTCCTCAGGGATGCAATTGCCCTCTATGAAGATCACACCCAGGATGATTATCAGGAGACCGTTCTTAGGCATGCCGTGGGTGTCACTAGACACCTCAACACTAGTGAGGTCCAGTGAGTTGACAAAGATATAGGAGGGGACAGAAATGTCCATCTCACACATATCAATGCCAAAGATCACCTCCATAAACTTAGAAGCTTTCTTAAAGATCACAGGGAAATGTTTCCTGTACCTTTTCATGATAACCATCAGCATTTCTGCCTGTGTGACAGGCTCCTGCAATCGGTACTTAAGGATCATGAAATTCACTAAATCAGCTACCTTCTCATCTAGTGGGTCTGTGGGCGAAGATTCGGTGTCTATTGAGGTCTGCGGGAAACATGTATCTTCTTCTTTTTGGCTATTGGAGCCTCCTTCTGATGTGCTCCGTGATACGGAGAAGAAGCATGGGCTCTGAGGGTTGTGGGGAGGACTCAATGTTGTGGCGGGCTCCTTCTCAGGCTCCTCCTCCTCCACCTCCTTCTCCTCTTTGGAAACCGGGATCACAGGAGAGGAAGGCAGGGAGGAGGAGGTGGAGGGATAGGAGAAATTGAAAGAGCAAGAGGAGGAAGTCTCCTCATCCTCCTCCTCAGCTGTGAGAACACCGGCCACCGCCAGGTCCTGTATCTCATTTTGGGCCTGAAAGTCTGGTTCCAATGTGAGCCGCGGACGCTTTGGAGAGCGAAGCATCATGACTCCGGTTGTCAGCAACAAGTAGAAGTGTGAGCGGGATGGTGGGAGATAGGGTGCCACAGGCCTGGAGACAGAGGGAGAGGATCAACAGTCTCAGTAGAGAAACACATCCTTGGCAGCTCTGACAAAGGCCAACTTACAGGCTCTTTTGGGGGCGGGGGCGGGGGGATGCTCTGGGGCCTCACAGGGCTCCTGTCTTCCTGGACAGTTCGTCCCCTAGAAACCTGTAGGAGGATGTGAGAAAATTCCTGAGGGTGCAGCCAGCCGGCACAGCTCAAGGCTTCCAGAGCCAACACTGGGCAGGTGGAGTCGAGCACTGGGGGGTCCCTTCTGTTCTGACACAGGCGGGTCCTTGATAGACATTCAGGATGTGTACCTCACCTTGGCTCCTAGCACTGCCTGGGCCTCCTCTGCTCTGCTGAACTGAGGACATGTGTCTCACACCAAGACCTCACCTCATTGTTCCCGGAGCCCCGAACAGGCTCTGTGAGGTCCCTACTGTCCTGCAGTGGATGACCCCCCCTGTGCTCACTAAGGTTCTCACCTTTTCCCTAACAAGACCTGCCCAACCTTGGCCTCCTGACCTTGGCCAAACCCTCCCCGACTTCCCTGCCTCTGCCAGCCTCAGGCAAAATTTTCCGCACAGGAACTCACCTTCCTGAGACCAATGAGAAGGAAATGAAAGAGGAACACATTTGACCTTATGAGCCCAAGGCCTCCCTGGGTGACAGCAAAGGCTGGCCAAAGTCTGTGGGAATCCCTCCCTCCTAGGCGAGTGTTACCCTCGTTCCTCAGTTTGATGCTTGATAGGGCCTGTGACTCCTCCCTCTGCTGTCCTGAGTCTGGTCCCTTCAGAACAAGCCTTCACCTCCCTGAGACCACCAAGAGAGTGGCGGCACACCACATCTGTTCACTCTGGCTGGAGCCTCCCAGAGCAGACAGCAGGGGCAGGCAGGGCTGGGTGTGCCTTCAGTCCTCACTCAGGGTCCCTATCTTAAATCCTGGCAGTAACGGGGCCACCTCCCTCTGCTGACCTGACGTGGCTCCTCCTCAGAGCAACGTTCTCACCTCCCTGAGAAGCCCTGCACAAGAATGAAGAGGCAACATCTCTTGTCGCCTTGGCTAGGTCCTTCCAGTGCTGACAGCAAGGGCTGGTCCCCATCTGTTCTGTGGTAAGGCTAACCTCAATCCTTCCTCATGGCATTCATCGCTACTCTTGGCATGGCCCAGACTACCTGCTGCTGACTTAACATCACTCCCTTAGACTATAACCTCGCCTCTCTGCGACACCTCCCTCACCTTGGAGAAAGTGAGGGCACAGGCAACCCTGCTTGGGTCATCCTAGGGCTGAGAATAGGAGAAAGCCAGACCGTATGGGATCTCTTCTTTCTGGGGTGGGAAGTACTTTTGTTCCTCACCAAAGGCCCTTACCTTAACTCCTAGCAGAGCTTGGGACTCCTCCCTCTTCTGATCTGATGTGGCTTCTTCAGTTCCCCTGCCTTCACACTCAGACTAAGGACCTCAGTTCCAAGTCCCTCAAAACAAAAGTGAAGAGACATCACAGCAAGCCACACTTTCCCAGGGTCTTGCTGACATCAGGGGCGAGGCCTCATCTGCCCCAGATGCAGGGGGTTTCCCTCTGTCTTTCCTCAGGGTGTTCTTTCTTCCTGGTAGGGCCTGGGCTCACTTCCTCTGAAATCACCCTCTCAGACCAAGGCCTCACTTTCCAGAGACCCCCTCCACCCCCCCATGCAGGAAGTGAGGGTATAACACATCTGGGCATTCCTACTCAGATCCTCCCAGAGTGGATAAATGGTGACAAGGTAGAGTTTCCGTGAGGCTCTTTCTGTCTGGGTTGGGGGGCACTCTTAGTCTTCCTTCAAGATCCTTACCTTACCTTGACTCGTCACAGATCCTGGAACTCTTCCCTCTGCTGATGTCACCAGCTCAGGCCAAGCTCCTCACCTTCCTGGGATACTCCAAACAAAAGTAAAAAGACACCAAATCCAGCCACTCCTGCCGGGGGTCTGTTCCAGTGTGGGGAAGACACCCAATCCTCCCTCGAGGTATTCATCTGTACTCCCAGCAAGGCCTGTCCTACCCTCCGCTGACCTAAAGTCTCCCCCTCCAACCAAGACCTCACCTCTGTAAGACACTCTATCCCCTTGACTCCTGGTAGGGTCTGTGGCAGAAGTGAGAGTTCCTCCCACCTGGCTACTCCTGCTCAGATCGTCCCAGGGCTGTGATTCTGTGGGTCCTTCTTTTCAAGGAGAGGGGCTTTCAGGCTTCACACCAAGGATCCTTACATTGACTCCTGACAGGGCCTGGGAATCCTCCTCTTCTGAACTGCTGCGTCACCCCTCCTGAGACCAAGGTCCTCACCTCTGTAAGACACTCCCCCAGACAACGTAAGGAAATGCCACATCTGGCCAACCTTGCCTGTGGACTCCTGGGGTGGACACGAGGGGTGGGACAGGGCTGAGGCCTCCCCTCTCTTGGGGTATTTTCAAGGCAGGCCAAGACCCCATCTATCTGAGGTGGAAGGTCCTCTCCATCCTCCCTCATAGTCTTCTTGTTAATGACTGGCAGGGCCTGGGACTGTACCCTCTAGTAACCTGATGTTACAACCCTCAGAAAAAGCCCCACTTCCCTCAGACTTCCAAAGTGGAAATCGGGAAACGCTGCGTTTGGCAACCCTGCTGTGTGGCCTCCCACGGCTGACAGCAGGGCTGTTTCTGTGACACCTTTCTGCAGGATGAGAGATACTCTAAATCCTCCCTCCGAGTCCTCACTTTGATACCTGGCAGAGGGCAGTACTCTTCCTGCTGCCCTTGGGCTACACCCATCAGATCAAGGTCTTCGACCTCCCTGAGACCCCGCACCAGAAAATACTGAGGGGCGGCCACATCCAGTAGCCACCGCCCTGGTGCTCCCGTGTTGCCAGCAAGGGCAGAACAGCACTGGGTCCCGTCTGCTCTGGGGAAGGGGGTGCCCTGAGTCCTTGACCTGACTCCCGCTGGGCCCTGGGACTCCTCCCTCCGCGAAGTTGCCCTTGCCCCTTCAGGCCTACGCCTTCATTCCCCTGACAACCTTCAAGCAAAACTAAATAGAAGCCCCATCCTGCCACCCCTGCCCTGGGTCTCCCAGGGCTCCCAGCAGGAGCCGAATCCCCTCTGCTCTGCAGGGGGGCCATCGCCTCTGTGCTCCCTCAAGCACTCAGAATGCTCCCTCAGACAAGGCCTCACTTCCGTGACACAGGCCCCGCCACTCCCTGTTAGAAGGGAGGGGACACCCCATCTGACCACCGATGCCCGAGTCCTCCCTCTGCGGGGACTGAGTGGGGCCCATCACGAAGCCTGCAAATAGTCACATTTACTCCTGACAGGGTCCGCATCCCCTCCCTCCTGCTGACCTGGGGACAGTCCCTCAGCCCTGGCCACTGTCCCCTAGAGATGCCAGGGACGGCAGCCGGGGCGGGGGGGGGCGGTAAAGGACCGCCACCTGGGCTCCACGGTCCAGCCCGGCTCCTCGGGGCTGACGGGAGGCGCAGGGGGTTCTGGGCCCCCTGCGCCCCTCCCCCGGCGTCCACACTGGACGGTCCGATCACTTGCCCCCGGGTCTGCCCCTCGAAGCCCGCCAGGGGCCCGGGCTTCGCCTACTACCGAGCCGCAGCCACCTCGGCACAAAGAGCCGCCCATCCCTCAGCCGCCCCACATCCGGGGCCCCGCGCGGGGCCGCGGGCAGGGGCGGCACACGCACTCCGTGGCGGGAGCGTCGTCCCCTCGCCGCCTGTCGGGCCGGGGCCGCGTCCCCCCGCCCCGCGAACAGGCCCCCGGCGCGCAGACCCCGCGGGGGAAGGTGCGGGCCCCCCGCCCGCCCCGGGTCCTCACCCGCTGCCCGGCGGCCGGCCCTCTGCTGGCCCCTGAGTCGGGGGGCCCCGCACCCCCAAAATGCACATCACCGCCCGCCGTATCTGCCCATCCGACTTTGGGGCTTCCCCAGGACGGCTGGCTCGGAGGGCCCTGGGCCGTCTCCCCCTCCCTCGCCTCACTCCTCACCCTGCAGCCTCGCAGAGCCCAGGCCTCCTCCCCCTGTGCCCTAAGTCCGCAACCCCCAGGCCAAGCCTCGCGTCCCCCAGACGCCCAAGACCAAGGTCGCCAAACGCCACAGCCCACCACACGTGCTCGGGGCTTTCCACAACTAACGGCACCGGTGGGGCCCAGCCTGACCCCCTTCCTACGCGGGGGCGGGGGGGGGGGGAAGCCTCCCGCCTCTCCCTCAGGGTCCTCACCTCCGAGCTTGGCGCAGCCCGCGATTCCTCTCTCTTCTGACCGGAGTGGGCTCCGGTCAGGCCGAGCCTCACGCCCCTCACGCGCCCAAGACGCAAGGCCAGCCGCGCCTCGTACGGTGACCCTGCCTGGGGTCTCCCCGGGATGACCGCAGGGGCGGGGCGTGGCTAGACGCTCCGTATGCGCGAGTGGGCGGTGCCTCCGCGCCTCCCGCCTAGCTGCTCTGAAGCCCCGCCCCTCAGGTTCCCCAGATACAAGTCGCGAAGCAGAACATCCGGGGACCTTGCCCCGTCTTTTCAGGGTCGATAGTAAGAGCCGGATGGGAGTGGGGGCCCCCGTGATCTGTGGTGGGGTCTCGCCTCACTCCTCCCGCGGGGTCCGTATCCATCGCTGGCAAGGGCTGGCACTCGTCCCTCCCCGAACCTGAGTCGGGCCCCCCCAGACGAAGCCTCGCGTCCCCCAGACGCCCAAGACCAAGGTCGCCAAACGCCACAGCCCACCACACGTGCTCGGGGCTTTCCACAACTAACGGCACTGGCAGGGCCCAGCCTGGCCCCGCTCCCTACGCGGGGCGGGGGGGGGGGGGGGGGAAGCCTCCCGCCTCTCCCTCAGGGTCCTCACCTCCGAGCTTGGCGCAGCCCGCGATTCCTCTCTTTTCTGACCGCAGTGGGCTCCGGTCAGGCCGAGCCTCACGCCCCTCACGCGCCCAAGACGGAAGGCCAGCCGCGCCACGTACGGGAACCCTGCCTGGGGTCTCCCCTGGATGACCGCACAGGTCGTCCGAGACCAGGACCCGATGTCTGGGGTGAAAAACCCCTCAGTCCTAGCTCGGGGTCCTCGCCTTGGCTCTGGGCTCTGGCTGAGCCGCTCTCCTCTCTGGAGCTGAGCTCATTGGCTGCAGCACAAGCCCCTCCCCTTCCCGAGAACTTCAAGGTGGACGCGAGGAAGCACCGATGGCCATCTGCTCCAGGGCGATGGAGCGTTGACGCCGGGCGCAGGGTAAGCTCCCTGCCACCACCCTCCCATCTGAGGCTGTAGACATACCCTGGGACATGTCCAAGGTATTTACATTTACTACTGATAGGGCTTGCCTGTCAGCCCTTTTGCGGACCTGATGCGGCCTTCAGTCCAAGGCCATTTCCCTGAGACTCCCTCTCTCGAAAGAGGAAGTCAGGGAGGCAGCGCTTCTGCCTGCCCGACCTGCCGGGAACCTCCCATTCTGATACCATGGGCGGCTTTCTGTGTGTCGCCCTGGGTCTGGGGACGTAGTCTTCTCAGTCCTCCCTCCAGATCCTCGGGATGCCTAGCAGAACCTGGGTCCCCTCCCTTCTCCTGACATGAAGCTGGGCCCCTCACATCAAGGTTCTCACTTTTCCCTGATGCCCTAGTAGGGGCATCAGGAGACACCGCGTTTGGCCACCAAGCTCTAGGGCCTCCCAGGGCTGAAAGCAGGTCAAGGACTAGATTCTGTGGTGCTTCCTCTATTTGGGGCCAAGCTATGTAGTCCTCCCTCAGGGTCCTCACCTTGATGTCTGGCGGAGACCATCTGCTCCCTTCTGAGCACATCCAGTGACCATGCCCTGGAGCATCCCAGGGCTAACCACAGAGACAGGGCAGGCTTCTTCTGGCCCTCAAATCCTCCTTCAGGACCTCACCTTGTCACCTGGCGAGATCTGGACTCCTGCCTTCGCTGACCTATGTCTGCCACCCTCAGACCAAGGCCTCCACCTTCCCGAGACCCTCAAGCTGGAAATGAGGGGGCTGCTCAGCCTGGGACCCCTGCTCGGAGTCTCCCAGGACTCACATCAGCAGTAAAGCAGGATTCTGTGGGATACCCTCTGTTCTGGAATGGGTGGGCCCCTTAGTTCTCTCTTAAGGGTCCTCACCTTGTGTCCTGGCTTCTCAGTTAAATACCATGAGGGAAATTAGAAATCGCCCCTGCCTGCCAGCAACTCTTTGAGAATGGTTTCAGGTTCCAGGCTATTGCATTGTCCAGTGCAGTGATTTTCTTTTTTTATAACTGTCATTCATAGCGAGAAATATATTATACATTGTTCATCTATCCAAAGTGTTTATGTAATATTTTTTTCATGAAAAAATACTTATCCTTACTATGGGTGATTCATTGTGATACTGACTATTCCGTTTTTAGTTCATACTTTATATTCTGCTAAACTAATTTTTTTGAAGATGAGTCCTTACTCATTAGCATGGTTTCAGATGATTATTAGGAGACTGGAGTCATAGTGCCTCAGTGAACCCCATCTTCCCTGCCGTCTTGACATTGCCCCCCCCCGGGGGGGCTACTGGCATTTGTGCCCTGAGGCACGGTCTCAGATTTCTGCAATGAAGCAGGAGCAGAAGTTGAAAAGGTTTGCTCCTCCCTGTCCTGCCATCTGCCTTCTGTTATTACAAGCTACGAAGTCTCCCCAGCTTAGGCCCAGAACTTCCTCACCCCAAACATAAGTACCTATTCAACACAGTCCTCAGTCTCCCCCAGGGGTTTCTCATGTTTGGTTGTTTCGATTTTATTGTTGATATTTGTTTTTATCCTCCCTTCCGTAGTTTTCTGGGCTTCATTCTGGGAGAAGACAGCAGCCCGAGCTCTGTAGTCATCTTGACATCTACAGGTAAGACGCTAAGTCTGTAAATACGAATTGACATCTTTACTATGATGTGTATTCCACCAATGAATATGCTATACTTCTCTGTTTGTTTGGGACTTATTTTACCGGAATCTATCAGTAAACTTTTATAGTTGTTTCCGTAAAGATCTCATACATTTTTGTGATGATTCGTTTAAGGTAATTTTTGGATCCTGTGGCTGTTGGGATGTCTTCTATCACATGTTCTAATTAGTTACTGTTTTTGTGTGACAAGGCTCTGGCTGTTTGTTGGAGTGAACTTATACTATCTTTCTGAGGTTTCGTATTCGTTTGAATATTCCACATGCTTATTCCTTAGAATTTTCTACATAAGTGATCATATCGCCAAATAGTATCTTTCTTTTCAGTATTCATACTCCGTACTTATATATCCACAGCTATGGTTTTGCATTTCAGTGTAGTTTTGAACAGTAGAGGTGATAGCATATACCTCTATCTTTTCTGAGACCTTACTGGAAATGCTTCTAACATTTCACACGAAAGCATGTTTGCTGTAGATTTTAGGAAAGGGAAGTTCCCTTGTAATCTTAGCTTGCTAAAAGATTTAAAAAAAAAATTCCCATGAACTTGTGCTGAATTTCTAAGTTTTTTATTTCTGTACCCACTGATGTAATAATGTTTTCTTTTCTCCTGTTATGGACTGAATTACATACCCCAAAATTCGTATGTTGAGTTCCTAAATCCTAGTAACTCAGCATTTGACTGAATTTGGAGATCTCGCCTTTAAAGAGGTAATTAAGGTAAAAACAAGGTCATATGGGTGAGCCCAAATTCAGCATGACTGGTGTCCTCATGAGAAGAAGTTAGGTCATCCTTTAGATGACGCATAAAGGAAAGATTATTTGAAGGCACAGGGAGAAAACAGCCAACTGCAAGCCAAGAAAAGAGGCCTCAGAAGCAACCAACCCTGCCATCACATTGATCTTGGACTTTTAGGCTCCAGAATTATAAGGAAATGAAGTCCTATTGTTTAAGCCACCCAGCCTGTGGTAATTTGTTATGACAGCCCTAGCAAACGAATATACTCCTTTAATTTGTTAATGTAGGGAATTACAATGGAAAGTATTTTCTAATGTTAAATCATGTTTTCGCTCCTAAGACACAGTTTATTCATTTAATTCACTGCTATGCTGAATATGCTATTAATCTGTTTAAGATATTTACTGCTATGTGAGCGAGCTTAGCTCGCGTGTTATGTTCATGGGGAGCCCTCATCTGGCTTTTGAATCAAGGAGAGCTAGCCTGGGAGAAGTAGTTGAATAATTGCCCATCATTTTGGGTGCTTTAGAAGAGATTGCATGAGATAGTGAATTACTTCTCCCTGACCATTTGCTAGAACTGGCCTTCAAGACTGCCTGACCTGGAGTATGTAAGGGTTGCCTGATCTTTGAATAGTTTCAGTCTGTAGCACTTGTTAGAATTCTCTGTTTCTTTGTGAACCAATTTGGCCATTGTTTCCCTAAAAAGCAGTCTATTTCACTAAGGTTTCAAATTGAATGGCATATTTATAATAAAACCTTTCTTACAGAAGTCCTAAAACCTACACATCAGTAAAGAGAATAGTATACTATACCCAATATGCCAGATACTCAACATCGACAGTCACCAATGCATGGCCAATCTGGTTCTAAATTATACCCCCACCTACCCCGACCCCCACCCCCAATGTCTGTTGCTAGAATAATGTGAAGCAAATCCAAGACATCATACCATTCCTTCTCTAAGTATTTCAGGATGCATTTTTAAAAGATAAGGACTCTCTTACAAAATATAAACCCAATACAATACCCCAAAATTAAACAAGTCATTGATATCAAACACCCAGTTATCTCTCACACTTAACTGAAGGCCTTACATACTTTTTTAAAAATCTGTTTCCTTGAATTGGTGCCCCAATAGGATCATTTTTCCCCTAAATCATTTTAGTCTATAGGTCTATATATCACCTACACATCACCTCTTTTTTGCTGCAATTTTTATTGTTACACAGTAACAATACAGGTCTTCTGTTTTGTCCTGGTTCCCGTAGTCTGGATTTTGCAGACTCTAACACTTCGGTGTCCTTTGAGACTGTGTTCCTTTGCGCCCTGTATTTCTTTACATTGCTAATTAGAAGTAGAAGCTTGAGCAGATGTTTTTTGAATTTTTGTCTTTCGTTTTGCAAGACTACTCCATAGGTGATGCTGTTCACTTCCATTAGGAGGTACATGATGCTGTTTGTCCTTGTGCTGATGCTGGGTCATCAATGGTCATCGTGTTTATCCATTAATCCTTAGGGGTTGAAAAATGATCATTCTCTCATTCTTTCGTAGCTTATTAACTGAAATACCTCTATATGTAGAAGCTGTCCCTTGTCCACCATTTGGTTATCCTGAGGGAAAGATATTTGCTGTGTTCTTTTATAATATTTAAATCTCCTCTGCATCTATATTTTGTACAATTTAAGTTCTATTGTTTATTTCTGCCTTTCTCTTCAGTAACTGATATTTACAAAACTTGTCTAATTTTATAAGAGTTTCCAAAGAACTGGCTTTGTTTTGGGGCTCTATTTTCTATTCTGTTATTTATGCATTTATCTTCACTATTTCCTACCCTTTATTTCTTTTGCTTTAATGCTGTTGATTCCCTAGCTTCTTGAATGGTTTACATGTTTTAAATATTTTTTTTCTAAGACATTTATTTCATGCTATAATATTTCCCTCTGAGGAGCACTTGGGCTGCATCACACAGGTAAATTAAATATATCACCCTATTGCATTATTGGAATTTTTTCAATATATACAAAAAGTAGGCAGTGTAAAAACTTTTTGAGTAGGATATGAAAAGGATGAGAGACATAGAATGGTATTTAGAGCAGGTTTCAATATCCAAGGGTATTTTGGGTTTTGTTTTCTTTTAGTTATTAATTATAGGAGAAACTGAAACCTATTTAATGGCAGGTAAAAGAATTGACCTTGTCCCAGGAATGTGATGAAGTTTAATACTAGAAAATCTATCACTATAATTGGCCACACATGTAACAGTCAAGAATCATCCAGGAAAACAGAAACCATAGTAGACATTTAACACAGAAATGATTTAATTCAGGGAATTAGTTACATAAGTGATGACGAAGCTAAACAGGGGCAATCCGAGGAATCCAATAACCAGCAACATAAAGAAGTCATTCCCACTTCTAGGCTGGAAGAACAATGAGAAGAGGAGATAGTGTTTCTGGAGCCTTGGTGTTGGGTTCAACAGGATCTGGAGCCATGGGGCTCCTGACGGGGCTGGAGCCGTGGAAAATATGTAGCCATTAAAGAGGAAACCAGCTGATGCAGAGGAAGGAGGAGAAAACTCTGGCTGCTCCATCCTCCTACCTTCTAATCTTCTGTTGGTCTGCCTTTGGCAGAACCCAGGTAGCATTTGTTGACCAGCCCAAGGATTCAGCCTGTGTGTACCGTAAGGCAGAGGACAAGTGAGGGATGGATGTAAGGGCAGATAAGTCTAGAACAAGCATGCCGCATTGACAGATTAAATGAGAAAAATCATACCCAAACCGATACGGAAAAGCATTCAATAACATATCCTGTTCCCATCCCACACCTTCTCAAGTCCAGGCTAGTTTAGGCACCCATCTCTATGCTCCCGTACCCCTTTTGTGCCCCCCTCTCATCATAGCATTGATTTCCAAGCTGTAATTGATAGTTTACTCATCTATCTCCTCCACTGGACTATAAGCTCTATGAGTGTAAAGACCATGCCACGTCTCCCACTATATCCAGTGTCTGCAATTGCTTGGATCAGAGTATGCACTGTAAAATATTTCTTGTTGAATCATTTGATTTGTTGATGCCTTTTAATTGTTAAATAAAATGTGTAATTATTTTACTTTATAATTTTTCCTAAGTTGAGTATCCCACAAAAGACATGATTGTACAAACGTAAACATAGAAATTGATTATGGTAACTGCTTCCATCTAGTCAGACTACACTCTTACTTCAAGTAATTCGCATCAACTATTATCTAACCTAGGAATTGCATCGTTCTTAATGTTTACCTGTCAATGTTTTAGAGACATAATCTTAGATACCTACGAAGACTGGGAAGTTAAGGAATCATGGAATGTATATGTTGATAGCCTCAAGGAAAAGGTCTTGAAAAGTTAGTTCTTTTTCCCCACAAATTACTTTAGTAATGGAATTTTCTCAAAAACAGTGAGTAGAAAATAGAACTATTAATCTCAGAGATTGACAGAATATATTTCACCCAGAATTTAATAGAAAAATAGACAAGGCCACCTAGTCTGGGTGTCCTAAATGACCTTAGTATTACATGGATATCTGGCTGGAAAGAAATTCTCTCCATAATACATCATTCCCAACCTTTAGATCTTATAATCATTGATTCACAGCATAGGAAAGGGACCTTGAAGGGGGCATCTAGTCTAGTCACCCATTAAAGTTTTTAGACACACTGGTTGTTAGAAAGTTCTTTATATAATGTCAGTAACTGGTCCCTGTGTAACCATTTATTCATGAGTTCTATTTCTGCTTTGTGAAATCACAATGAGGCTGCCCAAGCAACCACATGACAAACCTTCAGATGTTTGCAAATAGTCAACATGTTCTCCTCCAGTCTTTCTTATGCAAAGTAAACATTTATTTTTTTCAGGAGATTCCCATATATCATGGTGTCTAGACCTTTACTGTTCATTACATTAGCACTAGCCACCTGTAGCTATTGAAATTGAAATTTAAAATATTTACTTCATCCGTCATATTAGCCACATTTCAAGTGCTCGATAGCCACACTTGGCTAGTAGCTACTGTACTGGAAAGCACTGATAAAGAGAACATTTCCATCATCATCATCTTTGCAAAAAGTACTGTTCTTCAGCACCGGTCCAGGCCTTTCGTTATCTTAGTATCTTCCCTCTGGAAACACTTACACTTTGTGGATTTTCGCCCTAGATCACTGTATTCCTCACTGTTCAGCCAGAGAAACCGAAACATTAAGATCCAAGTCTTCATAAGGAAATATTCTTTTCTGTGAAATATGTTCTATAAATTTGATTTCTATTTCCAAGCCTGTGGATATTTGCTTTGCAGTGTTGCAGTTTTCAAAACCAGAAATTCTAAACTCCTTGAAGAATTCTAATAAGTTCCTGAAATGTTTACTACAATACATATCTAACTGCTTTTATTCTATGATAATTTATTCACATGTGCTGCTTAAGCACAGGCAACTCCTGTCCTGGCATTCAGGCCAGAGAATTAATATCTGTGCACATGCTACAGTGACAGGTTATGAGGACAGATAGGCAAATTGAGCTCCCACCTCTGGTCCCCACACTTCACCCCTGTAGAATACCTCTCTCCCTGATTCACATCTGCTGCCATCACCGTTACTGCTTCTGCTGCCGCCGCCACCATCACTGCCCCCAGTAGGAGCTCAGGTTCCAGCTGTCACCCTGCTGAGGATCCATGGCACCCTGGACTGCACTAGGCGGCCATGCCAACTGCTTGGCGAGCACGCTGCCTACCTCCCACTGAGCCTGTAGTTCTGAGCTCACGCCTAGCACATCTCCCTTCCTCATGTACAAGCTTCATTGCCCCATCACCCTCCACGTACAGAAAACAAGATCAAAGATAAAATTAAGAATTTTAAGATACCAACAGCAGAGCATTAAACCAAGAACAAGGCCCTTCTAAGAATGGGGCTTTATGCATCTGTATGGGACACACATCCATGAAGATAAACCTGCAATAAAATGAAATACAATTAAATATTCACTTTTTCAGTGAACATGGGGAGGCTTGGCAGGAAACTATTTTAACAGTAGAAACACGAGGTCGTAGGAATATTAACTGGGCAGTAGGAATGGAAAGGAGTGAACAGATTAAGAGTGTTTTCTTCTTCCGAGAGTGAGATTCTTCGTATAAATAACAAACTCAAGTCTAACATTATACAAAACGGGAATGTCAGTGGTTCACATAACCAAATGAGAGGGTATGTCTGGTGTCAGAACAGCTGGAACTGAGACCTCAACTGCCTCCTGACTGCCCTAATGTCCCTGTTCTCTCTTGTGTGCCTGCCTCTGTGACCAAGGACACTTGGATGCTCTACTAGGACTATTGGGTTTGACTGGGAGGAAGAAGCAGTTTCCTTCCAAGAAGATGGAGATGTTCCCGAGAAGGAAAGAGATGCTGAGACAATGAGCCAGGCAACAGAAACTGCAGAAACAGTCTCTAAACAAATGTCACACTTTTTCCAATGTTTTATAAATAGAAATGGAGGCTAGAGGGCAGTACCTTATTCCTCCTGGGGGGAAGAAGCCAAATTTACATCTTGCTTTTCCTGTGCTCAGGCTTTTCTTCTGATATGAGGAAGGGATATGTCAAGAATGATTCCCCAAATCAGAATAACAGATGTCTGTAATTATCTCTTTGGGTTGTCCACCCTTTGTTCACCTCCATTAAATCTAATAACAAAGAGCAAACCACAGATGCCAAAAAATATCCAAATAAAGCACAAACAAAAAACAGTAGGAACTCCACACCCAGAAAATCTACATGAACTGTATTTTCAATAATTCTTTTGTACATTGTTAATATATTTATAGATGAGGAAGATGAAGTCTCGAACCAGGAACTTTGATCTTCCTGATACTTTTTTTTAATATTACATGATTGTATCTTTCCTCTTGGACTCACAGGATCCAGGTAAATGAGAATCTTGAAGAACGTTCTAATGTGAGCATCTAATCAAAAATCAGATGCTAGTTGGAACAGAGTCTAAGTGCTATGATTTTTTTACTTGTCCGGAAAGTAAGCCAAATGGAGGCATATTGGGATAGTGGGTATGATAGGATTGGAGGGTTAACAGAAAAAGATTTCTCCAGTCTTACCCTTTCCCCAGTGTACTTCACCTTCAAGAGCATTCTTCTTAAAGCATAGCTCTTAGCAGCTCTGTGTCTCAAAAATCAAACTTCTTGCTCTGGTGAGATGATCAAGCCTCAGGAAGCCAAAATGCCAAATGAAATAGGATTGTCACCACACCCTGAGTGACTCTCATCCTTGAAGGATGATCAGCTCAGATGCCACCACTACCCTCAGTTCTCCAAACGGTATTCTCTCTTTACCCACATGTGCCGGCAGTACTTTGCCTTCTGTTGCCAATCACAGTTTGCCTGGGTTTGGCACGATTTTGTAGATGTGAGTCTTCCCTTCTAGAATTCCAGAATTAAGTGCACAGGTTGATACATAACTAGTCAGGGGTAGAAATAAACTGTGATGGGGGCGCCGAAGATTGCTTTCGGCATCAGAATACCCATGCCTCTTCTTGCCAAAGGAATCATTGTGCTAGAAGTCTGAATTGCATGGTGGTAGCCAAAGGTGACCACCTCTGGTAGCCGGCTAGGACAAGCCAACTGAGGACAAGGCAACTTGGGAAAGACTGCGTCCTAGCTCCACTCTGGCACTAACTGGTATTTTATTAGAAACAAGTAGATTCGTAAAAGGTGCACCCGTTGGTTGTTACAGCTTTTGAACACTCTACGCCAGATTTTCTCTGTATACTAAAAAGTAACGTTTTCTGGTTCCCTTGGAGCATCTTGTGAAAAATCTGCTCTTTTCTCTCCCAAGTTCAGTTTCTGTAGTACACTTACATAATTATGCTCAATACATTTCACTTGAGTGTATTCCTTTCTCCTCTTATTTATTTCTGATATTTTATGGAAAATCACTTAAGTGATGAAACACTCTATTTCCAAGTGTATCTTCAGGCAAAAGAGGAAGGAGTAGATTTACAGACAGTGCATAAACCCAACATTATGAATATCTCCCAACAAACTGCTATTTACAACAAGCAGGCATTTTTGCCATACTTACAAGAAGACATAAAATTTTCTAGAATCCATAACACATCATATGGACATCAGAAAGGAACTCCAGGCAGCTACTTCCTCATGGCAAAAGGACAAATCAACAAACCAAAAACCTGCTGGGATATCAAAGTAGTTACACCAGGACAGGATATTAATTTCAAATATAGCTTAAATGTTAGAACTGTTAGAATAATAGAAAGATTCTTGAGGTCAATGCTAAAGAATAACCCTGTAGTCGAGGCTACTTTTACTCTTCCATGTCATTTTCAATATTTTTAAGATAACCTTCTAGTTACAAATATTTATAGGAAATATGAAACATGAAAAAACATGTAATGAAAAAAATGAAAAAATAAAAATTCACCTATAATATACCACTCAGGGATAAGGGTCTTGAAAATACTGATATATTTTGGGGCACCTGGGTGATTCAGTCAATTAAGCATCCAACTCTTGATTTCGGCTCAGGTCATGATCCCAGGGTCGTGGGATCAGACCCCAGGTCGGGCTCCGTGCTGAACATGGAGCCTGTTTGAGATTCTCTCTCTGTGTGTGTCTCTCTCCCTCTCTCTTTCTCTCCCCCTCCCTCCCTGCCTCCCTCAACCCTTCTGCCCTGCACTCTCTCTTAAATAAATAAATAAGTAAATAAATAAATAAATAAATACAATGTAAAAATATCGATATATTTCCTCTCAGTCTTTTATTCAATGTAAATATAGAAGACCTTATTTAATGTAAACAGTCTAAAGAGTCAGTTAAAACAAGAATCAAAAATTATACTAAATATTTTTAGTAGGCTTTATTTTTTAGAGCATATAGTAGGTAGCCTTTTCAAATTGCCTTCTTTCACTTAGTAATATGCACTTAAGATTCCTCCATAACGTTTCCTGGCTTGAGAGCTCATTTCTTTTTAGCTCTACATAATAGTCCATTGTCTGGAAGTATCACAGTTTATCTACCTATCCATTCACTTCCTGAGGGACATCTTGGTTAGTCCCAAGTTTTGACAATTATGAATAAAGCTGCTATAAACATCCATGTACAGTTTTTGTGTGGACGTAAATTTTCAACTCTATTGGGTAAATACCAAGGAGCATGATTCCTGGATCATAGGATGAGGGTCTATTTAGTTGTGTAAGAAACTGCCAAACCATCTTCCAATGTGGCTGTACCATTTTGTGTTCCCACCAGCAGTGAATGAACATTCCTGTTGTTCCACATCCTTATCAACATTTGGTGTTGTCAGCGTTCTGGATTTTGGCTAATACTTGTGCAGTTCTGTCTCATTGCTTTAACTTGAAATTCCCTAGTGATATATGGTGTTGAGCATCTTTTCATATGTTTGTTTATTTGCCATATGTACCTTTTCCCATGAGGTGTCTGTTTAGATCTTTTATCCATTTTTTTAAAATTGGGTTATTATTTTCTTCTTATTGAGTTTTAAGAGTTGTGGCATATTTTGGATTATAGTTCCTTATCAGATACACCTTTTGCAAATATTTCCTGCCAGTCTGGTTTGCCTTCTCATTCTCTTGACAGCATCTTTTACAGAAGTTTATAATTTTAATGCAATCCAGGTTATCAGTTATTTCTTTTATGGATCATGCCATTGTTGTTATATCTAAAAAGTTACTGCCATACCCAAAGTCATCTAGGATTTCTCCTACGTTATCTTCTAAACTTTATAGTTTTGCATATTATATTTAGGTCTGTGATCCATTTTGAGTTAATTTTTGTGTAAGATCTATTATCTAGATTCATTTTTTTACATGTGGATGCCAGTTGTTCCATCACTTTTTTCTTAGTTTTTATTTAAATTCGTTAGTTTATCACATATAGTGTAATATTATTTTCAGGTATATAATATACTCATTCCACACTTCCACAAAACACCTGGTGGTCCACATGACAAATGCACTCCTTAATCCCCATCACTTATTTAGCCCATCACCCCACACACCCCCCTCGGGTAGCTATCAATTTGTTCTCTATAGTTAAGAGACTGTTTCTTGGTTTTCCTCTCTCTTTTTTTCCCCTGTGATCATTTGTTTTGTTTCTTAAATTCTACATATGAGTGAAATCACCTGGTATTTGTCTTTCTCTGACTTATTTCACTTAGCGTAACATTCTCTAGCTCCGTCTACATCATTGCAAATGGTAAGATTTCATTCTTTTTCGTGGCCAAGTAATATTCCATTGTCTGTATATACCACCTCTTCTTTATCCATTCATCAGTCGATGGACATTTGGGCTCTTTCCATAATTTAGCTATTGTTGATAATGCTGCTATAAACATCGAGGTGCATGTATCACTTTCTGTTGGAACTTTTCTCCATCATATGACCTTTGCTCCTTTGTCAAAGATCAGTTGACTCTATTTAATGGAGTCTGTTTCTGGGCTCTTTATTTTGTTCCACTGATAAATTTTCTACTCACTTACCAATACCATGCTGTCTTAATTCCTGTAGCTTTATAGTACGTCTTGAAATTGGGTAGTGGCAGAACTCCAATTTTGTTCTTCTCTTTCAGTATTGTGTTAGTATTCTGGGTTTTTGACTTTCCACGTAAACTTTATAATGACTTTGCTGATGTCTACAAAATAACTCCCTGGGATTTTAGTTGGGACTGCATTGACTCTATAGATGAAATTGGAAAGAACTGACATCTTGACAATATGGAGTTTTCTTATTCATGCACGTGAAATAGCTCCATTTAGATCTTTTTAAAATTTTTTCATCAGAGTTTTATAGCTGTCTTCATATTTTTAACATAAAACATGAAAGTGTACATTCTTTTATCAGTCCTTTGATGTGAAGCCAAGGTCTTCTCTTTGAGATGCAACCAGTGATTGGAGTTCTGTTCATTTTTTCTTGTGAAATGCATGCTCATAGCAAATACACTGTAATTTCTAGTTACATTTTATTTGAATTGGAGCAGTAACTTGGAAAATTACTTGCCAAGCAATCTGTGAGAAGGCTTCTATTGTTTATAATTTTTTTTCCAAATCTATTCGTTATCTTGCTCACACTTAATTAATACAGATTGATTTTAAAGGCTTACCTTTATTGTGTCTGTCCAAGGCTTTTATCTGAGACTTCCTATAAGAAAAAAAAAAAAACCCTTTCTTTTTACAGGTATATCTCATTGGTTTTCATGATATTTAATTAAACAATGAAGATATAAAGCTTAATTAACATATAAAAGGATTTGTGAACACATACAAATGATTCTTGGTAAGCATACAACTCAACTGGTAGGAAAAGGGCCATTTAGATACACAGGGATATGCTTATCAGCCATGAGCTCTACATGTGCTACAAGTATTACATGTTTCATAGAGTAACCAGAAGCCTCGCAGAGGCTACCTAATAGAACTTGTGCTGTAGATTTTTTTATGAAACTGAGAGAAATCACAAAGGAAAAATGAACAAAAATCAAATTTGATCACTATGCTGCAGAAACTGTCAACAGAACAATCTTTATCTTAATAAAAGAGGCATTTTAAAGGGTTTGGGGGGGTTGCGATGTTTAAAGTGTTTTGACATAATTTCTAGTTTGTTTTTAATTATGAAATATTTTATACACACAAAAAGCAGAGACTATTACAATGAACATCTATGTACCTATAACTTAGCATATTAATATGTGCTGTATACGCCGTAGGAAATATATATTACAGATATAAGTGAAACCTCCTCTTTATCCTTATGTGTCCATCTGGGTCCCAACAAGAAACATGGTGATAACACTCACTATAAGATCATTCCAGGAGAGTTCGATGGAGAGGGGACTATTTACAAAGGTGTGGGTAGTAAGAGAAGCACAGTGGATTGTATAGAAAGCTGGATCTGGTAGCAACCAAGCTGTTACCACCCCTAGGCTGTTACTACCCCCAGGCCCAGAGGGATAAGGAAGGGAGAGGTACCTAGAATCCAAAGAATAATCGCATAAAATTGGCCACTTTTGAGAGTAGCAGAAACCTCTGGTCAAGGACACAGTATGAGGTGACCTCACAGAAAGAGAAAGGAGCCAGGAGATTACTCTCCTCCCTCTTTCTGATCTCCTACTGGCTTTCCCACTGTCTAAGCCCAACCTGACGCCAGAGAACTTGGAGAATCCATTGATGCAGTTCATATAGGTCAGCCCCTCCAGGCGGAGAGCAGAGTCAAGGAGGCTAGAGAGTTAACTGGGGTGGCGCACACCAGTTACCCAGCTTTCTCATCCCATCCCACTTCCCTCCTCCCTTCCTCCCATGGAGGTATCACTAATTTACATGTGGTGTTCAATACTGCCATTCAAACCTGTATACTTTTACTATACTTGCATATATCCATATGCATTATAGAGTATTATTTAGTTTGGTAGTTATTAGAGTTATTCACCAAATATTTTCTCCTCAAAGCACATGGTAAGATTAGACTTCCCAGTCCCTTTAAAGTTCAACGAGGCTATGTGACTTACTTTGGGCAATGAAAGATGAGTGAAAATGAAATGTATCGTTTATAGACAGGACCTTTAAGAACTACCACGCAAGGCACGTTATTTGCTTCCCATCCGTGAAGTGATCGGTGAAGCATTGATAAGATGAAGCTTATATCAGCCTGGGATTCCGAGTTACTCATGAACAGAGGCCCCAGATAAGCTGTGCTAGACATATGATGGCTATAAGCCATGGAGATTTGGAAATGTTTGTTAAGGCACCATAACCTAGCTTATCCAAATACGTTTTGCATGCTTTTAAACTTTGTAGAAATGGTATCCTATCATATTTATCATTCAACAGTTTTTTGCTGGACAGTTTTGAAATTCACCAATGCTGATGGACGTAGCTGTAGTTCATCACATATACAAATATATGTCATTTATGTATCTGTTCTCCCATTGAGAGATCATTTAAGATACTTAATTTTTTTTTTGCTATTGCTAATAATGCTAAAATGAACATTCTGGTACATGTCTTCTGTGCAGATGTGCAATAGTTTCTCTAGGGGATACGCTCAGGAGGAACAACGTGCTTTTAACTTTTCAAAGAAAATAACAGATTGGGAGGAGACTTTGATCATTGTGAACCATAGTTTCCATCAAAAGAGTTTTCAGAAATCTTTGCCCCTCAGGAGTGTGAATCCTTGCCTCTCTCAGAACACTAAAATATATTATGCAGGAAAACTGTATTTTAAAACTGGCCTGACCTCGAAAAGACCAAAGGCATCCTTAAAACTTAAAGAGACCCACCTTAGAGAACAAGGACTACACAAAATAACACCAATTACTCCTTTAAAAATCTCTCAGGAGAGAAGGCAAATTGAGATTAAAAAAAAAAGAAGAAGAAGAAGAGTAAAACTTGGAGGAGCTTCTTGAAGAATTTTCTTTTCATAGATGTGATGAGAAACTGCATAATCAGTCACTAAGTGATTTGAAGGTATGATCAATGAGACAATTTGTGAGTAAACAGTGAGCTGCCAGTCAGAGGTCAGAGACTAATGATATAGAATTATCCATATTATTTTTTCCATTTTCAGTCTGGATGACTAATCTCAAACAATCACCATATAAAAGAGCAATCTGAAAAAAATGGGATTGGGTATCCCACCCCACCCCACTCTTGCCCAAAGGTGGTGAGAAATAGAAAAGCATTCTGGAAATACTTGAATGAGAAAGGAAAATGCCTCAGAATAGGTCACATACATTTCTTTGGAACCCACCATAGGAACTTCCATAGTACAGTTTGTTATTTGTGTAAATAACAAGTATTCTAGACTGTAATATCAAGGACGTAGGTGTAGTATGTATCCCTATGGCACTCAAGGCCCTCGGGTACGGTTATAAAGATGATCGGGAAGGTTTCCTCAAATGGGGAAAGCAGAGTATAAAATGCTGTAGCGATAGCCTAATTGTGTTTCTTTTTTAATCTGGACATTGAAAAAGTCTGGAACAATATACACAAAAATATTGAGAATTGTTGTCTAAGTACTGGGATTGTGGATGCTTTTATTTTTTGTCTTTTACATATATGATTTTTCTACAAAATGAAAGACACGTTATATATTACGTTTAAATTACTTACGTTGAAAATTTGTCAATTCCTGGAGAAAAAGGAAGAAAGGAAGTATTTTCTTTGCCTCCACATCAGCATTTCTCAACTACCAGTTTCTCGGCTCTCAGTGTAGGGCTTTCTCCTGGTCTTCATTCCTTCAGATCCAGACCATTAGGCTATGCTCACCTGCAGAGGCTACTGTGCTAATAAGAGGAAAAGCCAAAGCAGAGCCTTCTCTCCTCATGTCCAGATACCCTTCTCCCTTCCTTTAGGGCTTTCTAAAGCCCAGGACAAAGAAGGCTAGTGAGAAAGGTACAGACTGACTCAAAGTAGAGGAGGGGCTCCCATCACAGAGTAAGAGTGCCCGTCCACCTTCTAAGTTCCTGTGTAGCCTGCACACCCTTTTCGCACCGGCTCCCCCATTTCTCCACAACACTTTACCCCATTCAAGAGTCTACCTACCTGTTTTTTCTTAAAAGACTTTAGATAGAGATAGGAAAACCCACAGTCAAGTCCCCTCATTTTACAGATGGAGAACTTCTCAGAGAGGGGAGGTATCTTCTCCAGGGTCACACAGCAGAAAATGTTAGATCTGCCTGAAGAGTCATGTCGTAGGCGAAGAGTTAGAATACTGGGCTCTGGAATGTAATAGCCATGGGTTCAGATAATCCCAGCTTTTCACTCCCTGAGCCTTTGTTTGCTCAGTAGTCAATGGAGCAACCTCACAAGGTTGAGCTGAGGACAAATGTGGTAATACAGGTCAGACTTTAGAGGAAAGTGCCTGGCACATAGTATGCACGAAACAAATGGCCGTTGCTTTATTATGACTTAACACCATTGTGATAAAATTTGGCTGCTTTTTAAACTATATCAGCTTCCTTCTAGACTCCTGTTTTAACTAGCTCTTTTCTAAGGTGAGCTCACATCTTTGCAGTTTCCTGGTTACTCCAGCAAAATGAAATATCACTCATTAACCTTAAGTACCTTGTGTCAGACCTGTCACTTTGCAGCTGACATATTGACAGTTGCTCTCATTTCAGTTGTGATGCACCCGCTGCAGTTCTCCTTTTTCAAGGCATTTCATTTGTAGTCACTTCAGTACATCCTGACACTCTGTGATTTTTAAAGTCAAACAAATAATTGCTCAATTTCCTCCTGAGCTTTGATGAAATGTCAAAATCATTACAGAAATTGATGAGAATTGTGGGAAGGACTTGTCAGTAGCCTATTGGATCACTACTGTGCTCATCCCTAGTCAAACTCCAGGGTGATTTAAGGAGCAGATTTTGACCTAAATTCAGATTCTAATCACAATAATTAGGATACAGTGTTTTCTAATGACTGTTTACTTTTGTTTGGGATTAATTTGGATGGCACAGTCAGTACTAAATTAGGACCAGGCAAATGTGTAGGGAAAAAATTTCCAGATAATTTAAAAATGCATTCTTGGGACACCTAGGAGGCTCAGTCCCTTAAGTGTCTGACTCTTGATTTCGGCTCAGGATATGATCTCACAGTTCACGAGTTTGAGCCCCAAATCAGGCTCTGTGCTGACAGGCAGAACCTGCTTGGGATTCTCTCTCCCCCCTCTCTCTCGGCCCCTACCCAGCTTGCTCTTTCTTTCAAAATAATTAAATAAGCTTAATAAAAAATTTTTTTTTAATTTTTTATGTCTTTATTTTATTTTGAGAGAGAGACAGAATGCGAGCAGGGGGAGGGGCAGAGAGGGAGGGAGACGCAGAATCTGAAGCGGGCTCCAGGCTCCGAGGTGTCAGCATAGAGCCCGACGCGGGGCTCGAACTCACAGACTGTGAGTGAGATCATGACCTGAAGTGAAGTCAGTTGCTTAACTGACCGAGTCACCCAGGTGCCCCAATAAAAAAATTTCTTAAGAAAATAAATAAAAATGCATTCTTGTCTGATAACTTTAAAAAATTTTTTTAAATGTATGTTTATTTTTGAGAGAGAGACAGGGAGAGAGAGAGCAAGTGGGGGATAGGGGGAGACACAGAATCCATAGCAGCCTCCAGGCTCCCAGCTGTCAGCACAGAGCCCAACGTGGGGCTTGAACTCACAAACCACAAGATCATGACCTGAGCCAAAGTCGGATGCTTAACCAACTGAGCCACCCAGGCGGGCACCCCTAACTTCTTCTTTTAAAAAAAATTTTTTAACTTCTTCTTTTAAAAAAATGTTTTTAATGTTTATTTTTGAGAGAGATAGAGCACGAGCAGGGGAGGGCAGAGAGAGAGGGAGACACAGAATCGGAAGCAGGCTCCAGGCTGTGAGCTGTCAGCACAGAGCCTGAGGTAGGGCTCAAACTCACAAACCATGAGATCATGACCTAAGCTGAAGTCAGATGCTTAACTGACTAAGCTGCCCAGGAGCCCCCAATAATTTCTTCTTTAAAAAATTTTGTGTGGGGCGCCTGGGTGGCGCAGTCGGTTGAGCGTCCGACTTCAGCCAGGTCACGATCTCGCGGTCCGCGAGTTCGAGCCCCGCGTCGGGCTCTGGGCTGATGGCTCAGAGCCTGGAGCCTGTTTCCGATTCTGTGTCTCCCTCTCTCTCTGCCCCTCCCCCGTTCATGCTCTGTCTCTCTCTGTCCCAAAAATAAATAAACGTTGAAAAAAAAAATTAAAAAAAAAATTTTGTGTAGGGTGGTGGAAAAAGATCACATTTTGGACTGAAATCAGTCACCCTCTCTCATCCTTACTTGGTTACCTTCTGATTGGAATTGAAGCTCACACTGTACAAACAGTGGGCAGCAGAAGAAAAAAACAGCCCAGTAGAGGCCTTGGAAAATCCACAATCTCAAAAATTAAGAATTGGCTGCGTTGAAATGGAGAAGCCCCAAACCACGCATCACTCTGTTCATGTGCCATGCACTAACTACCCTTGCTGTTATAATGAAAGAAAATAAAGCTCAAAGGCACTGGTGCAGCCAGCTGTAGAGAATCAATGTCACTCCCAGAGGATTTACATGGTTTACAAAGTCGAGTTCCTTCCATAACGAGAACTTCATGAGCTACCTAGAATAAAGTACCTCTTTGGTAGTAGCCAGGTACAAAAGGTCTAATCCTACAGTGAAAAGAGCCACAGACTACAAATCTGCAGACCTGTGTGACAGTTCCAGGAACTCTGTGTGGCCTTGGGAAAGTCACTGTGACTTCTGAAATCTCAGTCTTCTGACATATAAAAATGGAGGTACACCATAGGTTATAATGTATGTGAAAATGCTTTGGCAACTGGGAAGCACTATTTATGTGTATGTGATAACTGTAAAAACGAATGCTCTAAACATTTGTTATATATACAGCACTATAAAGACATAAAGAAAAACATTAAAGTTGATCTGTATCCTCAAGGTGCTTACAATCATGTCAGACAGGTAAAACTGCTAACGTCAATAAAAAAACTAAACTTCAACACTAGAGTTTCCAAAATGTTTGTAAGGATCCTATTTGTCCCTCACGATGGCCTGATGAGGCAGGTAGAATTATTAGTACTATGCTCATCTAACAGATGGGAGTCAGAATAACTGAGTTATTTGCCCAATGGGGGCACATGGACACAAACCAAAATCTGTGTCTTCTAACACTTAATAAAGGACACTTTCATTATCATACTATTTGGTCTACTCACTCAGCTATGTTAAATGGTATGGGCTCAGAAGTTCTGTAGAAGTTCAGACAAGGGATGAATGGTCGATGAAAAGGAATGAGAAGGGTCAGGGGCACCTGGGTGGCTCAGTCAGTTAAGCGTCCGACTTCGGCTCAAGTCATGATCTCATGGTTCGTGGGTTCGAGCCCTGCGTTGGGCTCTGTGCTGACAGCTCAGAGCCTGGAGCCTGCTTCGGATTCTGTGTCTCCCTCTCTCTCTCTCTCTGCCCCTCCTCTGCTTGCTCTCTCTCTCTCTCTCTCTCTCAAAAATAATAAACATAAAAAAAAACTTAAAAATAAAAGCATGAGAAAGGTCAGAGAAATCTTTATGGAGGCACACTCTCCAGAAAGCTAGGTAGGATTCCAGAAGGCTGAGAAACAATGAGAGAACATTCATATTAAAATTCCCTGGGGAGGTGTGGGGCGGGGGCTTTTGGAGCTACACACAGAAGGCCCTTCAGAATTTGCTCTGGCCCCATTCCCACTCTGAGAATCACTGCAGTGTGAACCACCCTTACTGAGGGAAGTGTTGTACCTCAGGTCTGTTGAAGCAGGAAAAGGCAAGCCACCTAATTACAGTTCAGCTCCTTTGTGTGTCTATCTCCCTCACACATTCACCCTTCCCCGCGAAATAGGTGTGACTGTCTTTACTTGTAAACCTGAACTTGTACGTTCCACAACAGTAGAAACAGCTTTATTTTATTGAAAAAAAACGTTACTATAAAGGCGAATAAGCATTAGTGACAAATCTTTCTGAGAAATTATGTATGCAACATTAAGTTAATGAAACCAAATGACCTCATTTGATCCCATAGCCTTCAACTCTGAAATCCCAGAATATCTCTTTACAAATCGATGATAAACTGACTAGAAAGGGAAATAGTAACAACACTATAAAAATTCAAATATTCCTTCAGTTCCCCCAACTAAATTTTTATACACAGAGCAATTCTACTTCAACTGGAGAACAAAAGGCTATTGCTTTGTTTCTGGGGGGCTGTGCTTGAGACAGTGGGCCAAATGCACATCTGTGCCTTGAACACCACGGGAAAATTCCCATGAACACCCCATTGCTAGTGCTAGCCTGACCATATCTTCCTATCCACCACAAAGTCAGCCTAACGAAGTTTGCAGCAGCTTAGAGTAAAGAATACTGCTATCAGGCCTGGATTACAGAGTTCTCTAGAACTCCTGGACCACCTTGAAGTGCTTCAAGGGTGCAAATATATTGGATTGAATTTAATTTTAGAAAAACACTCTAAACTCTGTGTTAAAACTATAGTAAACATAATATGCTCACACAAATGCACCATGTGTGAGCACAATGAAAGCCATAGGTGTATTTCTTGATGTAGTGCAGAACAGGTTTGGGGCAGATCTCAAAATATAGTTCTTCCTGTCAGATCCAATATGGATTTGAACTTCTTGGACATACGTCACTGACTGGAGGAACTCTAGGTTTTCACTCACGTTTTTGATTTAGGCCCGTACTGGTCCACTCCTATAAAATTGTGCACGAGAAGAGGGTCACAGAGTACAAATATTGGGCCCAGTGAAATGCAAGATAAGGCACAGTCATCACATGATCACCACCTCTGCCTAATTTCTGCATGATAGTCAGTTGTAGGATTACAAAGGTACATATAATATGTGGCATTATGAGGATATTATCACACTCTAAAGTATTTCAGCAGGCTTTCTGTAGGGGCTTCTTGTCAGACCCCATTAATGATGCGGCATGGGAGTTAACAGAGTTTGTTAGTGATTCAGATTTAAAATAAAGATGTTCCCTCCTAATCCTCTTTTGTGTTTCAGGATCAGTCAAGTTTAAGTGTCCTGAGATTGTTGGCATGCTATTTAACACCTGTTACCATTTGCAACTACTACACTTCCTATGATTCATCTGGATTTTCATGTGGGCATTCAACACAAAATCCATTAATAAAAGTAGACAATAAGACTTTTATATGAATGCCACGGTCATCCAGATGCCTAGCTACCTAATTTCTATGTCCATCAAAACAACTTTCATCATTCTCAGTGAGGGATGTAATGAATGTTAGGACATTGAATTTATGAAAATATACATAATGCATTTATAACAGGTTTTTGTCTGTTTTTCACATCATGAATGAAATTTTAAGAACATAGGGTTCTGCTACTTGAAGGAAAAAGGAAGGAAGGAAAAGAGGAAAAGAAGAAGAGGAAAGGAGGAGAGAAAGAAGAGAAAGAAGGGAGATTTGGACATCACTGGCCAAGTTATAACACTGGCCTGGGAAACTAGAGCCATGAATTCTAGTTGATTCTTTCTCGGACATGCTGTGTTCCCTTGAACATTTAAGTCCTTCCCCCTCAAGGCCTTGAGTCTCCAATCTGTGAAATGCATGCATTTAGCAAAGATTTCCTGAGCACTTCTCTTAACTCGGAGCTGTGCCTGGTGTGGGGGTACAATGGTAGAACAGGCATGGCCCCTGCCCTCATGAGGCTTATCATCAGAGGGAAGAGAGAGAATAAACAGGTTGATTGAGCACAGCAGCAGTAATTCTCTCTGCCATCAGGGAGATGCCATCAGGCTATCACGAGGGTCAAGTCAGAAGATTCATGCAGACGTGATTGGGAAATTCAAAGCATTGGCCAACTGCAGGCTGTCTCAGGTTGAAGTTTGGTTGTTTTGTTGACATTAGCAGTTTTGTCTCCCCGATACAAGCTCCTTGAAGATAGAGATCAACTTCAATGCTTTTTCTTTAGCTCTTTGTAGAGATGGTGCATAATAAATATTTAGGGCATTTATTGTTTTACTATAAATTTGCCCCCTCCCCCACTGCTATATTCCACATTTGGTCTCCCTTCATTTCCCGGGAAACACCAGGCTTATTTGTGCCTCTGAGTTTCTGGCCATGGTGCTGCCAAAGCCTGGACTTCTGTTTCCCCACCCTCTCCAGCCGTCACAGGTCTTCTACCTCCTCACCCTGTGGATTTCAGAGAATAGGAATCTCGCCCCATGTCATGAAATCGTAGGCTTAACACCCTGAGCCACCCAGGCACCCGCCCCCCCCAAGGTGATTCTTTTAAATGCAAATCAGGTCAAGAAACACCGCTACTCAAGACCATGCAAGAGCTCCCCATATCATTCCCAATAAAAGCCAAGGGACTCACATAACGCTCTGTCATCTGGCCCTATTACTACTCTGCCTCCATTTCCATTTACTCTCCCCTTTATTCACCCCATTTCATCCTCACTCATCTTGTCATTCCTTTGCTTTATCAGGCATTTCTCTACTTCCCCCACCTCTCCCCACACCCCACTTGTAGCAGTTACCCCAGATATGGAGATGGCATACTCTCCCTACTTTAAATCTCAGCTCACAGGTCACCTACCTTTTCATTACAACTTTCCACCCCACCCCACCCCCGTTCCCCTTACCCTTGCCTTTCTTTTGCTTTGTTTGAAGCACATATCACCTTCTGACATATTCTATATTATTGACTTGTTATGTTTATTGCCTATTGTCTGTCTCTGCTCTCTTGGCTGTAAGTTACATGAAGGCAGAAGCTTTTTTTTCTTTTGGCTTACTCCTACACCCCCAGCCTCTATGTGGGACCTACCTGGAGAGTAGGGATGGGTATACACTTTTCTCAAATGACTAAGTGGATGAATAAATAAATACTACAAATTTCTTATATGAGGAAGCTACACACATCAGGGAAGCAGCCATTGCACAAAATATTTGGGGGTGGGGAGAAAAATGAAAAAACACATTTTGGGGGAGATCTTAATTAGGATTGTCTTCAGATACTAGGGACATGGTCTGACGGTCTTTGTCCTTAAGGATGAACTTACCTTTTGGAGACTACCAGAAGTCTCTCAGAGCCAAGGATAGTCAAAACAGAAGGTGAACAAATTGGACATTATCATTTTACATTGAAAAATAAATTTTGATATTACAAGATCATGTTTAATTCTTTGGCTCATAGGCCTGTCATAAAGCCGTTCTCGGGAAGGAGTTCCAAAAACATTTCATCTGCCTGCTGCAAAGTTTAAATTGGTATGTGGTTTTCTAATGGAACATTTTTGAAGTTAAGGGTTCGGATTTTTTTTAAGCACCGCATTCATCCTTTGCAACATTGCCAAGATAATGACATCCACTGAATTTAGATAGTCTAGCAAAATTCAGCTCTTGATTCCTATCAGATGTCAGTATAGAGAGTTTTCTCCCTTCAGAAAGTGTGGGCTGTTAAGTCTGGTGGAGCTGGAAAAGACACCTGGGTCTGAAGGGTCTTGATTCCATTGATACTGATGGTTAGTGCCACCGTTGCTGTAGTTTAGTAAGGGGAGAAGAAAGTTTAGTTAGGGTTGACATTGAAGGAAATTGTTGAGTTGTTTTTCTTTTGGCTTCTAGTATTCTTAATAGTGTATTTTTATTATTAGTTGTTTGTATTATAATCCCATAGTATAATTGAACTACTTTCTAAGTATGCTTTAGTAGGTTTTCTTTTATGCTTATAATCACCCTACCTCTTCTCTGGGTGATGAGTGTCCATACAGGTCCTAGTACTTTTTAATTGGTCACTGATATCAAATGAGTAATAAGCTATGATTTAACATCATGGTTGCTTTTTAAGCAATCCTTCCTAATACTGGGTCCTTATTTAGTTAATGGCTGATTTCGCTCTCTGCTCTATTGCTCCGACTCCACAGGTTTTTCTTTGGTCTCCTAGCATCAGACTATATAGACACGACTGTTTGTCCTTCTACTTTTAACTGTCAGCATACAAAGAAACCCGTGAGCAGGTGATCAGGCCTTCCTATAGTTGTTTCTGATTCTTTGTCCTGATACTATAGACCCAAGACATCACATAGGTTTCATCTCAAGTTCTAAGGCAAACAATTTACATCTGTTGGAGCACTGTGTGGAGGAGTGTGTAGCCAGTCTAGCTGGATGGGAAAGCATGTCATAATTGATTAGTGATGTCTGCCATCAGCTTATGATAGGAGAGCTTCTCTGTCCCACCATGTTGCAGCTCCCTTATTCTCCTATATAAGGTCAATCATCCCCCCCCCCAAATAGCCTAATTTTTTGTCCCACTGGTTGCCTAGTGGGCCCCAAATTCCCAGGTGTCAACCTCCAGCCACTGAAGGCACAAGTTGCGTGAACAGAGTGGTAACAGTCTTATTTTTTAATGTTTATTTATTTATTTTGAGTGAGCACGAGCAGAGGAGGGGCAGAGAGAGAGACGGAGACACAGAATCCCAAGCAGGCTCACGGGGGCTCAGTCCCATGAACCACAAGGTCATGACCTGAGCCGAAATCAAGAGCTGGGTACTTAACTGAATGAGCTGCCCAGGCGCCCCAGAGTGGTAATGGTCTTGATCTCCCTCCTATCATACTGCTAGGTTTCCCTCAACCTACACCTATGATCTCATGGGGATGTTTCTGTGACCAGGTGAATAAAGGGAAGATTTAAGCCCAAGATGCACATGCTGGCCCCAAAGTGGTCTCTTACAGTATAACAACTTCTCTTAGACCTGCCCCCCTTCTTCCTGAGACCTCTCTGTTATTATTTACATCTGGTATTAGTTGCCTCTGCCACTGGATTTTAGCCTCCCACTGGATTGCTGTTCTCAAGACCTGGTTTTTGTTGTTGTTTTTTTTTGGGTTTTTTTGTTTTTTTTCATTTTTCTTCTGTCTCTGATCCCAACTCTCACCCCTTCCTGGCTTGATTCTTTGTAGATCATTGAAACTTGATTGGAATCCTCTTACCCCTGATCCTGCTGTAACCAACAGTGCACTCTAAAATTGAACCACAAGGTTGGAAAGGCTCCTTGCTATACTCTCCTGGTTCCTGAAAACTATATCACAACTCATTTGATAAACTGTTTAATGATATCATGGATGATCTTTCATTTTCTGCTAACCACTCATCATTTAGGAAGAGAACTCAGGTTCCCAGACACTGAATACTTATTCCACATCTATTATCAGTGAGCAATTTACTCTCAAGACGATTTGTTAAGGTCCCAGACTAACTATGGAACCAAGCCTGCAAAGAATTTCTATGTTAAGAAGTCTAAAAGTGTTCTTGTTCTCTTTCCAAATATAGAGATAAACATTCTTGATAATATGAGCATACATTCTAATTAATTAGTCAAAAGTTGTATAGAAATAGCAATACTTTGTATTCCAGAAAAAGTACTGGTGGTAGTTAATAAATAATAATTATATCCTCATTTTCAGTAATCTGAAAAATAGTGTGAATAGAACAGATGAGTGGTTTCCCACAGTTGAATAAAAATCAAAATAATTAGCATAGTATCATAAAAGTTCACTTTAGAGACAAGCTATTTTTAGGACTCTATCCTTGCAAATATCCTAAGATACCCTACACAAAATAAATAAAAGAAGAAAGAAGGAAAACTGCCATGAACAGCTCCAGTGACTTATTCTGAATAAGAATGAAAGATGCTTGGACTTGGAAAAACAAAGTGAGAAACAGACCAAAATGTCCACATAAAACACACCAGCAAAGGGCGCCTGGGTGGCTCAGTCTGTTAAGCGTCCAACTCTTGGTTTTGGCTCAGGTCATGATCTCACACAGTTCGTGAGTTCGAGCCCCGCATCGAGCTCTGTGCTGTCATTGCGGACCCTGCTTGGAACTTTCTCTCTCTCCCTTTCTCTCTGGCCCTCCTCCACTTGTTCATTCTCTCTCTCTCTCTCTCTCTCTCTCTCTCTCTCTCTCTCTCTGTCTCTCTCTCTCTCTCTCTCTCTCTCTCTCTCAAAATAAATAAAAACTTTAAAAACAAAACACCAGCAAAGTGGACAAACTACAGACCCATGTCCTGAAGAGCAGGGATCCACTACCTGGTGCTGAAAACATAGTCAGGAAGTCCTGGCTAATTGAAAAAGGTACAAGAATTGCTCACAACAATTTGAAAATAACTGAGTAAAATCTGTTGTCACAGAAAGGACAAAGTTCATTAATTTCCCATCTCCTGAAGGTAGAAGTTAATTGACTGTAAACAGGCCATTCAAGCTTAGAGATTTATTATTTACCTACTTCTTCTAAATAGTTTAGCATCTTTAAACAGAGTAACAAGGCAAAAAATTCAAGACTAAATTAAGTCATATAAATAGTGTCCTCCTGGATATTGGTTCAAATACACTTGATTCCCAAAATATGGGTACTACCCTGAATCTATTGATGAAGTAACATTTTTTTTAAATACCATCACCAACCAACAAGAGAGCAGAATGTCCAAGGTCAGAATAGCAGCTCTAATGCTGAAATTTATTTTGGACACATTGCACATTACAGGTTTCTTTTGTGAAATATGGCCATAGTAGAAAGCCTCCAAAAGCACAGGTTGTAATTGTGTTGCCATGGGAAGTTCTGGATTCTACAGCCATAGTTGGATGATCGAGAAATGCATTTCCAGCTGTTTGCTGACCATATCCACCGTGTGCCCCATATGTATCTTCGATTCAATATGCCCAGATTAGACTCATTGCTTCTTCCCTACCTTGCCAAAAACAAAAAAAGCAAAGCAAACAAAAACTTAAAGCAAACTACTTTTCTCCTCCTCATTTTCTTATCTAAGAATGGTGTCCGTGTTCATCCAGTCACTCCCACCAGACACCTGCGAGCCATGCTTAACACCTCCCTCTCGCTGCCTGTATTCAGTCCATCATGTCTGATTGATTCTGCCTACAAAATAAATTAAGTTTGACCTGTTTCTCCATCAGCATCAGCCAAGTTTATCATCATCTCTCAGTTCCTTTACTGCAAAAGCCTCCTAAGTGGTCTCTGTCATTCACTTCAAACCTTTCCTATTTATTCTCTGTGCAGCAACCAGACTGATTTTTTCCCCCCAGAGACAAAAATCTGGCCATGTCACCCTGTTGCTTAAACTCCTTGATGGCTCCCCATTGCTCTTAGCAGGGGGTGGGGGGAAGAGCCAAATTATTCCAATGGCTTCTAAGGTCTTAAGGTCTTTGGGACAGAGTGTGTCTGAGTAGTACAGAATTCCATCGCTTCAAATCATATGATTCTATCAACTCAAATGATATTAAATGTTGGACCCAGGTACAATAAAAATTAGGTAATGACAAAACCTAGAAGGTATCCAAATAATCCATGATATCCAGGGATGCAGAACTATATCCCAGGTAAAATGCATGGGCTTGGGGCCACCAGTGACCTAGCAGGTCAAACTGAGGTAATTAGAGTTAATTAGCATGTTAAGCTGTGACTTAGGTAGAATCATCCATAGTAGCACCCAATTCTCTAACTTTTGACGAAGATCCCTAATCTGTAACCATACTGTGGTCACAAGTCTTTGACCCTCTAACAATATTATGGCCACAAATCTGAGCAAACAAGTAGAGCCCATCAAAGATGGCGACTCAGCTCTCCTAGTTGGATAAGTGATTTTGCAAACTCAGGAGAGTTGCCAGATCGAATACAGGGTGCCCAGTTGAATTTCAGTTTCTAAAATGTTATTCGTTGTTCATCTGAAATTCAAACTTAACTAGGTATCTTATGTTTTATCAGCTAAATCTGGCAACCCAGGTAGTAAAATCTAGCAGTAAGTATATGTAAGTATTGAAGCAAATCAAACGCTCAGTAAATAACTTATTTTAGGAATACATTCTGTTATTATGATAATCTGTGTATGTGTTTGTAATTTAAGGTACTGTATTTGAAACATTTGATAGAAATGGACCTGTTAAAGATTCTAAAATGATAGCCTTAATTTGAAATGTTTAATTATCATTAAACTATTGAAAGGGTAAGATTTTGTTACGTGTAGATACAAAACTCGAGAAAGCTTAGCAGAATGTGACTTACTACCATTATAATTGTGACGAATTAAATTTGTAAGCATTATTATAGGACTTAGAAACATTTTGCTTATGAGGTATGTAAGATTACCCTGTCAAGCATTGGGAAGCTTTAAGGGAATCGAATTTATTCAATTTCTAAATGTATTTAGGGTAGACATTTAAGGGAAAGTCTATTGAGAGTTACTCAGAACAAGTGAAGTGATTTTTTGAATTTTTGTACAGAAATACTAGGGGCGCCTGGGTGGCGCAGTCGGTTAAGCGTCCGACTTCAGCCAGGTCACGATCTCGCGGCCCGTGAGTTCGAGCCCCGCATCAGGCTCTGGGCTGATGGCTCAGAGCCTGGAGCCTGTTTCCGATTCTGTGTCTCCCTCTCTCTCTGCCCCTCCCCCGTTCATGCTCTGTCTCTCTCTGTCTCAAAAATAAATAAACGTTGAAAAAAAAAAAAAAGAAATACTAGATTTATGTCTAGAATGTTGAACTTAAAGGCTTAAAGACAAGTTTGATTTTCAATTTAGAGCTCTGATTAGTGAACATTAATGTGATCACAACTGAATGCAGCTTCACCCTCACCACACCCCAGTCACACTAGACTTTTTCCAGGCCTCTCTAGGCTGCTTCCCACCACAGGTGTTTGCCCCAAGTTGTTCCTTCTTCCTTGAGGCCATCTATACTCCCACCCCACTGGCCCCTGATTAACTCCTCTCCCTTCAGATCTCAGCCATAACTTCAGAACTCCCTAAGTAGGTCAAATCTCAGTACGTGCTCGGCAGTATAGGGACTAAGAGGCTATTAGTGGTTATGGTTATTATTGCTGGATTTTTTACCTCTTCGTTTTCTTTCTTGGCACTTGTCTTAGTTATAATTAGGGTCACTTTGTTTATAAGCTCCACAAGGGCAAAGACTACATTTGTCTTTCTTCATCATTTTATTCTAGGTGGATGGTGGCATCTGTAACATACCAGCCACTCAATAAACACGTGTGGAAACAAGAGGCAGAGGTCAGCAAAGACAGATCCCGTTCTTTTTCAGGAGGTGAACTTTGGGGCTGAAAACCTGCATAAGCACCTACGCTCACAGATCTCCCTTCCCTCCTTGCAAATCCAGGCTCTCTCCCCTCTGTGTAGACACAAGGGAAGTTTATATTTATACTTTTGAGGAAGTCAACTTAGGGACACCAGGCTGAAAACAAAGGACGTACATGAAAGTCTAAATGCCGAATGGCAAGGAGCCTCAGTAGTCCCCTTTCCCTGCTTGGCTCCCAA
The DNA here is from genome assembly GCF_018350175.1 of Felis catus. Classification (NCBI taxonomy): domain Eukaryota; kingdom Metazoa; phylum Chordata; class Mammalia; order Carnivora; family Felidae; genus Felis; species Felis catus. The sequence continues at coordinate 115,447,865 of NC_058386.1, read as the reverse complement.
AATGCTGTTAGCCAAGTTCCTATCACCCAGGAAGAATGGAGCATTTCTCTCCAGAGTAAGAGAGAGATACTGACAGCTAGTCCCTTATTAATTGCCCTCCAAGGCTACCAATCAAAAACACTACTCATAAGCAGAAGCTTATCGGTTTGTTTGTGCATGGCCATTAAATACAATGGAGAGCAAATCTAAAGAAAGCCTCCAACATGAAAGAAAAAACCAAAATGAAACAACTCAGTGGAACTAGACAATCCATAAAGTAGAAAAACTTCAAAATATTTATAATTAGTTGTTTTAAGATTAGAAATGTCAAACCTATGAAACTATTAAATCGAGGATATTTTTCAAAAGAAAAACAATCATATTTAGAATAAGAAAGAGCTCTTGAAAATTTAAAGCATACTGGCCAAATTTTAAAATCCATTAGAGGTGGTAAGGGATAAAGTTGAGACTATTTCCCAAAAGTAGAGCTAAAGACAAAGAGAATAAAGTGATTACATGTAAGAAAATCAAAGACTCAATTGAGGAGAACCCATGCCCAAATAAGAGAGGTTTCAGAAATAGAGAACAAGGAAAGCAAAGGGGTAGAAAATCAAAGAAATAAAAGAAGAAAACTTCCTGAAACAGAAGGGTATGTTTGCATATTAAGAGGGCACACTCGCGCTCAGCAGAAAGCATCATTACCAAGTGTTAAAGCAGAATAAAAGACTTTTTCAAGATTCAGGGTATTGCAAACACCTATCGCCCAGGAATCCTCCCAGGTTGGAGAACCTCAGTCTCTTCCCTCCTGTGTTTCTCGTTTACTCTCCCACTACTGCCACACTCACAACACTTTGGACACCACATGTGTGCGTTTTCCCCACACCACCAAGCAATTCTCCTACGTGGGCTGGGTGTCCTACAATTCAACCCAATTCTGATACTATCTACCCGAGATAGCGTCAGACCCTGCAGGTTAGTGGCTCAGTCCGCCAACACTGCCCTCCATCCCCTACTTCAGATGCCAGTTTCCAAGTCCAGGTTGTCACCTGTGCCTCTGGCTGCCTAGCTATAGATCAGAGGTCCCAACGACCAGGGGTTGAATTAACTTGCTACAGGGGCTCACAGAACTCAGAGAAACATTTTACTTACTAGATTACTGCTTTATTACAAAGGATATTAGAAGATATGAATCAACAGCCAAATGAAGACATACATTGGGCGAGGTCCTGAACAAAGGAGCTTCTGTCCCTGTGGAGGTTGGGGCCCCACTGGGCGGCACGTGGATGCATCCTGGTTCAGTAACCCAGAAACGCTACGGAACTGTCCTTTTGGGTTTTTAGGGAGGCTTCGTTACACAGTCGTGATTGATTAAATCATTGGCCGTAGGTGATTGAACTCAATCTTCAGCCCCTTTCCCCTCCCCGGAGGTCAGGGGGTGGGACTGAAAATTCCAACCCTGGGTTTGCTGGGTTGGTTCCCCTGGCTACCAGCCCCCAAAGTTACATTACCTAGGGGCTCTTCCAAAAGTTACATCATTAACATAACAAAAGACACCTTTGTTGCTCACATCACTTAGGAAATTACAAGGATTCTAGGAGTGCCGTGCTTGGGACCAGACCAAATACACATTTCTTATTATACATCACAATATCACACCTTTTTAGCAAGCTCTTTGCAGTTGGTCTGCACCAAAACAAAAAAGTAAACCGAGAATGAATAAGGTGGAGCCCAGGAAACTGGGGATCGACAGAAGAAAGAAGGGAAGAAGATTCCCCCAGGCAATGGTGAAGGAGAGCCCCCAGGATGGCAGTTGTGGAACTGGCTTAGAGAGCAAGCAGTCCAGATTGGAGTGGGGAAGGTCAGGGTGAAGGACAGGAAGAGGTGGGGGGAAGAGTGAAGGAAGGGAGGAAGGGGTGGAAGAACACCTGATGTGTGTGATTGTAACAAGCGGTTTTTGCGGTCTAAGGAAATTGTAGGGAGCAGTATATAAATAAAACAAAGAAACAGCAAACAAGGGAATTGTTATTCTATGGAGAGTAAACTGGCAGCTATGTACAGTATTTACATAATCAAAATAATGTTTGCACAGATAATACTGATTTTTAATTCATTATTTTTTCAACGTTTATTTATTTTTGAGAAAGAGAGACCGAGTGTGAACAGGGGAGGGGCAGAGAGAGGGAGACTGTTTCCATTTAACAAATTTTACACATCATCCGTTAAGTTGCAACTTATGGAACAAATAAATCAAGTTCCATAAGTTGCAACTTAACGGATGATGTGTAAAATGTCAAAAACAAGTAATAACTGTAGAAGCCTATTACTAAGCAATGTGGAAATATTCCATGCTCCAGACCAAGAAAAAAGCTGAAAAAGGTTAATGTGGTTGCCTCTGGAGAACAGGACTGGAGTAAGGTTGAGGGTAGGGGACTCCTGTTGTTCTTGTCAAGACATGTAACACAATTTACCTTTTTAAACTGTGTGATCTGATTTCTAAAAAAAAAATTTATGGGGGCGTGTGGGTGGCTCAGTCAGTTGAGCCCGGGACTCTCGATTTTGGCTCAGGTGATGATCCCAGGGTCATGGGATCGAGCTCCACGTTGGGCTCTGTGCTGAGTATAGAGCCTGCTTAAAATTCTCTCTCTCCTTCCGCCCCTCTCCCCCACTTACTCTCTCTCTAATATTAAAAAAAAAATTATGAAACAAACGGGAGCACCTAACATTGTACACAACAACCTTTTACTACCGGATGAATGATGGACGTGTTTCCCACTGTAGCGAGCGAGCAGCACCCACGTCACCTGTTACCTCTACCACTGAAAGAACCACCTAATGACCTCGCTTAGGAACTTGAGTTCGAATTCTGACTGTCAGGCACCAGCTACAAGATTAGGACCTCAAAACAACTCTCTGAGCCTCCGTTTCCTCAGCTGTAAAATGCAGGTAATACTGTCATTCTTAAAAGGTTGTGCGGAAGGAAGGAGTTACTAGTGAAAGCGAAGGTACCAATGCGATGCTCTGCCATAAAGGACCTCAAAGGCTCCCATTACCTTTAAAATGGAGTCGGGCTCCTTTGGCGTTTCTGCCAGGCTCAGTCAGTAGAACACAGAACTCTTGATCTCAGGGTCGTGGTCTCGAGCCCCACGTTGCCAGTGGAGCTTCCTTAAAAAAATTTTTTTAAACATTTGTCATAAATAAATAAAATGAAGTCAGACTCCTTCAAAGAACTCCACAGTCTACACTCGGCCCTCTTCATTGTACCCTGCACCTCAATCCTACAGGCATCTTACAATCCAGCTTTATCAGACTGTGCCATTCCCCACGCGCTTTCACATGCCTGCCTTTTTGCTCCCTAACCTTCCACCTGGAATGCCTCCTCTCACCTCCTGATTCTCCCCGCCCCCACCTCACTATATCCACCTGTAGCCGTCCTGCCCGTTCCTCATTGCCCAGCTCAAATCACACTTCCTTTTGCTGACTTCCCTAGATTTTACCAGTCACGTGCCATCTACCCATCCCCTATACTCCCCCTGGGCTCTGTATTCCATTTTACCACAGTTCTCTGTACACACCTGCTGTTCCTTCCAGACCACTGCTTTTTAGAGTGTAGATCAGCATCACCTGGAGTTCTTGGTCGCAATTCAGACTCCGGGGCTCCACTTCAACCCTGTGGAATCAGAAGCTCTGCCATTGAGTGCCAAAAATCTGCATTTTCACAAGCTCTCCAGGCAATTCTTAGGCCTAATAAAGTTCTGGAACATTTGCCCAAGACTGAGACACCCCTCCAAAAGAATCACGCCTCACTCTTCTGTGGATTCGTTCTCCCTTCATATCTGTTGCCCATGATATAGGAATCCTTCAGTAAAGGCTTTAAACCTAATTTAATGTGGGCACCAGGGCATCTTGGAACGGAAGCCATGGCTGCAATTTTCTTTTTTTTTTTTAAATTTTTTTTTCAACGTTTATTTATTTTTGGGACAGAGAGAGACAGAGCATGAACGGGGGAGGGGGAGAGAGAGAGGGAGACACAGAATCGGAAACAGGCTCCAGGCTCCGAGCCGTCAGCCCAGAGCCGGACGCGGGGCTCGAACTCACGGACCGCGAGATCGTGACCTGGCTGAAGTCGGACGCTTAACTGACTGCGCCACCCAGGCGCCCCATGGCTGCAATTTTCAAGAGTTCCACAACACCTTCTACAGGTTTGCTTTCAGTGAATTTTACTTTGAAGACAAGGGAAAGCACTCAGAGATCTCAAGGATTTCAAAATGCATCATTCTCCTTTCTCTCCACATTTCCAAATCCACTCTTGAGTTTCCAGAAATGTATAATAAAAGGTATAGCTTTTAATAACTACTACACTAGAAAAAGAACTGTCTGTAGCAGTTCTTAATCAGAGTGAGAATAATGTTCTTACGCTTCATCCCTGCAGCTTTTAATATCTGTACACTATATTTAATCATCTGGGCCCCTTAATTTACTGACATTTAAATGATCTCAAATTAGATTTCCCGGAGCACTGTTCCAAATAAGTAACTTTTTAAGATAATGCAGGGTCTTATTAGTTACGAATCGTGCCACGGGTTGCCAAACTGGTTGCATTTTCTACACCTTCCTGAAAAATTACCCCGTTTCTATGTAAAGAATGTTGTCAGTGTGGTCAGAGTGTGTAAGTACGTAACCATCTGAGTTTCTACATTTTAGCCAGAATAACATGAAAAAAGTATAACAATAGATGAGAGGCTTCTTTCTCATCCTTTGTGCAAAGCAGGTTCAACCTTTAAACACTTTATAATATTTTTCTATCTCTACTGTATTACTTGCACGTGTGTCATTGCATTTGGTCCTCAAAACATCCTGCGAAGCTTCATAGAGTTGCTATTATTTATTCAGCTTTACAGATGAAGAAAACGGTTTTCAGGGAAGTCGTGCAATTTCGCCCAAAGCATACCATTAGAGCTTAAACCCAAATCTTCTGACAGTAAAAAGCATGTTCGTTTGACTGTATCAGAGTTTCTGAAACCTTTTGGACTGCCACAGTTAGGACATATATCCCTAAGCTCTAACTACTCACTTCTCCTCACCGCTCAAGACACCACTGATTATGTAACTGACAAGCTGTAGCCACTCCAGCTCCCTACAAGTGCCTTTAAGAGATGGTGAGATCACACAGTACAGGCAGCCTCTACTTCATACACATACAAAGCCAGGCCTCCCTAGACTCCCAATTGGAAATGGATGGCAGAGTACAAGTGCCCTCTTTGTGACATGCGAAGCCTCCAGCCTTATCGCCGTCCCTAGCATACACAAGGCCTGGCCTGCATAGGAGGTACCTCCAGTGGCGATGGTGCTCAATTATTTAAGGAATGCACTAGAGATTACACGTTCCCTCAAAACTTGGGGATTTGGCTGAATTGAAAGCTCATCGGGATTGAATGCATTAACTACTCAAAAAGAAGCCCCGTGTCACCCTATATTACTCCAAGCACAGTGACCAGAACTAAGGACATAGTAGTCACAAGCCAAGTACAAAGACTTCAAGAAAACCACCTGGAGGTCGTGACGTATATCTCCTGGAGAACATAGGAGCTGGTTCCTCCTGTCACCTGGAAGTCTAAAGATGAAAGACAGGGTAGCGTGGGCTCTAGGGGGATCTGCTGGCATGGCCAGAGTTTAATGGGAAAAGGTGTTTTCCACAGTGAACAAGAAACACTGGGGAAGGTCGATGGGTGTGAGCCACCCTGAAACAACCCAACCCAAGAGATCTGGCTACCAAGGCAGGGGTATCTCCAAAGAAAATGAGCATTGGGTGTACTGCCAGAAGCAGGAGGAGAGTGGTGGGAGGAGTCAAAAGTAGTCAATTCTGAGGATGTGTCACCCAGGCAAAGATGGTGCAGTGCAATGTCACCGTGGCGGGTAACTCCAGAGAGTCCTTAAAAGCACTTCACAAGCAAAAGAGGCAGCACTGGGAGCGTGCACCAGACCCAGAGCGTGCCAATGCAGGATTCACACTGCACCACTCAAGTAGGATCTCATCCATTTCCTTCCATCCATCAGATCTAGAGGCCCAAGTGAAGCCAGAAACAGCATCATGGGTGGAAGAGTAGGAGGGCAAGAGCTGAAAGGCATGGAAGAAAGACTGTGCCCCTTTGGTGGACTCCATGACATGCTGCCCATCTCCTCATGCGGGAATGCAGGACCCACTCCCCTACCCCTGCAGTGCCGCCACTTGACAGCCCTCAGTTCTCAGCCCCTTTAGGAGAGTGCCTCAGCTGAAAAAAAGCCACCTTGCCTCGGGTCACGTGCTCTTTCAAGGGTGGCCCTCGTGCGATGGCTGATCAAGGCAGGGTATAAAGGCCTGGTCCCCTCACCCAACTCAGGACAACTCTGAAGGGTCATCTCCGCTTCAGAGCTCCCCAGAACGTTGGCCAAAACCACTGCAATGCATTGCAGCTCAACTTTTTCCCCTACCCAATCCTGCATCTCTCCCCTCCTTTCCTATCCACAGGTGCTGATCCCAAGAGCACCCTCGCAGACTCTGCTTCCCAGGAACACAACCTGCAACAGCTCCAACTTCGCTATTTGGAAGCTTCTGAGGCCAGAGAGCAGCTTCAAATTGAAAGAGACTCAAGTTCTGATTTTTATCCGACTGAGCTTTTTAATCCCTAAGATTGAGATTGTTCATTAAAAACTATACATGACTGAAAAAGTGATGGAATCTGCCAAAGATTCTGTACAAGAGCAAGAAGGGGGAACTTATGGAATGGATTTGAAAGTCACTCGTGACAGGGGCGCCCGGGTGGCTCAGTCAGTTGAGCCACCGATTCTTGATTTCAGCTCAAGTCATGATCCCAGGGTCGTGGGATCAAGCCCCTGCTTAATATTCTCTCTCTCTCCCTCTGCCCCTCTCCCCTGCCTGTATGTTCTCTCTCTCTCTCTCTCTCTCTCTCTCTCTCTCTCTCTCTCTCTCTGAAAAATAAACTAAGAAGAAAGAAAGTCACTTGCGACAAATTAATTTCATAATTTCACCCCACTGAGTCCAGCCTGGTTAATAAGCTAGTTATATAAATCTCATACCACAGTTTTCCTGGTGTCAGAGCTTCGTTCTCCCCTAGTATCCAGTTTGGGACGTGATTGCTGTTACCTCTAAATCTGTCTGTCTCCTAGGAGGCCATACAGTGATTCCAGTGATGCTTCCAGAACTCCAAATGTGTTTGCCACTCATTTGGATGAACTTTCACAGGGTTTGTTGGTTAGTTCATTTGTTTCTCCTCAATGGTGGGAACTCTTTATTCTGTGAACCCATTTTTGATTTGGGGGTATATATAAAAGTGACCCAACCAAACCACTGAATCAGGTAGGTAATAATGTCCTCAGCCCAAGATATTTTTTATTTTGTTTTTTTTTAATTTTTTTAATGTTTGTTTATTTTTGAAGGAGAGAGAGAGACAGAGTGTGAGTGGGGGAGGGGCAGAGAGCATGAGACACAGAATCTGAAGCAGGCTCCAGGCTCTGAGCTGTCAGCACAGAGCTTGATGTGGGGCTCAAACTCACAAACCACAAGATCATGACCTGGGCCACAGTTGGACGCTTAACCGACTGAGGCACCCAGGCGCCCCTATTTTAAAGTAAAGTTATAAGAAAAATGTCTTCATTCAGCTGGATGACTGCCTCTACAAGCAAAAAGAATTCTGGACATATTTTGAGCAATGGCAGGATCTTTAGGATGAAGTGAATATTTGTATATGTCTAAGTTCTGCTATGTTTATTTTCTGGGCGTCATGTATCTTGAATTGTCGATTGCACTACTATTTGTAGATAACTCATGAAGGCTCTGAAGATGAGAGGGGATCCCCTGGTGCTGGGTACTGGCAGTGATGCCAGAAGAATAGCAAAATATTCAAGGCAAAGAGCCTCACACCAGGTTCTATATCAGGTAGCCTCTGTTAGTTATGAAATTGCCAAAACCAGACATTCGGAAAACTATTATACTTATGCTATTGGAACACATAAAATATCACCCCGTTCCCACCCCCATCACATATACTTGTATTTCAAAATACAGAAAAACTTCATAGAAAGCACAACTGACATTTGATTCACTAATTAACAAAATGGGATTTAGGCTGGAAATCATTTTTAGCAAGCGTAGAGCATAAGCCTCAGCAAACCAGCCGCCTTGTGCTCTGAGGGCCAGAAGGGAGTGGGAAGAATTTGATGAGCTGACAGCTGGTTGCTTTCGCCAGTCTTTCCCATGGAGGACCTAGAAGATCTAAACGTGATCCATCTTATTATGGCCTTCAAATATCAGCCCAATATATACACAAGTTAAAAACATATACAAGCGTGCACCTCTACCCTGACTACATAACGTTTACATTAGGGTGGATCCAATAGCTGAGATCAAGGGTATGCATCTACTAGAAAAAGAAAATAGGCATGGGGGAAAGAAGACAGTACAAATTTTTAATATCTCAGTCTTAGTTTGGAGCTTGGGGTATGAGAACTCTGACATCACAATAAGAAAAATCAATACAGAGGCAGCAAGATGGACACAGGATTCTGGAACAAGTGCAGAAAAGGACAGTCGGTTCAGCAACAAACAGAAGAAGCTACTGAAGCAGCTGAAATTTGCAGCATGCCTGGAAAAAAAGGTGGATATGAGCAAAGTAAATTTGGAGGTTATAAAGCCTTGGGTAACAAAACGAGTAATAGAAATCCGTGGGTTTGAGGATGATGTTGTGATTGAGTTTATATTCAATGATCTGGAAGTGAAGAATCCAGTCTCAAAAATCATGCAAATCAACCTGACTGGGCTTTTGAATGGAAAAAATGCCAGAGAATTTATGGGAGAACTGTGGCCCCAGCTCTTAAGTGCACAAGAAAACATTGCCGGAATCCCTTCTGCTTCTCTAGAACTGAAGAAAGAAGAAATAAAACAGAGACAAATTAAAGAAGAAAAGTTGGCATCTTTGAAAAAGCAAGATGAATACAAGGATAAGAGGGATAAGGAAGAAAAAGCAGCAGAGAAAAAAAGGGAGAGGTCTGGAAGCCCAAGAAGATGCAAATTCAGGTCTCCTTCCCCTAGAAGATGAGTTTCCCCTGTCAGGAGAGAGAGAAAGCGCAGTTATTCTCAGTGTCCCCACCACAGAACCAAGAGCCAGAGTCCTTCCCCTGCTCCAGAAAAGAAGGAAAAAACTCCAGAGCTCCCAGAACCATCAGTGAAAGTAAAAGGACCTTCAGTACAAGAGGCCATTTCTACTAGTAACATCCTGAAAGTTCCCAAACCTGAACCTGTACCAGAGTCTAAAGAATCTTCTCTGGAGAAAAACTCCAAAAAAGAAAGAGAAGGAGAAACCTGACCAAGATCTCAGTCACATTCAAAATCAAGATCCCAGACACCGTCTGCTCTCCTTCTCATACTCAACCTAGACAGTGTCATAGATCCCGATCAGGATCAAACTCACCTCGAAGGTGGCCATCTCCTCGAAGAAGAACTCCACCAAGAGGAGTGCCGCCTCCACCCAGGTATAGGAGGAGTAGATCTCCAGTGAGGCGAAGGCGTTCGTTCATCAGCATCCTTGTCTGGAAGTAGTTCATCATACTTTTCATCTGGTTTCTGGTCACCGCCAAAGAATCCTCCTGAGAGGACATCCAGCCCCCCTCAAAAAAGTGGTAGGCTATCTCCTTCAGGAAGTCCTCTGAGGTGAAGGCATAGGCCATCACCTCCAGCAGCTCCACCACCTAAAACTCATCATTCCCAAACACCTCAGCAGTCAAACCGTACAAGAAAAAGTCCTGGTTCTGTCTCTCCAGGGAGAACTTCAGCGACAAAACACAAAGGTACCAAGAAAACACAAAGGTACCAAGAAAAAAGACTCCCCTTCAGCAGCACCTAAGCCTAGAAAAGTAGAGTTACCTGAATTGGAAGAAAATAAATGTGGCAAAATAGCTGTAGCAGATTCTGTGCAGCAGAAACATCAGTACAGATGACAGAACCAGCAGTATTCATCTGATTCTCGTTCCTCTTCTTCCTCAGAAGATGAGTGACCCAAGAGGGCCCATGGGAAGAATAGTGAGGTAGGCAGGTGGTGGAGACATTCCCCTTCTGGGAGTACCTCTCCATCACCTTGAAAGCACCAGAAAGAGACTTCTCCTCGTGGTAGATGGAGGGGGAGCCCCTTCCCACCATCCACCAGAAGGCTCCGTTCTCCTTCGCCTGCCCCTCCTCTTCATAGGCGCAGGTCTCCCATGCCGCCACCTCGACGACGGACTCCTTTTCTCCACCCCCCCTCCCACCATCAGCACTCACCTTCCCCAAGAAGATACTCTCCTCCAGTACAGCAGAGATACTCTCCTTCTCTGCCTCCAAAGGGAAAAATGGCTTCACCCCCTCCCCTCCTAAATGCAGGAAATTGCCGTCTTCACCACCAAACTGTCAGGTCTCCCATTCTCCACCTCCCGAAGAAGCTCCCCAGTCACCAAGAGACATTCGCCTTCATTATCATAAAAGCATAGGAAAGTGTCTTCCCTGAGGTAATCTACCTCGGAGCCCCAGTCACCACAACCAAACAAACGGCATTCGGCATTCGTCCTCACCATGGCCTCGAGCTCCTCAGACTTCCTCAAGTCCTCCACCCATTCAAAGAGGAGCATCATCATCAGCCCAAAGAAGGCAGTCCCCATCTCCACATATGAGGCCCGTTAGGAGCGTCTCCAGAACTCTGAAAAACCTCCCTCACCAAGCCCTCAGTCTGTAAGGAAGGTCTCACCCTCCTGATTTGTCTCAAGATCTCCTGAGCCAGCAGTTAGAAAACCCCAGCACCTCAGTCTCCTGTCCAGTCTGTCACCCTCTACCAACTGGTCACCAGCAGTACTGGTCAAAAAGGCTAAAAGGCCAACACCAAGCCCATCTCTGGCGAGGAACTCGGACCCCAAAGGAGGTGGAAAGAAAAAGAAGAAAAAGAGGGACAAGAAACACAAGAAGGATAAACACAAGAAGCACAAAACACAGGAAGGAAAAGGCCGTGGCCTCAGCCACTGCAGCTGCGGCTGCTGTAACCCCTGCAGCCATTGCTGCTCCCACAACCACAACAGCACAGCAGGAATCAGAGGCAGAGCCTGAGCCTAAGAAGGAGACCAAAAGTGAGCCCAAAGACAACCTCGATGACTTAGAAAACCACCTGCGCGAAAAGGTGCTAGGCCGATGCGGAAGGCTCAAGTGTCCCCACAGTCTTAGGTGGGAATGTGTGTCACGATGTACATTTTATTCGGTTTGTATGCAATTCAATTTCAAAATTGTAGAGTGTGTTTGAGCTTTAAACTATATAACATTTGTTGTAATAATTGCTAGATTGAAGTTCACTGTATAAAAAAAGGGCACGGATTTACACTGTGAAAAGTGTCCACAGTGTGTTAGTGACATTCTTTCGTTGACAGCTGACATAAATTCATTTACAGTGAAATATTTTAGCCAAAAAAAAATCCCCTTTTTTAAAAATGGGGTTTAAATATTGTTGGCATTCTTATGGTTAAAGGCCTTGGCTATTCCCAGAGGTTTTTCTTTCTTTTCATTTTTTTCTTTATTTTTTTCTTATTTGAATCTTAGCACCCATTTAAGTTATAATGCTTCCAACCTTATATGGTTTGCAAGCTAGCCCAGACCACTGTTGAACTACCACAGAAGTATAAACGACTATTTTAATGCCACAATCTTTCCTGTTGCCTGTGGAGTCCCTGGTGAAATGAATCCGGATTTGAGCTCTAGGATGAGACGGAAAATGAAAGCATGTTGTTTGCCAAGACACTGTGGGTTTATATGGATGTGTTACAAGTTGGTTTGGAACACTGCAATTTCATTCTATTCTGTTGTGGGTTTTTTTTTGTAAAGGCAATTAACTAGTTCCAGGAAGGATCCTTCAGTTATATAAAAGTTTGTTTTATGAAATGTCACAGCTCCATTCATAATTTTGTCTTGGTCTTCCAACTGGTATATACAACTTTCAGAGCTCTCATATTTGGAAGGCTGGAAGGGCCCAGACTTTGAAATAGTGTGCTGTTTTCACTGTTTCTGTTTTGTTTTGTTGTTGTTTTTAAACTAAAGCTATATAAAGCTTGTGGATTAAACAGAGTAAATTTCTAAGTTAAAAAAAGAAGAAAAATCGATACAGTTCTGTTTTCTTTTACAAAGCAAACAGCAAGCAACAGAGCAACTGTGTTTGGCCTGGCACAGAGTTGAACACTGCAGGGAATAGAGAGAGAAATGAATGAGACATGGACTGTGGCCCTGAAAAACTCACGCTGCAGAGAGGGAAGTAGACACATAAATAATTACAGAATAGTGTGATACATGGACGAATGGCCCCATAATAGCAGTTGTCACTACTATATTTAGTAAGGAATTAGTGGGGCCATGTTGTAGGTACACCATTGACATCACCATCTCATAACTAAGATTGTTCTATTTTGTGTCTATCCATTCCTTTCCTGAATTACTCCTCAATGAACCACTCCTAGACTCTCAAAGTGTTCAGTTTCATTAGAGGACCACATCATTTTATAAAGCAAAGTATGATATAATATTAATTTTTAAATATCCATATGTAATATATAATATTAATTTTTAAATCTCCATATGTAATACAAAGCTTCATAAGAGACTTCAAAGATACTCTTACATTAGCTAGATATAGAAACTTCTGAAACAAACTACCGTGGAAATGAATAGATTTTGGTACAGAAATAACTGGAGGAAGCTGTTTGTTTCTACCAAAAATGTGACATTGTTACATCAACCCACCCAGTCTCCCAGGGATTCCAAAAAGTGGCTAAAGTGTCAGAGTATGTATGCCATTACCTCTTACTATTTCTGTATCAAAGAAATGAGTTCGGTATTTCAATTATATTCTTCCCTGTGGGGCAGGATAGCTAATGTATTATTTATTTAACAAAGGAATTAAAATTAAAATGCTAGCACTTCAATAATTTTGCCTAATTTCTCATCAATGAAAATAAAAAATAAAATTTGCAAGAAGTGAAACACATGTAGGTCTTAACCGTTTAACTCTCCCAATTCAGCTATCTATCAAACTTTTGATCAAAAAATGTCCCTTTGGATGGCCAGTTCTAAATAACAAATTTATTTGATTGCACCTAAAGAAAATCACAATCTTAATCAAAAACTTATTACGTGACATTTCTGAAAGGTAATTCTTATTGGAGACTTCAACAGAAACATTTGGAGGGGAGTGAACATTCCTGTATGTAGTTGCACATAAATCTGAGTGAACATTTTTAACAGAAACTCACTAGGGTAGAAGTAGTGGGCACTTGTTGCAAACTCACGTAAGTGCTTTTTTTGATATGATATGTAATGACGGTAAAAAATACATGAACCTGTATAGAGTTGTTGGATAACTATACCTGCAACTAATGTAACAGTTTGTGTCAATTATACTCAAATTAAAAAGGGGGTGGGGCATAGATGGCTCAGTCGGTTGAGTGTCCCCCTTCAGCTCAGGTCATGATCTCATAGTTTGTGGGTTCAAACCCCATATAAGGCTCTGTGCTGACAGCTCAAAGCCTGGAGCCTGCTTGGATTCTGTCTCTCCCTCTCTCTCTGTCCCTCCCCTGCTCATGCTCTGTTTCTCTCTCAAAAATAAATAAATAATAATAATAATAATAATAATAATAATAAACATTTAGAAAAACACATGAGCCTTATTTCCAAGCCCTCGTCATGAAGAGAAACTGACAGAATCCCCTTATACCCTACCCCACAGTTCTAGAGCCCAGTCTGAACAAGATGCTAACATAGTTAACCTAGGAACCTCCAGGGCAACACTACTGTTCCATAGCTCCCAACGTGGTTGTGAAAGCTGCTTACAAGTTTGCTCTAACCGCTGTAGCATGTAAGCAATCCATTTCCTACCCAGCTCTACACACACCTGGCTTAAACAGACAATACAAGGGAGTGTGGAAGGATGATGGATCCAATCCTTCCCAAGATTTCATAGAGCATGCGTTGAATACAGTTGACATCTAGCCCTGCAAAGCTCCTTTGAAAATCACATCCACAGCATGGATTCAGGCCACCTCCACCTTCACCCACAATGTAGGGGCACCCTTACTTTTATCTTCAATCTCTGTTCTGATCTGCTTCACAACCTACCTTTTATTCAGTGTCCTAAGCAATCCTTTTCATCCTAACATTGACCCTTATGACTTGTTATGCTATTTACAGCCTCACCTCACATCTTGGACCTAAAACTTCATACTGTTTTTCCAACACTGAAGTCTTGGTTGTGCTTTTCTCAGCTATGATTTGGCTATACCCTCTGATTCTACTTCAGAAGCTCTGGGTACCAACCTGGTTTATCTTGGCCCAAACTGTCACATGTGGAAGCCCCCCAAGTGAAACATGGGAGAGACAACCATCACTGAGGGCCAAGAAAAAGTGGACAATTTGTATGTAACATGCATACATTTGTGCAAACAAAATACACTTGTATCATGCATTGGGGCTCACACTCTATTACAGTATGGCTTTATGTAACAAAGAACGTTTTCTAGAAAGCAATTCCGAAACATTATTTTCCAAAGCCTTCTTAGGATGAACAAAGAACACCGTGGCCTGCCTACCTTACTTATTCCGCTTTTCCAATGGAAGAGAAATTCAATAATAATTAAGCAAGCTCTGTTAAATGGGGAATACTTTTTCCCCACTTCTGATTTCAGTGTGGAAGGATTTTCCCTAAGTACATTCCTGGTCACCTGCTCTTTTTCCAATCCTTTACTCAGTCTGCCTTGGAGAGGAAGAGTGATTTATCCAATTGGTCAGTTTGGAAAGATCAAGCTTAGCTCTGGCCTCCTTCTCTTTGCTTCTATCTTCTGTCTGCTACTCCAGGAAGTCTGCCTCTATGAGAGGCTTAGGGGAGCTTTTCCAGCTTTGTGCTGCTGCGACTGGGTGAGCAGACTTGCCTACTTCAGGGTTCTGTATTAGCAAGCCCAGTTAGCTAACAGACCCAAGGCCACATGCTCCAAGCCTCTAAAGGTTCAAAAGATGATGATCTGAGTCCACATGTCATTTCTTTGCTTTCTCGAATTGTTCCAAACCTGGTTGGGAAGAAGGGTGTCCCCTCAGTAATTCCAGTAAACACCACTACATAAGACTAAGGATTTTGCTTGTTTTCTCAGCTATGTGTATCTAGCAGAGTAGGTCAGTCAATAAGTTTATTGGCCAGTGAAATGCGAGGGGAAAGGTACTGGGAGGCTTCTGAGAAAGACTTCTTCACCCTTGAAAAGAGACACAAGAAAGGGAAGTTGTCTCCTCAGACTTTTGGGTAGTGCCTTGTGAGGCTGCTTTTTGTAGAGCCACTGAAGCCACCTTTCCACCATGAGAAGGTAAGTCTGAGGCTGACGATGGTCAAATGTACATAAGTGGAAAGAACCCGGGTCCTTGACAGTATTGCTAAATCACTGATTTAACCAATGCTATAACCACTCTGCTTCTGGACTCTGTGTAATATGCAATAAGAAATCTCCTTATGGGGTGCCTGGGTGGCTCAGTCGGTTAAGCATCCAACTTCGGCTCAGGTCATGATCTTGCAGTTCATGAGTTCGAGCCTCGCTTCAAGCTTTGTGCTGGTGGCTCAGAGCCTGGAGCCTGCTTCAGATTCTGTGTCTCCCTCTCTCTCTGCCCCTTCCCTGCTTGTGCTGTGTTTCTCTCTCTCTCTCTCTCTCTCTCTCTCTCTCTCTCTCTGTCTCAAAAATAAATAAACATTAAAAAAATTATTAAAAAAATATATCTCCTTATGGTTTAAGGTAGTTTGAATCAGGCCTTCTGTTGCTTGATTTAAAAGCCTCCTAACTTATAGAACCATGAAAAGGACAGTTGCTGCTTAGACTCCATTGAGGAGAGACAGGAATACACATGTGTACATGAAGAGATTAGACAAATTCGGGTATTGATGCAAGCTCTGAGGAAAACAAAAATGGGGTGCTGTGGAGAGTGACTGGAAGGGCTGCTTTAACTTACGTGGTCAGGGAAGGCTTGTCTAAGGAGGGGGAAATGCTTGTCTTGAGACGTGAATGATGAGAAGGAGTCACCCATATGAAAAAATGAAGAATAATGCATACCAAGTAGAAAGAACAGCAAGTTGAAAGGCCCTGAGGTGGAAATATTGGCATGTTGGACAGTGAAGGAGAAAGCTAGTGTGGCTGGAACAAAGTAAATGGGGGGGGCAGCAGAAGATGAGGTGAGCATGTTAGGCAGAGGTCAGACCATGGAAAGCCTTTGGAAGAAAGGCCAGAAAGAGAGAATGGACACTCCTTTGGTTGTGAATGAGATATGCTTAAAAAATTTTAAGTGGTAGAGTGGTATATCTGATTTATGTTTTAAGACATTCATTTTGCTATGTGTAGGATGAACTTCATGGGAGGGAAGGTCATGTGAGGAGACAAGGACACTAATTTTGAGGCTATTGCAATAACTCAGGCAAGAGACCTGATGGCTTGGACTATGGGAGTAAGAGTGAAGATAATGAGAAGCAATTGAATTTAGAATATATTTTGCAGATAGAGAGAAGTCACAAGACTTATATAGATGGGTTGAATGTGACATATAAGGAGAAAAGGGAAATTCAAGGCTGATTCCTAAGTTTTTAGCCTGAGCAATTGAGTAGATTGTGAAGTCATTTTGTAGGATGAAAAGCCTTGTTGGGGTGCATTTGTGGTGAGGGGATCAATAGTAGGGTTTCAGTAAATATTTACAGGATGAAAGATTAAATATTTTAATAATGAAGCTTTATTATATAAACACATTTGGGAGGAAGTTACGTACATACCTACTATAACCCTTAGAGTATGAGTAATCATATTTGGATTGTATCACATGCATATTTTAAAGCCTAGTTATTGCAAAACGTTGGCACAAACACTTAATGCAACCATGTACCATTAACACTTCAAAGATTAACAAAAACATGCACAACAAATTAAATAGATAATAATGGGGCTAAACCAATAGCATTTTAAAATTAAAAAGCAAGAAAACAACCATAGAAAACTAGAATCAACTCAGACAATAATGAAAATGCAGATGGTTTGCCGACCAGGCATACTCCTGAGAGCCAAGGGCACTCCAACATCTTCTTGTGAGCATGCCCAGTGGGGGCTTTACAGTGTTGCTCAACACCTACCAGACTTCTTGGTAGAATCCCAAAGTTAAGTCCTCAGGACACATCAGCAATGCACTCATTTTAGTTTATGAATATCAAGCTTTGATAATCTTTTAACATCTCACTTAGGAAGTTAGCATAGGTTGCCTCTGGTTATACATAAAATGAAAGTTTTGGAATTTGCTATCATTTGTCTATAGCAACCAAAGGGAGGATTTGTAATGAGAATTCATTCAGATCCTATGAGAAGGATCCTTATGGCCCAGTGTTGGTCTGGGGATCCTACTAGCAGAACTCCTACCCTAGTATGGCACTTTCCATAGGTTTAAGTAGGAGAAGCAGGAAAAATTCTGCATCTGGTTCAAGGGTTACCTCCTCCTCATGGTCATTGTCAAGCACCCCATCCCCAACAACCAGTCACTCCTCTGAATTCCTTTATCACTTACTGCTTGCGTCACTGCTCTGGACCCCTGGTATCTCGGACTTGCTTCATATATATATCCTCTTTTCCCAACTGGATGGCACCTCCTTGGCCCTCAAGGGCTGATATGGCATACTGTAAGTGTGACTGCCTACAGTAGGGGCATACATAAGCAAATTAATCTATGGGTATATTTTGGTTAATGATAAGACCAATGACCTAATTTCCTTATGAGTTACTGGAGTGTAAGCCCTGACAATTGTGTTTTTCTTTTTTGTAATGCAAGTGCCTGACTTAAGCTTAATTGCTGAGGCAACCACTTCAAAGATGGCTATCTCCCATCCAAGCACTAATTAAAGGATAAAGAAGATGTGGTGTGTGTGTGTGTGTGTGTGTGTGTGTGTGTGTGTGTGTACACATATACAATAGAATACTACTCGGCAATCAAAAAGAATGAAATCTTGCCATTTGCAGCAATGTGGATGGAACTAGAGCGTATTATGCTAAGTGAAATAAGTCAGTCAGGGAAAGATATCACATGGTTTCACTCATGTGTGGAATTTCAGAAACACCACAGATGAACATAGGGGAAGGGAAGGAAAAATAAGATAAAAACAGAGAGGGAGGCAAACCATAAGAGACTCTTAAATACAGAGAACAGACTAGGGGGTTGCTAGAGGGGATGTGGGTGGGGGGATGGGCTAAATGGGTGATGGGCATTAAGGAGGGCAGTTGTTGGGATGAGTACTGGGTATTATGTGCAAGTGATGAATCACTCGGTTCTACTACTGAAACCAATACTAAACTGTGTGTTAACTAACTTGGATTCAAATAAATAAATAAATAACAAGATGACTGTCCTGAATAAAACACATTGCCAGCCACAGGACTAGATGAAGAGCCAGTCCTCCCATTTCCCCGCAGGCTCCTTTGTTTTAGAGAACTTGGTTGATTTCAGTGGCTGACCATTTGGGTCTCTTGTGCTTTCTCTTCCCAAATTTAAATTCCTGCTCTTATGTTTTAAATTCACCAATAAAGAATGAAACAGCAAAATCCTAGGCCCCACCCTCAACCCCGATAAAGTAGAATTCCACTCCCCAATTCTCAATACCCCTCAGCCTCATCATGTGGCCCCAACTGTGCCATGTAATTTCTAGGACTTGTAATTAGTCTTTTTTCTTCAAAGTTTCATAATGGTTATTGCTGAGGATGTCACAAGGGCCGGTCCAGCCACGACACTGGTTACCAATAGGCCGAGACGGGCACGCAACAGTTATTTTATGGTCAAGCAATAGCAGTGTTTCGTTATATCTAAAAATACCAGCATGTGATACCATAATTGAAACATATGACATCTCATACACAAAATAATACACTGGGAGCCAAACAACAGAATGTTGATTCTGTATTTGAACTGTGCAAATGTTTTATTAAAGAAGACTGAATAAGTTGTCATGGCAATTGTTCTAATTTGAGACTTACTAGATACATCAATATTTCATTTCTGTACCTGCCACATGTCTGTAAATCTAAGACATGTGGCTTCATAGGAGCTACAAATTTTGTTGTAGAAAGTCATAGATTTGGTGAAGACCTTTATAATGGCTAGAGACCCCAAAAGCATAAACTGAACCATATTTCTTTTTCTATCACTAAAAATGAGAACCTGAATTTTCAAATAGCAACCCGCACTGTTTCTTGAGCAGTAAAAATATGGCACCGTATAGTAGTTTACCTCCTCAGCCTACCTTACGCTCCACGGGGTCTTCCTAAAATTGCCTACAAGCCACTGGAGGAATAAATTGAAGCTGGAAAAATTACACCTCCCCCATCCTCCTAACTCTGCCAATACAGGACCTCACGGGAATGAGAGCACTAAACTGAGCCCTTACAAGAAGTGAGTAACCTCAAAGCTTTAACAGTCTTCGATAGCTGAGAGAGAGGTCATCAAGACCTATATGGCTCAGTAGTGGGCCTCTTTCTTCCTGTTGGTAAAGCCTAAAGAGGAATAATATGAAAGCTAAGAACGGAGGAAGGCACACTCCTTACGAAAATATTTACCGCAAAACACCAATGGTAATTTAAAATTAAAATGCAAAGAAACGGCCCTGGTAAATACAAACCACTCAAGACAGCTTTGAAAATGGGCTGCTGTTTAAATATCCTTCCAGCAGCCACGAGGACTCCAGCAGCAAGCTGTTGTGTGAGCATGCACTGTGGGAGACTTAGAATCCTAAATTTGAGTTTTCATTAACTTAAGCAGTGTGCTGATTTTAGCTTATGAATATCAAGCTTTACAAACCTTTAATCACTCTCTTCATGAGTTAGTTGTACATGATAATGTTCGAGAGCATGGACTCTGGAGCCAGATTGTCTAGATTTGAATCCCAGCCCTGCAACTTATTAGCAGCATGTCCTTGAGCAAATTACCCAACTTTTTTGCACCTCAGTTTTCCACCCATAAATTGGGGACAATAAAAGCATCATCAACCCACAGTGTTGTTATGAGGATTAAACACACTTAACCAGTATTTAAAAATTTCTTAAAACAGGGGCACCTGCGTGGCTCAGTCGGTTGAGGATCTGACTCTTGATTTCAGCTCAGGTCATGATCTCACAGTTCGTGGGTTCCAGACCCGTGTCGGGCTCTGAGCTGTGTCAGCAAGGAGCCTGCTTGGAATTCTGTCTCCCTCTCTCTCTGCCCCTCCCCACTCATGTGTTCTCTCTCTGTCTCTCTCTCTCAAAAATAAATTTTAAAAAATGTCTTAGGGCAGTGCCAGATACAGAGGAAGCTCTGTGAGTGTTAAACAAGAAAGTTCTCATTGAACATAAAATGGTAGTCTCTGGAACTATGTGCCTATTGTCAGCAATACGCAGGGAAAGGACTCATACTTTTATTTTAGATTCATTTATAACCCATCAGGTGAAAACTTATTGCCCAGCAGTAAGTCTGGGACCATATTTTGAGAATCCTTTAAGGGCCTCCAGTCTAACCTATTCATGTTACAAATGAGGTAACGAAGGACCACGGCAGGGATAGCATTTGACCAAAGGAACAATTCTGAAAATGTGGCAGAGTTAGAAATGGAAGCCAAGTCACTGCTGTTCTTACCAGCTGCCTCTCTGCCTTCCTAAGGTTGAGTTTCAAATAGATCTTGTGAGAGATATTTATTATTGATCAAAATAATAATAATAATACTAGTAAAGATGGTATTTGCACTAACATTCAAAATAAATTGTGTGCTTGCCATACAAGAGTCACACGTTATGTGTGAGACTGTGGTTCTCAGCGTCATTGATATTGCTTATTTCACAAATCTTTTCCCAATATGGTTCTCTCTGTCACGTGACTAAATTAAGTACCAAGATTAATATTTCCTTCTGTTACTGCCTTAATCCGTTCAGGCCGCTGTAACGAAATGCCATAGACTAGGTAACTTATAAACAACAGACATTGGTTTCTCACAGTTTTGGAGGCCCAGAGGTCCAAGGTCAGGGTACCAGCAGATTCAGGGTCACTCGCTTCCTGGTTCGTGGACTGCGATCTTTTCAAGGTGTCCTCACATGGCAGAAGAGGCAAGGGAGCTCTCTGGGGCATTATTACCATGCAGGAGGGCTACACCCTCACGACCTCATCACCTCCCAAAGACCCCACCTCCAAATACCTTCACATCGGGAATTAGGTTTCAACATGGGAGCTTTGAGGGGACACAAATATTCAGTTAAAAGCAATTATGCATTCAAAACCAATGCCTTTGTAGTCAAATAAACCGAACCTGTTGCGAGAAAACCCCTAAGGCAATTTTATTACTTACAATAACACTTCAAAAGATCTCTCCCTAATGAGTGACTCAGACGATAGTTTAATTGCAATTTTGATTTCCCATATCAGGATGTCTGCATCTTTTTAGCTTTATTATACTTCAAATATTAAATTATTAAGAATGTATACAGCACAGGAATTAAACAGGAAAGCCAGCTCAGAGGCAATGAAGTATAAAACCAGAAATTGCTTCTTAATTCCTTTGTCAATTAAAAAAAAATAAAAATAAGTGCAGAGCTTGGCCTTACAGTTTTTAAAAAGACATTTCTTAAAAGTCAGGATTTTGAATCCATATACTGTATTCCTAATACCCAGAGAGCTCTTACAAGACTCATTTGTTGAAAAGCAAAGCAGAGATTTGGAGATGCCTCCTAAAGTGAAAACCTAGCACTTTTCAAATTCACATTTACTTTTATATTTATCACTGATAAAAACCCAGGGAGCTAACATCTGTAAACATGAAATGTTTAATAACAAACTCATTAATTGGAGTCTTTACATAATTTCATTACAGACCGTGATTCTCTGTTTGGACTAAAGTCCTATTAGTTTGTCACAGCCATTATTGCTTCCTAGGAAGCAGTGACTGAGATTTACCCAAGCATGTGAATTGCACAAATCGTGCATTTCCTTCTATGGGTCTCGTAATCCTCAATATTTGACACTATTAGAACAATAAACAACTACAGTTCAACAAGGAGATATCAGTAGGGCATTATGTAATGAATATGTTACTGTTCTAAAGAATTATTAGAAAAAAACAAGTTAATGAACCATGGTACATTATGTAAGTCTTAGATTCAGTGTGTCAGAATTGGAAAATGTGTTAGAAACCGAGTAGTTAAACCCCCACAAAGGCAAGGAAATGGTTCAGGTCAGTGAGTTAGTCTTAGAGTCAGGAGGCTTCTGGATCCTTGTCTAGTACTCTTCTAAGGTTAGGATTTTGTGTGTGTGTGTGTGTGTGTGCACGCACGCACTTCAGTATATACTGTCCCTGTTTGAGGTCAGTTAATTCCAAGGCTTTTCTCTGAAGCAAATCATAATCTAACCAGGTTTCATTGCAAGAATTTCCCACTTATGAATATTAACTTATGTTAGGTCTTCAGCCATGATATTCATATTTGCAAGAAAAATACAATCAGGGAGAACTTCCACGTGATAGGCATTTTCCATGATTTATAAACTTAATTTTTCACATGTGGCTTCTTAGATTTATATTACAATATTATATATTAAGAAATTATCTATAGACTCATTCTTGCGTTCTAAGGATAATTGGACCAGTTAATTTATTTTAGGCAAACTAAGAAACTAGGTAAATGGAGAAATCATCTCGAAATGGAATTTCAAAGCAATAAAGGCGTGGGTCTTTTTAGTGACTTCATAGACGCCCATTGCTACAATATATCCTCCTAAACCCTCAAAAGCAGATAATATAATCCTATAATAACCATTTAAACTTTTTCTCTGATTTGGGCTCAACAGCTATCCTGACATAACGCTTCCTTAAAACTTTACATGATGCTCCATAAACTGAGACCAAACTCCTCACCCACATCATCAGGGCATTTTGCCTCTTAGCCTTACCAGCTAAACCTGAAGTTGTTGCTGTTTCTTCGCTTACATCTCCCACTTACTCTAATGAGCTTGACTCGCCCACTCACCAGGTTTTATCTAGAGAGTAGAGATTAGCCGCAGGCTATAAACACGTCCTGGCTATGGTGTTGTGTTGGCCGCTCAGCAACAAGGTACCCCACTATTCATATTGTCTGTTATCCGGCCCTTTTTATTTCAGGGTCCCCCTGTGGGACAAGTGACATGGGTAGCTGACAGGATAAAGATCTTGCTTTTGCTGTCTATGTGAGTAATACACTGTACACATCTGTCTGGGCTAATTGTTTTTTTACCTGCTGAATCTGTCAAGCTGTTTGACATAGTGTATATCAGTAAACACTTACTTAAGGACAGCTTTGTGCTAGGCATTCTAGACAATACAGTGACTTTTAAGACATGAACCTTCTTTCAGGAAACCACTTACATGGGAATACTGAAGTAAAGGACATGTGCATAGTGAGTAATATGCTCAATAAACCTTCCGAGAGTTCAGAAGAGAGACCTGGGGCCAGAGTGTGGACCTATATATTGTCTCCATTGAAGCCTCAATATGTTTTAGCAAAGCCACAGTTGTCTTCCCTAACGATTCCAGAAATATACCAGCCATTCCTTATTTAAATGATTTTAGGCACCAACATTATAGTGATAAAAACTCATGACTTACGTTGTATAAGCATAATACATAAATCCTATGTGTTTGTTCATCTTGTGAAATTTACTTTTGTTCAACTGTTTTTTGCTTAAGAAACACTACATATTCAGTAAAGAAATTTGAAGAATACAGAAAATACTTTAAAAACCATCCATACGGGGCGCCTGGGTGGCACAGTCGGTTGAGCGTCCGACTTCAGCCAGGTCACGATCTCGCGGTCTGGGAGTTCGAGCCCCGCATCAGGCTCTGGGCTGATGTCTCAGAGCCTGGAGCCTGTTTCCGATTCTGTGTCTCCCTCTCTCTCTGCCCCTCCCCCGTTCATGCTTTGTCTCTCTCTGTCCCAAAAATAAATAAACGTTGAAAAAAAAATTAAAAAAAAAAACAAACCATCCATAACCTGAGGATAACCACCAATAACATTTTGGCATTCTTTTCTGCTATTTTTTTCTATGCATTTTTACATTGTTGAGCTAATATTGCATAATTTGCTTTTTAAGTAATTTTTTCCTCTTAGTTTAAAATGTATAAGGAAGGAGCTCTGTGTTGACGGCTGGAATCCTGGAGCCTGCTTCAGATTCTGTGTCTCCCTCTCTCTCTGCCCTTCCCCCTCATGCTCTCTCTCTCTGTCAAAAATAAATAAACATTAAAATTTTTTTTAAATGTATAAGGAAGGAAACAAAAATTCCATGTAACCCTACTACCGGTTAACTCCGGATGACATTTTTTAAAACCTATACATGGTTAGAAAATTCAAACAGTGTAATGGTGCACCATATAGCCAAATGATTTTCAAATAGGTTTTCAATTACTTGCAGTTATAACCAATGCAGTGCTGAGTATTTATCAACACATATCACTATCACATGAAAATGGCTGAATGAATTTTCACCGAATTTGTAAGGTGTGTTTACAATAGTCTGGCTCAAAAAAAAAAAAAAGTGGTCTTTTTGAAATACAGGAGCTTCACTTTGGGGACCAGGAGGGAAACCTTCACAAAAATCTGCTTCAAAGCAGCTGTAGCAGGGGTTCAGTGAGAGCCCTTTAAGACTGCTAATCAGGAAAGCCCTCCCATATGCATTAAGATGCCAAGGAGACACAAATCACACAGCGCTTGAGCAGAAACCCCTTTCTGAAAGTCACAAGAGCAGATACTCCAAATTACAATAACGGATTTTCTACTGAATTGTTTCTCTAATAGATAACTCAACATTATGTGATCCAGAGTAACAACAGAGACAGTATTCACATTAGGATCATTAATAATTAACTTGAACAGCTCAGAAGAGGGCAGCTGAAAAATAATTGCCCATTACCTGAAGATGATGAACAGCATGAAAAAGTGATGCAAGGCTGAACAGAGGAAAACTTTGGAAAATGTCCTCAAGAGACAGATTCAAGAGGATTTTGAAAATGAACAACACAGGAAACAACACATATTGGCCAGGATACGGAGAAAGGAGAACCCTCTTACTTACACTGTTGGTGGGAATGCAAATTGGTGCAGCCACTCTGGAAAACAGTATGGAGGTTCCTCAAAAAAAGGTAAAGAAACAAAAACAAACAAACAAACAAAATCTACCCTGTGATCCAGCAATTGCACTATTTGGTGTTTACCCAAAGGATACAAACATACTGATTCGAAGGGATACATGCACCTATAGCAGCATTATCAACAATAGCTAAATAAAGAGCCCAAATGTTCATCGGCTGATGAATGGATAAAGATGTGGTATATATATATGATGGAATAGTATTATATATATATATATATATATATATATATATATATATATGTGATGGAATAGTATTCAGCCACCAAAAAGAATGAAATCTTGCTATTTGCAATGGCATGGGTGGAGCTAGAGTGTATTATGCTAAGCAAAATAAGTCAGAGAAAGACAAATACCGTATGATTTTACTCATATGTGGAATTTAAGAAACAAAACAAATGTGGGGCCCCTGGCTGGCTCAGTCAGTTAAGCGTCCAACTTTGGCTCAGGTCAAGATCTTGTACTTTGTGGGTTTGAGCCCTGCATCAGGCTCCGTACTGACAGCTCGGAGCCTGGAGCCTCCTTCATATTCAGTATCTCCCTCTCTCTCTGCCCTTCCCCTGCTCTCTCTCTCTCTCTGTCTGTCTCTCTCAAAAATAAATAAACATTAAAAAAAGAAAACAAATGAACATAGGGGAAAAAAGAGAGAGACAAATCATAAAACACACTCATAACTGTAGAGAACAAACTGAGCGTTGCTGGAGGGGAGGTGGGCAAGGGATGGGCTGTATGGCTGATGGGTACTAGGAAGGGCACTTGTGATGAGCACCGGCTGTTGTACATAAGTGGTGAGTCACTAAATTCTACACCCGAAACTAATATTATACTGTATGTTAACAAACTGGAGTTTAAATACAAACTTCAAAACTAAAAAAAAAGTGGAGGGGGGGATTTGTATCCGTAAAGGAATAGAACAAGCGACCATGAAAAAAAAAAAAAGTATATTGGAAAGGAAACAGTTTGTGAACATTAAAAATATAATTGCCAGATTAAAAAAGAAAATATTCCCTCAAACGAAAGTCTAAGTAGCAGAAGGAACACAGCAGGAAAGCAAATTAGAGGTCTGGAAGATGACAAAGTACACTTTCAGAACGTACTGGGGATGGGTGTTGGGAGAGAGAGCAAAGCTAGGAAAGAAACGTTGTGAGGTATGGAGAACACATAAAGGCAAGTCAATGTCTGTCTGATAGAACTTCCAAATGATAGAGAAGAGAAAGGAGACACGGGCAAACATAATTGCGGGAGTAATGAAAGATACACTCCTTTAAGCTGGAGACTATTGTTTTGAAGAAAAATACAGAAAATGGCACATTATGGTGCATTGCTTGCCAGAATGGCTACATTTATTCCCCTCCCTGTATTCCTGCCCCTTTGCAATGTGACTCTGAAGCTCCTCCCGTTAAGGAGTGGAATCTATTTCCTCAACTCTTGAGTCTGATAATGTGGCCTTCTGACTTGCTTTGGCCAACAGAATGCAATGGAAGTAACATTGTGTTAGTTCCAAGCTAAGTCTCTAGAGGCCTTGACGGTGCTTCTACACTGTCATGGAACCAACCCTATGATTAATACGTGAACAAGCCCAGTCTTGTTTGCTGGTGGGTGAGAAGTAATGCAGAGCAGACCCAAGCCATCAGAGCTGAAGCCTTCCTAGCACCCTGCTGACCTACCAGATCATCACAGACACATGAGGGATCTCAGCCAAGAACAGAAAAATTGCCCGGCTGGGTCCAGGCCAAATTGCCAACCCAGTAGCCTGAAGGAGCCAAAGGAACTAGCTATATGGATATCTGATGGAAGGATATTTTGGGTAAGATCAGCATATGCAAAGGTCCTGAGGTGAGAGCATGTCTGCCATTTCTGAGGAAAGGGGAAGAGGTTGGTTTGTCTGGAGTAGAGTAAGCGATGAAGG
Source organism: Felis catus (assembly GCF_018350175.1). Classification (NCBI taxonomy): domain Eukaryota; kingdom Metazoa; phylum Chordata; class Mammalia; order Carnivora; family Felidae; genus Felis; species Felis catus. Next base: position 115,420,743 of record NC_058386.1, on the reverse strand, counting down.
GAGAGGGATAGGGGATGAAATGAGAGGAGTGTGGCGATTGTACAAATGTGACCACATCTCATTTCCCTTTCTGCATGCTTGCTCTTGCAGTGGGATACCACAGGCCCTCCCATCAAGAAGTGGACTCTGTCCTTCCACTCCTTGCATCCGGGTTGGCCATGTTGTTTGCTTTGACCAATGGGACGTCAGCAAATATTAGCAGAGGCTTGAAAAGCACTTGCACATCAAGGCTTGCTCTCTTGCTATTCCTGAAACCCCTGACTGCCATGCAGGTCCAGGTTATTCTGCTGGATTGAGACCTGTCACACTCATCATCAACACAACACCTAGCCACCCCCTCCCCCCCCCCCCCCCCGCCATGTGGTATACAGTGTTGTCCAAGCCAGCTCTTTCTCTATTGGCTTTCTGTCTGGGTTTTCTAAGTGCGGGTATTGAAGTCCTTTACTATTGTTTATTGCTGTCAATTTCTGCCTTCAGCTCTGTTTTGCATATTTATATGGATAATTAATTAATTCAGGTGCTCTGATGTTGGGTGTTTATATATTTATAATTGTTACATCTTCCTTTTGAATTGACACTTTTATCATTATATAATGACCTTCTTTGTCTCTAGAGACCGACCGTTTGGGACTTAAAGTCTATTTTGTATAATATAAATCTAGCCACCTCTGCTTTCTCATGGTTACCATTTGCATGAAAGGACTTGTTCTCTTAGCCTATGTATGTTTAATTCTAAAGTGAGTCTCTCTTAGTTGAAACTTTTTACAAATACGTTCACAAAAATGAGACAATGCCACTCTATTTGTTTTGTCTTGGAATTTATACTTACTATTTATAAAAATAAGTTTGAAAACATGTTTATTTAAACGTGTATATTTATGTTGTTGCTTTTTTAAAAGAATCAAATGGATATTTTATTTTTTTTTTATTTATTTTTGAGAGAGAGTGAGAGAGTGTGTGTGAGGAGGGGAGGAGCAGAGAGAGCAGAGAGAGAGGGAGACACAGAATCCGTAGCAGGCTCTAGGCTCTGAGCTGTCAGCACTGAGCCCGATGCGGGGCTCAAACTCATGAACCATGAGATCATGACCTGAGCCAAAGTCAGAGGCTTAACTGACTGAGCCACCCAGGTGCCCCCAAATGGATATTTTAAAAATTTGTCAGGGGTACCTGGGTGGCTCAGTCATTTGGGCATCTGACTCTTGGTTTGGGCTCAGGTCATGGTCCCAGAGTCATGGGATCGAGCTCCTTGTCAGGCTCTGTGCTGAGCACGGAGCCTATTTGGAACTCTGTCTCTTTCTCCCTCTGACCCTGTCCCGCACTCGTGCTCCCTATCCCTCTAAAAATAAAAAATAAAAATAAATAAATACAGTCTCTCTTGCAGATAGCGTATCACTAGAGCATGTTTATCCATTCTATGCCTTTTAATTGGTAAGTTTAATGTGTTTACATTCAAAGTAATTAGTGAGAAGTGAGAACTTACTGCTGCCATTTTGTTCACTGCTTTGTTTGTCTTGTAGTTGTTTTCCCTCTTTTTCAGCTTCTTTATTGCACTTCTCTATTGTACACTGGAGCTCTCTTAGAGCTAGTCTTATTGCCATATAGATGTTTATTCATTGTTTTTGTTGGTTTTGTGGGAGAGATGAGCATTGGGACTTCCTAGTTTGCCATCTTGCTAACATGAGAATAGAGACAATTATCATTAACTCAGAGACTATTGAAAATAGAAGGAATGGAAACAGTCATTCATGAGGGCTCCACCCTCATGACCTAATCACTTCCTAAATGCCCCACCTCCGAATACCCTCACACTGGGGATCTGCTTTCAACATAGGACTTTTGGGGGAAAGTTTCATTCCTTACACGCTGTAACTTTGGCCAACAGAATGTGGCGGAAGTGATGATGTGCCAGCTCCATCTCTAGGCCGCAAGATCATGGTCCTTTCTAAATCTTCTCTTCAATTCCTGCTGTGTGGGAAGAATAAGGCTGCTGGGAAGCAAGAGAACATGTGGAACAGACCCCACTTGTCCCAGCTGGGGCTGTCCAAGGGCAGCATAGTGCTAGTGTCCCCCAAATATGTGAGAGATCACAGTCAAGAGCAGCACAGTTATGTGCGTGACCCACAGCTGATGGCCACCATTAATGGATGCCCTATCTCCATACCTGTTGCAATGTACCTTTGTAGCTCTTCCCATTAAAAGATGAAGGGTTTTTTCCCCCCACGTCTTGAATCCACCATCGATAGGCCTTGAGTGGCTTTGCACACTTCTGCTCTCCCTCTCGGAACTCTGCCATGCAATGAGAACGTGCCTGGGCTAGTCTGATGGAAGATGAAAGGCCATGTGATTGGGAGCCAGCTTATCCCGGCAAACCCCCAAATATGTGAGAGAGCCCTGCCAAGATCAACAGAGCTTTCTAATTTACCCACCGCTGACCATAGACACATAAGGGAGTCTAGCAAAAAATGAGAAGAAATGTCCAGCTAACTCATAGGCTCACGAAAATGAAAGGTTATTGACTTAGACCAGTGAATTTTGAAGCGGTTTGATACAGCACAATAGGGAAGCAGCACAGGCCCTATCAACAAAGTAACCTGGAAGGAAGTGACTTTTGTGTATCTTTTCTGGGCAGGCATTAAATTACTATGAAATTCAAAATTGGTCTTCCAGAGATGGGACATTTTAATCCATGTTGATCTTTGACTTAAAATTTTAAATGGCTTTTTTAAATAAGAAAACATGCAAATAATGTCAGCCCCTGGATGAGAGTGGGAGAGCAGGAAGGAGGTGAGAAAAAGAACAGTAAATAAGTGTAACTTGAACATAAAATTGCAATTGAAGTTTGTTATCTTAGTTTTCTGGTGTTTTGTGTTGATGCCTATGGTAAACAAAATATTAATTATACATGTGTACAGAAATAAACCCACTGAACTTCCTGAATAAAAATTTAAGTCTGACGATTTTTGACACTGGCTACACTTTCTGATATTCTTAATTGCTATTTCCAAACGTAAACTGGCATAGTACTAAGATAATAAATATCCATATTTATGTAAAGGTCGTTAATAAACTGGGATTCAACATTAAAGTTGTCCTCAACAGTAGGAAAAAAACACTAGCTCCCATAACAATGAAGCATTAATGGTAATTTTGAGGTAACTTCCCAATATTCTATTCGAACTGCTTATGTCCTGCACTTTTGAATTCCGTGGATGGAGAGTTTTCTTTGCAGATAGCTGGGCTTTGAGGAATAGTGATGGAGATTGGAGCTATACAGTTTGCAGCCATTTTAAGAAATATATGCTAATAGAAAAACAAAGGCTGCTCAATTGGGAGACTAGGATATGGTTTCATAACACATAACATGGTTTAATAAAGTCATTAGAAAAGGAGAAAAAAATTGGCTGCACAAAAACACAAAAGAAAAATTGGATTAATAAAGCCCTCATTAAACCAGGTAAAAAGAAACAGTGACTTAAAAGCACTAATGTGAACTTGCAGTATGTTTTGAAAAGAGGAATCCTTTTGATTCTTCATGAAAGTGGATATAGCAACCACCGTGTTAACCTGCTTCACCTCAAGCACTCATGTGAAATCATTTCCACTTGCAGCTTCCTGGGATGGCTCTCTCAACTTTTCACTAAAAAGAAATTGGGGTCCTTACAGAGTAGCATACTTTAAAATCAGCCTGGAACCTTCTGTTTTTGGGAGGAAGCCGCCTGGGCTGTGACATAAGAGTTGGCGTAAAATCATTCCTAACGGTCCGTGAAAATTTGAACATTAAAAAAGTGATTACATCAAAACATATCAAAATTGTACACCTTCAATATGTGCAATTGTGTGTCACTTTTACCTCAATAAAACTATTTTAAGTTAAAAAAAAAAGTGATTATGGTTCCCTAGAACCAGTAGAGTCTATGAAAGGCCAAACGTCTGTGATGATGCTCAGAGGGACATGAAGTGAGCAAGATACAAGTTGTGTAAAACGCACGCGTGACTCCCATCCTGAGACAAACTCTGGAGCAGGACCACCTGAGTCTGGGTGTTAGATCTGTGAGTTTTCTCACCTAGGAACTTGGGGGCAGATATTGCATGAGCATCTGGTTTCACCCTTGCTGACGAGGACAGGACCTTTTTGAGGCTGAGTTTGGCTCAAAAGAGAGGCATGTGTTTTGGTGAGTTTTTCCGGAATGACGTAACACCCATATCTAAATATGGTGCCGTGGTACGCCTGGTGGTACCACGAGTTCAGATGCGCCAGGACCCCATCCTGTAGTGGATTTTTGCAGTTACATGTTCCCAAGGACCCTACATATGCAAGAGAAGCTGTGCTGAGATATGGAAAAGAACTTTATTCCTCATTTTAGGAGGAGAAAACATGTTTTATTCAGTAAAAATAAGAAATGCATACAGGAAAGGAGAAGACTTGGTGCCATGAAACCAGAAAAACATATTGTCTCCATAATTACTGGTAATGTGCTTATGTCCTAAAAATAGAAATATAGGCATAGTGTAAGCAACCAAAAATATTTTGAAGTCTAGACAAGGGGCAGGGGTTCGTCAAGAATTCAGCTTTGTTGATCCAACGGAACTCTATCTCATGAGGCAAATATTGCTTGCAGCTGTCCTCCCTTCTAGGCACTCTGGGGGCAGAGTTATCTGGAAGAAATGGTAGGGGAAATAAAAGTAAAAAGTATGCTAAAGACCTTGTCTTGTTGGGGTAGGAGTGCAATAGAGAACTGATTATTTTTTGGCATTGAGGCGAAAATATACTTCCTCAGTGCCTAGAGTTCTTACATCCCATTCTTAGCTTCCACTCTAGGGTAGGAAGGGCCACGCTGACTGAAATGCAAGCACAGGTTCTGCCGAGGCATCAGGCCCAGAGCAGTTCATGGAAACTTCCAGAGAAGCTCAAGTCACCGACTAAATTCTGATTGGCCCCAAACAATTCTCAAGGAAATAGAAGATTGACTATCCTCTGCTAGAGAGGATTCAGAAACCGGGGAAAGGTTTGAATCGAGGTGATGTTAACCGGCATCGTCATTGAGGAAACAGCGTAAAGAAACCTTTGGTTTGGGGTGAGGGGTTAATATCAGTCTCAAAGTTAAGTCATTTTAGGACATGGTCCAAATGTCCCTTTTCAATAAACATCAAATGCTTTAAGGCTTCATGGTCAAAAATGAAGTCTTTTCCCACAGTTCTGTGACCAGAATATTCCTGCTCCCTGAAGAGGCATGTCTTCCCATAATGGAAAACTATTAGGACAGAAGAATAACCTATCTTCTGAGACAGGTTATCTAGACTCTTTGTGGTTGGGCAGGACTCTGAAAATATAGAGGGAAAGTCGAGGACAAAATAACCAAAAGCAAAAGAAGGAACCAATGCTGACAAATGAGGGGGCGAGGGAAGCAGTGTGGCTGTAGTAGGTCCACGGGCAAGTGGAGAACGGGAATGGCTCCATGGGGGAGTCATGGCGCAGAGGTTCAGCTTTCATTAGGAATTGAGTTCTAGGAAGGAAATGGTATTTTAAGTCAATAATCTGGCAGCAATTAACAGGATGGACAGGAGTAATGAGGGGTCGTGAGGTCAGTGGAAGGATATATATAATCTCGATGATGACAGCCTGAGCAAGGGACGGGAGACCGGTAAAGAATGAACAAATATATTCTAGGCACACTTAAAAGCAGTGTTGTTTTATTTTTTCATTACAAAGGTATTATGTGCTCACTTTAGAAGTTTTAATGATACAAAAGTACACGAGGTAAAAAGAATACATATACGCACATAATATGTATATATGCAACCACTATTAGAAGTGATATTTCTAACTCCTAAGCCACTATAGGAAAGGAGGACATGCGCCTTGACAAGCTTAGCAGAAAGAGAAACAAATTCAAATAATGACAGAATTATAAATAAAGGTTACATAATTGTAATAAATGTGAAAATTTTAATTATGAATTAAAAGGCAAACATTCCAGATGGAGTAAAAGAAAAAATCATCATGTACCATTTTGAAAAGACAAAGACACACCTAAAACTAACAAAACAGTGCAGAACAACTGCAGATCCTGAAATGGATAAAGTTACACTGGACAAGTGCTAATAAAAATCAAGTAAAGGTGGCCAAGAAACATCGCGGCAAAAAGCATCAAATGGGTCAAAGAAGGTACCTTTATGTTGTGAACTAACACAATCCAATGAAGATAATCATGAAATTTAATGCACTGAAAAAGAATTTCAAATTTGCAAAGCAGAAAAGGCTAGAAATAGAAGACTATGATAAAATAAGTGGGAGATTTTACATACTCTCATCAAAAATTTAGATTGAGCACATCAAAAGGGAAAATTTGAGTAACAATTCAATTTAATATGTAGAAATATGATATAATATTACCCAAGCAAGAAGGAAACATACATTTGCTTCAATTGCCCATGGAATATTTATAAAAGTTTATTACATTAGGACACAAAAAATTTCCAAAATGTATAATCCACACAGGAAACATTCTCCATCCATGAGACAGTAGGATTAGTAATAAGAGGGGAAAAAGGGTAGAAAAACAAAATGTCAACTAAAATCTAACCATGCTGAAATAGATAAATACTTCTAAATAACTCTTGGACTAAAAAGGAAAACAAAACTAACTACAGATGAAGTGACCCCCCCCCCAAAAAAAGGTCACACTGTTTTGGCTACTGCTGTTTATGGTAACACTGTTTATGTGGAAACTGGGGGCACGGTCAAAGACATCCAGAGGAAAATTTCTCATTTAAATGCATTAAGTATAAAATAAGAAAGACTGAAAAATAAACTAAGCATTCACTTAATTATTCTAGAAAGAGACCAAACAGAACCAAAGAATATAGAAAGAAGTATTAACAAAAGCAGAAAGTGATATTAAGGAACAACTTTTAAAAATAGTTAAACTGAAAATAAAATACACAAATCTATGAACAGTTCTATTAAAGAAAAAAAGGAGGATATCGCCACATATATGCAAGTTAAGACACATTAGACGATTATGTACAACTTCTAATCAATACATCTGAAAATCTAAATGAAATGGGAGAGTTTCACAAATTGCCCCAAGGAGAGGTGGAAAACTTGCATAAACTGATCATCAGAGCAGGAAAAAGACTTCTAAATACAGAGAACAGATCGGTTGCCAGATGGGGGTGGGGGTGGGGGAATGGGTGAAATAAAGGAAATTAAGAGTACACTTATCTCAATGAGCACTGAGAAATGTATAGAATTGTTGAATCCTTCTATTGTCCACCTGAAACTAATATAAACCGCATGTTAATTCAATAAAAAAATATAAATGAATTTTTAAAACTAAAAATTCACACACATAAGGAAGAAACTGAGAGATTTGCATTTCTACCCTCCCACTTCCCATATAAGCACCAGGACGAAATGGTTTTATGGGTATTACCAACTTTTCAAGGGAACAGCTTGTGTCTAAGGCACACTGTAAAATAAGAAAAAAAATTCCAGTTCATTCACAAGTACACACAATCATGATATTAAAGCAGGAAAAGGACATCACACAAAGGAAAACAATAAATGAGAGTTTCCCAACAAGCGTGTGTGTAATTTACCTTCTAAGGCCTTGGGGGCAAACAGGCAGAGCCCGAGAAGCCAGCTGCCTCTGCCCTGAGCAGTCCTGTCCATCTGCCCCAGTGTGCCAACATGTGAAAAAGGTAAGGAGGCGGCACTGTAGGCACTTGTTAATATCGAGCTTGACATCCGGAAATCAAATACTGACAGAACCAAAACACCACTGCTAAGTCAATTGGATTCCAAGAATGCAAGAATATCTCAACATTAGGAAACCTATCAGTGTAATTAACTACATTAAGGGATTAAAGAGAACAACCATATTATCGCCCTGGCAGATGCCAGAAGAGACTTTATACCATTCTTTGTTCCTGACAGAACTAGAAGTCAATCAGGAATCAAGACTAGAAGAGTATTCCCATAACTGGAAAAAGGTTATCTATCATAAACAACGGCAACCATCATGTTTTAAAGTGAAAAAAGGTATTTGTGTTCAAGTCAAAAACAAGAGAAGGATGCTTGCTCTTTATGAATCAGTATGAATCTGCATTGTCCTAGAAGTCATAAGATCTTTATCGATGTTGTACAAGGGGAAAAAAATGAGATACAAACATTAGCAAAGAAAAGACAAACGTGCCATTGTTTACAACTGACATGCTCCTGTACCTAGGAATTCAAGATAATTAACTGGAAAAATAACATAGGGCTAAGAACAGAGTTTAATATGGTGCCTGGATACAGGATAAATGCAAAACTTGGTGTCATAAAGATATCAGTTCTTGACACATTACTCAAAAGGCCTGAGGCAATTCAAGGGATTTTTTTTTTCTTAACAGAAGTTGATGAGCTGATTCTAAAATTCATCTGAAGAAAATGTACAAGAATAGCTAAGTAAATCCTGAAAAATCAAACAGAATAATGGAGGAAGAAAAGCAGCCCCATCAGTTTTCAAAACATATTATAGTGCTATAGTAATTAAAGCAGAAAGGTACCAGCTCAGTAAAAGACAAAACTGGACAGAAAAGAAGCATAAGTATACCCATATACTTCCTGATTAAAAAAAAAAAAAGAATTCCAAATTAGTGCAGACTTAATTCCATAAATAACATAGGAAAAAATAAACATAGGTCCCTTACTTTCCACCATACACACACACAAAATCAATTCCATATGGACATATGGATTAAGGCACTACATAATAAAAAATAAATAACGTATTAGAAGAAAACATAAGATAATACTTTTATAATGTTGAGATACAGACACCTACCTAAGTATGAGACAAAACCAAGAAACTGTAAAAGAAAGATTAATATGTTTGCCCATTTCTATAATGAGATTGTTAGGGCAATACCACCATAAATTAACGTTGAAAAAGACAAATGAAAGACATTTGTGGTATACGGCAGACAAAAGGATACCAGCTCTGATATCCAGAGACCTCGTACAAATCAACAAGGAAAAAGACAAATGATTCAACAGAAAAATAAGGCAAAGGATATGAACGAGCAATCTCCAACAGGAGAAATACAAATAACTAATAAAAATATTAAAAGGTGCTTAACTTTACTAGTGATCAGGGGAAAATAACTTAATGGAATGAGATTGGATTTTTCATCCAAAATGCTGACAAAAATTAAAAAGAATGACAGGGTCCAGCATGCCAGGGGTCAAGTTAGCTCACACCCTTTGATCTAGCCATCATACTTCTAAGGTACCAGCCTGTAAAAATACTTGTAAATGTGCAAAAGATAGATTAAAAAGAATGTTTTTATAGCATTATCTGTAATGGTAAAGAAAAAAAAAACAACTGTTAATCTCAAGATTTATGTGGGAAGAGTTGAATAAATTATATAGTACACCTTACTATGGAATTCCCTCAGCTATTACAACAAAATGACTTCTATTGGGGCGCATGGGTGGCTCAGTTGGTTGGGCTTCTGACTTCGGCTCGGGTCATGATCTCACAGTTCATGAGTTCGAGCCCTGCATCGGGCTCTGTGCTGACAGCGTGGAGCCTGGAGCGGGCTTTGAGCTCTGGGTCTCCCTCTCTGTGCCCTTCCCCCACCCCTGCTCACCCTCTGTCTCTCTCTCTCTCTCTCTCTCTCTCTCTCTCTCTCTCTCTCTCAAAAATAAATAAACATTAAAAAAATATTTTAATGACTTTCTATTGAGCGCGGCTGGGGAGGGCAAGTTGTAGAATAATATGTACAGGATGACTTCATTTTGTGAAACAAGAACACATGCACATACAGAGAAAAAGTAATCATGGCTGTCTCTGGACAGTGGAACTGTCACTTGTTACTCTAGATACTACTGCATTTACAGTAAGCATATATTACTTTTGTAGCAACAAAAAAATAAGCTCAATCTGTAACATTTGGATTAAAAAAACAACTGTAAGGAAACAGAAAAAAATGATGCGAAATGTCACTAGACAAAGGCAATTATTATTAACCCGTCAACACTTTTTCAGTCTCTGGTATGCACATTAAACATATCTGAGATCTTCCTCTATGTAGTTTGGGGCTTGTCTTTCAATTATTGTTAAATTGTATTTTCCCTATAGGAAATTTAGAGAATAAAGAACTACAAGAGAATAAAAAGCCCATGTATTCCAGCCACCCAGAGATAACTGCTTAAGAAATACCATGCAATTTGAATTCACCGAACTGTATTATGAGTAATCAACGCACAGTGTCTCATCGATCTAAGCATGGCCCGCTTTTATTTTTATCCATTAACTTATTGGATTTAATTTTCATAATCGTACAATTCTTAAATAGTCAAGGGTATGCTTTTAATTATATAAGGAACACCCACCCACCCATTGAACCTGAGTGTTAGAATATGGACGATAACTTCAATCCACTTCTATGATCTTCTCCTATTCCAGCCCCTTTCCTCAGTCCCAATGACCATTATCCCAAAGTTTTTATTGATTCTCCTTTGCTTTTTAATAAAATATTTTAAATCCCAAATATATATGTGTACCTAAATAACACAGTGTTTAGTTTCACTTGTTTTTGAGTAATATAGGAAGGACATCCTATTATATGTGCTCTTTCGGGACTTGATACCTTAATTTAACATTATAGAAGTACAATTTACCCATATTATTATGTTCAGCAGTAGTTCGTTTCTCTGCTGTATAATATTACACTGTGTAAATATACCACAATTTACCCATTTTCCTCTTGGGACTTTTACCACTGACATAGTAGTGTATATTCTTCTGGTCATTTTTCAGAGGGCATTTATATAGTTTGCTTTCTAAAGATTTGACTGTTATACATACTTCCATGTGACCTGTTCCTCTCACTAATGAGATCTTGTCAACATATTCCTATTTCAGTGAATATTCTTCTGTGGTGGAAACTTAAATGGCTGCATAGTACTCCGTCATAGAGTTACCATATAATTTTATTTAACCACCCCCGATTCTTGGACATCTTGACTGCTTATGGGTTTTTTGCTCTGATAAGCATTATGATGTACATATCCCTTAACTCGGCAACTCTCCTTTAAGAATTTATCCTAAGTGATACCTGAACAAATTTGCACACAAGCACGTACAGGGCCACCATGGAAGACGACACAGTTTGTGTTCTGCACAACTTGTGTAATGTATGTGCTCATCACAGCAGTTTTTAGAATACAAAACAACTAGAAAGAACCTGATGCCCGCCAATAGGAGATATTAAAGTTACATATTAAAATTAGAACATAGACTCACAGTCACTGACATGGGAAGACGTTTATAATTTATTGTTAAGGGGAAAACTGGGTTAAATATAAGTATGATTCCATTTTGTAAAAGAGAATAAACATACCTGTGAAAGAGGGTGGAAAAATATACACCAAAAACCTTATAGAAATTATCTCTAAGTATTGAGTTTATTTGAGATCTTCATTTTTTTCAATTTGGTCTCTTTCATTTTGAAGTGTTTTCAACAGTAAAACTTGATTACATGTATAATAAGATGAATAAATAATGAACGTTTATGCACAATCATTTAAATATTTTTCCTGAATATAAAATACTTTCACACTGTAAGAATTTTGGGAGAAAAAAAAAAAAGAACACCAAGAAGTACACACAAGTCACACATAAATGTACCCACCTAGAGATAATTAGTTCACAATCTCCAATATGTTTATTTCTAGTCGTTTGTCTCTGATTATATATACTCAAGATAATTGCAATCACACTTTATATAATCTTGTGTGCTGATTTTTCACTTAACATTATATAATATCAACATACCACAAATATTTTAATGAAAGAATATTCCATCACATGGAAATAGCACATTTACCTAATCATGCCCTTAAAGTGAGACCCTTAGGTTTTTCTGTTTTCACTATACCAAGTACTACGTGAGGAACATCTTTGTGCATGAATTATCCGCATTTCAATGAAATAATTTTAAATGAAATCTTGAATAGACTCACTGAGATGAAAATATGAAGTCAAAGAGTACCAACATTTTTATATCCCTTGATATATAGTGCCAAAACTATACTTACTATACATACATTTTTTAAGGCAGCATGGAGTAGTAGGGGAAAAAAGAAGCCAAACTACATGGATCCCATGCCCATCTTTAGTACTTGCTGTTTAACCTGATTAGGGAAAACTGATATAAAACATCCATCTTACTAATCAAATGAGAAAATAGATCCTTCAGTCACCATAAATGTTACTTCCTCAGGAATGCTTTCCTTAGCTTTCCAGACTCTCACAACATCCTATACTTACTTTTCCTTCATGGTCTTGCAACAACTGATAGATAATTGTTCAATTATTTGTACGCTGTCAGTTTCCCCTAGGTGATTTTGAGCTCCATTAAACTATTCCTGGCACACAGTTGGCGCTCAATAAACATTTGTTGAATGAATGAAGACATGGATGATGGATGAAATGATAGCACTTTGCAAAATAAATCATTAGACATTTGGAAGGTATTTCAATTTTAATAATAATTATTATTCATTTGTATTACCATGTAGACAATTCTAGATCTTTAGGGATCCCTTGACCAACCATAATTTCATTATGTAGCTTTAATGCTTGTCATGCCACCCAGAGGCATGGTGGCAATATTGCTGGAAGCACCTGTTAGGAGGTGAGACTTGGAGAACCAAGTAGTTAGTTCTCTAGGTCAGCATGCTGGGGGTTAGGGAGTTGTAGTTACCATTAGTTGAACACAAGACAGTAGTCAGGAATCCAGGAGGTCAATGATATGTGAAGAAACAGGTAAATCCTGGAGGTCAGAAACAAACTAATGATAAGTGGTCTATATAGTAAGGTAAAACTGGAGAATGGTCAGTGGTAAGAGATTGAAGTTGATGGGAGGGCCAAATTCCAAGCACCAGGATTCAAAGCATGGACTTATGAATATGATTCTAAAGCAAACGGCTCTTAAACTCAGTGCTTCCTTATTTCTGCCCAAATTGAAAACGGTATCAGGAAGTGTTTGTGCCTAGTTCCATACACATGGGCAAGGGAATAATAGTAAATAGTTGAGGAATGAGATCTGTGGATACAAATATGTTCTGATAGTGACAGGAAAAAGTGAGACCATTTGGACATAAGATCTGATAATAGTCTGCACATAAAACGGGAGCAATCACGCTTTGGATCCCATAATTCTCATCTTGACTTTCAGCAGCAGATATTATAGCATAGCGGTTAGGATCATGGGCTCTGGTCACAAGCTAGCTGAGTCCAAATCCCAGCTTTCTCATTTCACTTATTAGTTGTGTCCTTTGGACAAGTTACTTCACTTCTGTGTGTCAGTTTCCTCATCTGTAAAACGGAGATGACAGCACCTACCTCAATGGGTTCTTGGGAAGATTAAATGAGTTGATGCATGTTACAACCTTAGAACAGTGCCTGGACGTAGCAAATGCTATGTCAAGTGTTATTATTATGATTACTATTATTATTAATTGGTCACATAAGACCAAACAAAAACTGGTGTTAAAAGAAATGGATAAATACACTGTATGTTAACTCTAATAAACAATCTCTAAACAGGATTTTTTTTCATTAAATAAGAATTTCACTTGCACCTAAACATAGTTGACTATATGAAACCTATAAGCATTAGGGAAGTAGCAAAATTTCTCACAGCAATCCCATCAGTGTGTTTATTTTCCAGAGGCTGTTTTATGAACACTATCTTAAAAGATTGTAAAGCATAAATACATATTTACTAATAGCAGAAAACACTATTAAGCTGCAATACAGTTAATCCATAAAATCTGGTCTGTAAGAAGGAACACCTTATTAAATTTTTTGAGGCTAAATCTACTGTAGGCAGGATTACTTGTGTTGGAGGGCCTGTCTGTAGAAAGATCTGAACACAGAAAGGCTTGGACTTGGGAAGACTAATTTTAAAAAGGTCTGGACCTGGGGAAAGGTCAGAAGACCTGGACTATGGAACATGTTAGAATACCTGGATATTGTAGACACTGGAAGACCCAATGTTAGAAGACCGGCACTCTGGAGACGTTGGAAGATGTGGATATTGAGCCCCCTGTTGGAAGACTGGGTAGTTGTCGGAAGACGTGGAGATGCTGGAAGACGTGGAGTTGCTGGAAGACGCAGAGATGCTGGAAGACGAGCAGATGCTGGAAGCCCTGGAGATGCTGGAAGCCCTGGAGATGCAGGAAGACGTGGATTTTCTGGAAGACGCGGCTTAGTTGGAAGACGTGGATTTTCTGGAAGACAAATTTGTTGGAAGACGTGGGTAGGCCGGAAGACATGAATTTGCTGGAAGACACAGCCTTGTTGGAAGACGTGGATTTGCTGGAAGACATCGATTTTCTGGAAGACGTCGATTTTCTGGAAGACCTGGAGGTCATTGGAAGACGTGGATTTCCTGGAAGACATGGATTTTCAGGAAGACCCGAGTTGTCTGGAAGACCTGGATTGTTTGGAAGACGTAGATTTGCTGGAAGACCTGGAGGTTCCTGGAAGACATGGATTTTTTTCCGGAAGACATGGATCTCTAGGAAGACATATATTTGTTGGAAGACCTGGATCTAGTGGAAGACATAAATTTTCTGGAAGACGTGGCTTTATTAGAAGACCTGGATTTATTTAGTGGAAGACATAAATTTTGTTTGGAAGACGTCGATTGACTAGAAGACTGGATTTGGTGGAAGACATGGATTGGTTGGAAGATCTGGACTTTTCTGGAAGATACGGATTTGGTGGAAGACGTATATTTTTCTGGAAGACATGGAGTGAGTGGAAGACCTGGATTTCTTTCTGGAAGACATCAATTGACTGGAAGACCTGGATGTTCCGGAAGACGTAAGTCAGCTGGAAGACTTGGATTGATTGGAAGACTTGGATTTGGTGGAAGACAGTTTTTTTTCTGGAAGACATGGATTGGCTGGAAGACCTTGAAATTGCTGGAAGATGTGGATTGTCTGGAAGACCTTGAAACCATTGGAAGACATGGATTTTCTGGAAGACGTGGATTTTCCTGGAAGACGTGGATTTTCCTGGAAGATATGGGTTTTATGGAAGACCTATAATTACTGGAAGACGTGGATTATCTGGAAGACATGGATTATCTGGAAGATCTTGATGTTGTTGGAAGACTTAGAATTTGTTGGAAGACTTGGAGTTGCTGGAAGACCTGGAGTTGTTGGAAGACCTTGACACTGGCACCATTGGAAACCCTGGACATTGGAGACATTGGAAGCACAGGATATTGGAGACATTGGAAACCTTAGATTTTGTGGACATTGGTTATTCTGGATGTTGGAGACTTTGGAGACCCTAAATGTTTGGAATTCATGGGTATTGGAAGCCCTGAATACTTAGAGGCATTGTAAGTCCTGCACCCTGGAAGCCCTAAACATTGGAAGATATAGACAATGGAAGATCTAGACATTTAGAAATCCTAAAATTGGAAGCCCTGGGTATCGGGAGATATTTGGGAAACCTGGATATTGACACATTCATGTTAAGACACAGAATTTGGAAGCTATAATTTTCATGATGCTGGAAGTCAAGGACGTTGGCAGCCCTAGACATTAAGAGACTTGGACAGTAAGATGTCAGGATGTCAAAAGACCAAGTCATCCAGACATTGGGGATGTTGGAACACCTAACCATTGAAAAACCTGGTTCTTAAGAGATATTGAAAGACTTGGGCAGTGGAAGAACTGGTGACAATGAGACATTGTAAAATCAGAATTTAGGAGACACTAAAAATTGTAGGAACCAAATGATGTGAGAGCTAGAAGATATTAGAAGAACTGCACTAGGACACAATAAAACGTGGACTCTAGAAGACGTGCATATATGGGACACTGGAGGATTGGGAACATAGAGAAATTGGAACTTAGAACTCTGGACCCTGAGACAAGACCTGGAACTTGATGATTGATTATTGGAGAAAGTAGAAGACCTAGAGTTTTAATGTCCCCGATGATGAGGAGATTAGAAAACCCTGGCATTGGAGATGCTTCAGGCCAGAGAGTGGAAGATGTGGGCATTGTAACATTTAGAAGATCTGGCAATTGGAGATGTTGGAAGCTGTGAAGCTCAGAAAACCTGATGTTAGAGATACTAACGAATCAAAAGGCCTAATCTTAGAGATACTACAAGGTCGTGTTGAAAGATATTGGCAATGTTGAAAGACTTTCACATATGGACCTGATGTGACATTTAAAGACATATGATAAGGCTACTCTAGTAGTCTTTATAACTATGGCATCTCTCACTAAAAAGCAAAACACAGAGAAAGGACATCTTAGGAAGATGACAAAGAGGAAGCAGGGAAATTCAAGCGAAAGCAAGTAGTTTGAATGGGTTGGAACCTATTTTCATAGTCCCAGTGAACTAGCCTTGTATTGTTTGACAGGATGTGAATGAGGAATTATCAAAGATGAAGGAATATCCAGCTTGGAGAACTACTTGACTTTAAATAGGAGTCAGCCAGCCAACGTTTTCTGTAAATAGTTAAGATTTTGCGGGCCATATGGTTTCTATTGCAACTACTCAATTCTATCATTATAATGTAGCCATAGGTGATACATAAATGAGGGGGCATGGTTGTGTTGCAATAAAACTTTTATTTAAAAAAAGTTGGGCCAGTTTTGACCCAAAGGCCTTAGTTTGCCAGTTCCTGCTCTAGATGCCAAATCTAGGGTATAGTAAGTATATTAAGTACATCCCAGGCTAGCATTCACATGCAAAAGAGTGTGTAGAGCAATTTGAAGCCCGGTGGTAAATAAAGATACCATGTATGTGATGATGCTCAGGATGGGAGGCTAGCAAGAACCTGAGAATGGAGTTTAGATCTCCACTTAATTATTCCAGGGGCACAACAAGAATATTTGTATTTAGAGCCAAAATTGAATGGGTAGCATTCAGGACCCCAGGCAAACGGGGCTGGGGTTCAGTGAGGATACCCTAACTCGATAGGTTGGAAGCTTAAAAAGAATATTAAAGAAGAACATCACTTTTACACACCGGGGTTATCCTTCCAGGACTAAGCACTGTTCATCCAAAGAGAGGGAGTCCCCAGCCCAGGGCAGAGAATAAGTGGCAAAGCCTTCACTCTGTGTCCCATATTCTTCTCATTAGGACACTCATCATGCCACCGCCAATTAATCAAGAGCCAAGTCTAGGTGTTCGTAATAATGGAGGAGAAGAGGAAGGAGACTACAGCTTTGAAGTCTCATCTCAGGCACTCTGGCTTCAGGTAATAAGTCTAATTTCTGCTCTTACCCACCAGAGCTTAAGCAACAAACGTTGCTTGTAAGCAACGTCAGGGTTGAGTTGTAAGCTGAAGATCTTTAGTACTTAGGCAGGGCTGAGGAAGACACGGGTGATCACAGACACTGTAGGAAAGAGAACACCGGCTGGCAAAACTGGTTACAATACGCTGGGACCGGGTCATGATTTAAAGGTTAAGTAGTGGAATATATAGACAATGGGCAGCCACTGAAGATTTTTGGACAAGGAAGTACCAGCATCCGAATTGTACACGAGGAAAACTTGTCAAGCAGCCAAGTGCCGAAGACTACCAGACATAATATACTAGAACATCAAAGACTCCCAGGTTCAAACACTAAAAGAGTTGGGATGTGAGTTATGAAGCCACTATAATCATCCAGGCTAAGTGGTAACAGGGGCTTGAACTGAGGCAGTGACAGCTCTGTTACCCAACAGATCCAGCATTTGGATGATGATGAATACTCAGCATTCTGGAAAGCATGATGCTAAGTTTCTTGAATGCCATCACAGAATGCATGAAATAGCAAAGATGTTCAGAAGCGAGTTATGCGGAATTGTCCTCCCCTCGTAAGAGTACTTAGATATCCGATTTTCTCTCAAAGGCAGCTAAGCTAATAATTTGGTGGTTTAAGCAAAGTAGGTCCTATAGAGCTTTATTGTTAGCTCCTATTAACACAGAGTGACTTAATTATCTTAAAAGTGGAACCAAGTGGATGGATTATTTTCTAGAGAATAGGAATATATCCATGTGAAAAAAGTCATTAAGAGTCATCCGTATATGAATAAATATCATGCAAGGATAACCACTTGATAAATAAAGCACATATAAATGGAGCACCACAGGGGCGAAGGAATTATCATTTCAGGTATCTTTCACAAGCAAAGAAAAATATTGCAAAGCAATTTTTATTCCTTCTCTCTTCTTAAAACCATCATGCATACCATTTTTTGAAGGAAATTAGATAAAATATCAAAATATTAAAATCCTGCAAAAACGTGAGTAAACTATCATCTTTAGTTCTATAATGCTTGTTATAATAATAGCAACAATTTATTGAGCGCTTACTATGTGCCAGGCACTGTACTAGGCATTTCATATAATCTCATAGCAATCCTATAATGGCAGGTATTTTTCGACCCCGTTTTACAGATTAGAAACTCAAGTCTGAAATGGTTAAAAAGCATGCCCACAGTCACGTAGCTGGTAATTGGCAGGGACAGGATTGAAAGCAACTCTGATCCCCAAACCTAGGCCCCACGCTGACTTGCCGCACCCCAATAGCTCAAGGGTGATCCTGCGGGGACCAAGTGCCACTCACGCAAAGAGAGGGAGTCCCCACCCCAGGCACACAAGAAGCCAATGGCAAAGCCCTCATTTATCTATGTCCCGTGTTCTTCTCATCACGGCCTTCCTCATGCCCCTGCCAGGAAATCAGGAGTTAATTCTAGGTGTTGGCAAAAATGGGTTAGTTATATCACGGGCTTTATGCAGTAATGCAAGAAAGATGAAGTGCAATGTCTCAAGCACACTAGATTCCTATTTAATTTCCCAACGTTTGTTGTTCGCGCTAGTGAAATGTCCTATCTGGGCTTTCATCTATTTTCTATGTGATTTTATGGCTCCCAAGAACATATACACTCTGTTCATGCCACAGTTTATTTCTGAATTCTTAGATAAACAACTATAGCACATTGACATCAAGACCATTAAAAGGTAACTCTATGTAAAGTTCAGTGATCAATATATTCCATAGCACAAACGTGGTTCGCACACTCTTCGGCTCTACACGCCGTAGAAGCCCTTTATTAGCATTCAGGTGGTGGCAGCTGTGTAATCCAAATGTGTGGTTTAAAGAGCCTTGTCTGCATTTTGAACGGAAAAGATTTTAAACAAACAAAGGGCTCTTTTTAAATGTAATACCAGTTTTCTAATATTCCCTACAAGTTTCATCAACCTGGGCTGCCCTTTCTCCCCACCTCCTTTTCCTTTTCTTTTCTTTTTCCAGTGGTTAAATATGTCTGTAAAGAAGGAAAACTCCATGCATTTCATAATAGTGAACACAACAATTTACCTGAACCATTTGACAAGAGGAAGATTCTTTTCACCCAAACTGTGCATACAATCTTCTAAAAGAAATTTCAGCTTGTCAATTTTGGGGACTATTCTTAATTTTAAAAAGAAAAAAGAAACACCCATTTGCATGGCAATGTTGTCATTCATTTCTATTTCTACCGCTTAGGTCTATACCAACTTTCAAATCCACCTGTAAGTTCTGCTGACTTGTTAAACTCAGCCATATTGAAATGTTCTAGATTTTATCGTCATCAATGAAACTTCTTAGATTATTTTAACTGGATATTGCATTAAACAAGAATTAGATTTATCTCAATTATTTTATTTCAAATGGCCTGGTCCCTAGACAAACATTTCCACCTCTCAAGGCAAAGTCTAGGCATTTCTGTGACAACTAAACTGATATAATAGTTGGTTTCCCATTGCATTATTTTTATATTAATGGTTCCTGGTTGATGCTGTTCAACTTAAATTTGATTTCTCTAACTCTGGTCAAATTTAAGAGAAATAAAATGGCAAGGCAGTAATCTCAAGAAATGGTAAAATTCTCAGGAAACCACATTCTCTAAAGGCATATGGAACCACTGATTATACTGGTAAAATAGTCATCGACTTAAAAATATTTACCTCTAGGTATGACTAAGAATGTACCAATTATCCATGGAACCTTGAAACAGTAACCATACAGAGTTCTCTGCTTTGGTTTATGAAAACAATAGATACAACATGTTAAGATGTTTTGCTCATAATATCTATGCATTATTATTTTCCCCAAGCCCTGTAACTCAAGAAGAAAAATCGCCATTAACACAAATAAGAAACTCATAGGAGGTCCTCTCTGTCTTTCTTTTCAGGAAGTTGATGCCATGTTAGCTTCTCGTTTTTCTATGCCTGACTCTCTTTTCTGGAAGGCACTAAAACATGGTAAAACTTGAACCAAAAGCACGATTTTTAAAATAACAGGAACACAGTACAGTAATGCTGCTACTTACCTTGGTCTCTATGAAAGGGCTCAGGCACACTCACAATCAACCAATGAGGTTGATGCACCTTTCTTTCAAGGTGCAGAGAGAGAGGGACCTTAGAGACCAAGTGGTCCTACTCTTTCACTTGACAGATAAGGGAAAAGTAGGGTGATTTGAATAAGACCATCCACTGAGTTAGTGGTGGAGCCGAAATTTAGAATCAGGGTTTCCTAGCTGCTGGGCCCACTAGCATTTGTATTACATTTTCTACTAGAATTCTGTTCAGACTGAGAGCACCAGTTAACAACCATGGCTGTATAAAACATCGGTTGAGGAGCTTTCAAAATATACAGGTGCTGACCCCGTCCCTGATTCAGTACATCCAGGGGCAGGTCCCAGAAATCTGTATTTTTCAAAGCCCCCCAACGTGATTTTGATGCGTCGAGAACTACTGTAAGGCAAGGGAGTGAGCTCCTCTGGCACTGTGGTGGGCCGCTAGACCCATAGCACCTGAAAAGGAGTTTTCAACTCTCATCTGCCTCTTTTGAACCTGTTGGGGAATGCCTGATATCTCAACTGTAACTATGCAAGCAAGCCCTTTTAACTCTTGGATTTTCTTCCCTTTCCTCTGACCACTTCAAACTCAGATACAGGTAAGCTATCATTCAAACCTTCAGCCGCCGAGGGTGGTGTGGATCATTGGATTTCTACCACCTTTCAGGAAGAAGTTTCGATATCCCTTTCCCAGAGGGTATTTAAGTATGCAAATCGCTGGGAAGACCAGATAGGACAACAGAGAGGATCAATGGAGATGAACTCTGGCAGGTTTTACTCCTTGAGTAGATACCAAGAGTAAATCCCAGAATGCATTTTAAACGCACTGCCTTAAAGACTGACCAATGGCTACATCTACAACTGCTGGAAAACAAATTAACTGATACCAAACGAATGAGTCTAGATTTTCTGTCAAAATGGCAAGTTAGGCTTAAGTAAGATTAAAATAAATGTCAGTATCAAGAGTACAAAATCAAGTTGTCCAACCACGTAGAGTAACCCCCCTCCCTACGTATTAGAGTTGACTTCCTGGAACCCTCACTGTAGAGGAATCTGTGTTGGGGGGACTTATGAGCCTCGGGGAGGGGGGATTACAGCAGGGAAGTGGGTGTTATGACAGCCCAGACGCTGGTCTGTTCACTGAAATAAGACACTAAGTAAAGTGAATCTTGTTGGTATTTTACTAATTTCACATCAGTAACAGTGATGACTGGGCAACCGATTTCTGCTTCTCTCTGATCTCAAAGTCAGGACAATCATGCGTCAGTGAAAACGCTGGTCATCACAGTAGTGATAGGGAAAGAATCAAGACAATTGGGTTTTGTCTGGAGAGAAGTAAGCTCAACCTTCCGTTCTACTTTCCTCTTCTAGCACTTGGATCACCACATCATCAGAGCTGTTGGAGTCTGAATCCCAAGGTTCAACTATCTGTGTGTGGCCTTTCTGCCTGCTGTTTGTAGAATGGGTTTGAATGACATGGCCCCAAGGTCCAGCCTCTTCTTCCCTGTTGAAGCAAACAGAGAGAAAGACTTATTGGCCTTCATTTAAAGGTTTCTTATTACTGCTTTATAGGGTTGTGGGTAATCGTTTAAATCTTGCCTTCAGGTCAATAAATATTCCATCGCAAGATCTCTTTCCTCTGAATCATCACAGCAATTTGACTTGTGGAACAGCTGCTCCTACATCCTTTGAGTTCTGGATGTTAACCTATGCTGACCTGTGGTATCAACTTTTGATGTGATCACATCTCTGAAAAAGTTCTCAACTATCTTCTGAGGGTGAGAATCTAACACTTCAGCAAAATGTCACTTAAATCAATGTCTTCAAATCCTTCACCACCCAAATGTTTTGCAGATGCTACAACCTTTTCAATTTCATCTGCCACTGGGAGAAAACTTTCAGAGTCCATTGCAACCTCATTCCCAAGTTTGTGCCAGGCTCCATTAAGGGTTGCCTGTGTTATTTCTCGCATTGACTCTTCCACTATTGTTAAAGCATTACAAATGGGGAAATTTTGTCAAGCTACTTTCACAGTCAGTTCTGGCGTCTCTCTCATACGATCTGCAAGGTAATCAAATATACGCCAAGTACAGTACCTCACAAACAATTTTCAGCACTCCCAGATGCTTGGGTTGAAGGAGTGGAGTTGTACTGGGGGGTGGAGGTGACTGGAACACAAGGATCAGCATTTACTATCGCACTTTTGGCAGTAGGAGCAGGTGTCCAAAAGCAGCAACTTTGAATTCAAGGTTTTTTGTTTTTGTTTTTGTTTTTTTTTTTGGTTTAAATATTGTCTAACCTCAGGAATGAAGACTTCAAAAACTGGCCCAAAAAGAGTTTCTCAGTGATCCCTACTTTATGGTTTCCCTTCATGTAAACAGAAAAGTGTTTCTAGCATTCTCTTTTAAGAGGGCAAGGACTTCGCAATCTGTGAAGCAATGTGGGTTTAATCAATCACCAGAACCGTTGGAACAAAACAGAACTTTGAGCTTGTCCTTTCCAGGCTTGAAGCCTCTGGTCTTTTTCTCATCCTCTGCAAAAGGTGTGCAAGTAGGCATGTACTTCCTGAACAGGGCCATTTCGTCAGCACTGAAGAAATAGCCATTTCCCTCAATCCATTCCCTCAGGTATTCAGGGTAGCCAGCAGCAGCCTCACGATCTGCTTCCTCTGCCGACCATTTCTTTTCAGACAGACCACAGCATTTCTTAAACCTAGCCAACCACCCTTTACTCACAGTGAATGTTGTAACCTTTTGTCCAGATGAAAATTGAAACTTGCGTTTTTGTGATGCTCGCTGGCAGATTACACATACAGGAGGAGGCCTATGCAGCTCTCTCTGGGTTAGAAGCCACACGTGCACATCTTTTCCATGGTCTCTGTGTTGGCATTTCACGTTACGTATGATGTTCTTGATGATTCTAGTGTGCCCCTCGATTGATTGGCCCTAATAGCTTCTTATTTTTATTGTGCAAATCATAGATTTATTAATGCCAAAAAAAGGAAAAAAAGGGCCCTAGAGAGGTCTTGGTTTCACCATTATTGAGCATTTCGAGAACTTTCATTTCGTTTGCTGCAAACATCACTTTTCTTGCCCTCTTTGCTCTTCTAGCATCTGCACTCTTGCTTTTCTGCTTGGGTGCCATTCCTACCCAGACTCAACGCAAATTTCTAATTAGTGACAGTTTTAGATCACTGAGCAGTACACGACACTAATTCGTGATACGCACGAAGCAAATGACAACATTCACAAGACAAATAAGAACAGCAAAACGGCTTTTGCGTGACAACACGTGCGTGTGCTCAATGGCTGCAGAGGGGACAACAGGCAGAAGAACAAGGGCAGAAGCAAGCGACCCGGGTGTCGGTCTCGTCACATGAGACAGTCAGCAGGATAACGTGATGGCGACGTGAACTTGCATGCTGTTCCAAAACTCTCAAAGGCGCAGAGTAGGCAAACTCCAGTTTTGTAGGAAAATGACTTGCAGTTGTGAAGGGATCGCGGAAGTCAGGAGTGAAGGTCAAGTCTGCCCGGCTGGGATGAGAAGCACAAATAGCACCAGCTAGGAGAGAGCAGACACAAAAATAGGAAATGAAGTCAGGAACAGAGGCAGATTGCCTAAGTAGCTTTTACATTAGCGAGGAGAACATGAACTTGGGATAATAATAATATATGCCAACCTGCCCTTACAGAGGCTGGACCAATTTGTATGCTTACCAACAGTGGAGGAGAGCCCTCTTCTCCCATATGTTCACCAACATGAAATATTACCAATCTTTGTCATTTGCACCAAACAGAAGGTGAATAGCAAGGTATCTCAGTTTTGTTTTAATTTTCATTTCTTTAATCATCTTTCCATATGGTGAGCCATTTCTACTCCATCTTTAAATTGTCCGTTTATATCCTTTGCCCACTCAAAAATTTTTCTCCTACTGATTTGTAGGCACTATTAGCATATTAGAGAACTCTCCTTTTCTTTTTCGTTTTTTTAAAAGTTTATTTATTTTGAGAGAGAGAGAGAGTATGTGTGTGTGTGTGAGCAGGGGAGGGGCAGAGAGAGAGAGAGAGAGAGAGGGAGGGAGAAGCTCCAGCAGGCTCCAGACCGTCAGTACTCAGCCTGACACAGGGCTCAAACCCATGAACCATGAGGTCATGACCTGAGCCAAAATCAAGAGTCAGATGCTTAAACGACTGAGCCACCCAGGCGCCCCTACGGAACTCTTATTTTAAACTCTATGCTGCAAACATTTTAAGCCTGCCATTTACTTTTTAATTTTGTCTTTTGCCATGAAGACGTTCAGATATTTATGTAATCAAACGTTTCATGCCTTGCTTTGAAAAGCCTTCGCCTCCCTAAGATGACAAAAATATGTTCACGTATTTTCTTCCAATATTTTTATAGTTCTGTGGTATTATTTCAAGGTATTGAGGAAAGGAAGGATTCCTTGACGAATGATGGTGGAATGACTGACCATCCAGCTACAAGAGTGTCAGGCCTCTCTCGATGGCACTTCCCCTCTGTACGGGAGACAGGAGTTCTGGTAGACTCCGAGCCCCACGCTGATTCCCAGTTGATGGCTCAGCTTTCTCCGGAGGTCACTATAGCTCGAGGAGGGGAGAGTAATGAATAATTAATTACTCTATATTTTTCTGGCTTAAGTTCTGTTCTGCTACCGGTCTATACTCCTGACTTCTGTCAGCTGAGGGACAGTACCAAGTTCTCAGATCTCTGATCTGCCAATAATCGCGTCACTCATAATTCACAGTCAATCACAGTTTGGGCACGACTGGAGGAATCTGGATATGAGTAGGCTGTCAGGTAGAATAGGTGACTGCCGTTGACTTTATTAGGTATAATAACGGAACCGCGGTAAGATAGGCGAATACTCACTTTTGAGGGTGGAGAACTGAAGCAAATACACATATAAACTAGTCACTTATTTTATCAAAAATGTTAACAATTGTTAAATCCAGGTGCTTGGCAAGTGGGCATTCACTTCACTACTTTATTTCTCTGTAGAGTTGAACACTCTCATAATAAAAAGTGTGTGTGTGCGCACGCACATGTGTGCATGAGGTAATAATCTCGTATTTCATGGCTACATTTTAGGTACCATCACGTCTCTGTCAGTGACTTTTCAGGTTAAATACAAGATTAAGAATTACAACTAAATTAATTAAGAGGCGCCTGGGTGGCTCAGGTTAAGCGTCCGACTCCTGATTTCAGCTCAGGTCACGATCTCATGGTCGTGGGATCAAGCCCCGCGTCAGGCTCTGCATTGACAGCACGGAGCCTGCTTGGGATTCTCTCCCTCTCTCCACCACTCGTACTCTCTCTCAAAATTAAATAAACTTTTTAAAAAATACAACTAAAGAACAACTGATCACTGGAGGGGAATCACTTTAATGAAGTATTTCCCCCCCGTTAAATCAATAGATTAAATACTAAGGCATCACACAGCCTGAATCCCAGTATCAATTTAAAGGTATGAGACCAATTTCCAGGTCTCCTTTTTCCCTACCAAACTGGAACAGAAGATTTATGGCAATTTAATCCAAAAGGAGATTTATGAAAGGAAATCAGGAGCAAACAAGAGGATAAAAACTGATAACCCAGGGGAGGGAGACTGACTACTTATGTGCGTAACCGAATCACCGGGTAAAACTTCATTCGACCAACTTTCAAATGAGAAAATACATTTCTACCCACAAAATTCACTTCGGGTCAGCCTTTCACCCTGTGTCCTTTGACCTTTTGCTAAGGGACATGTCACTTTTGTAAGACACTGGCACCAGGCCAGTGTGAAGAATAAAGTGTCTGAAATAAACGTCCTCCGTCACCTTTCAGTTCTGCGAGCTGTGCAGAGCTTCGAGGCGGTTAGGACGCTATCAAATAACGGTATAATCAAGTGTTCCTCTTCTCAAGGTATTATTCCAAAGTACATTTATCTAAAGGGTTGAGAGCATACCATCATGCATCCGGCCCTTGTGAGTCCAAGGAGGCCTGATATGCTGGCGAATGAGAAATAAAGCCCGATTGAGCTTTGAGTTGAGGCTCACATCGCTCAAGTGCCCGAAAGGGCAGGAGCGTCTCAGGATGTTGATTCTGTCAGCATTTCAACAACGGGGAAGAATAAAGGATTTCTAAAAGTGCCACACCCTGTGAGGATTTGAACAGCCAAACAGGATTGAGCTCCTTTGAAGCTTCTGTTATGAAGGGACATTTGGTCCCTGGGGGGGGGGGGGGGGGGGGGTGCTGCTTTCATACAAGCTGTGCAGAACTATCATCTTCCCCCTTCAAAAATCTCAAAACACACACACTCAAGTGGTGAACTCAAAAAGTACAGAGCCCCGGAAGCATTTCACCTTTTGAGTATAATACCCATAAATGGCAACCGATGGGGAGATTTCCATGAGAAATCTTATTTTCTTCCAAAATTGATAAACTACCCACAACATGTTTACCAGGAGGATAAACCAAGCTGTCATGCAACTGACTTTTGAGACCGAAGAACCCTAAGAGAGCGTTTCAAAAGTAAACCCTTATGATAACAAGTTTCTGACATGCATTCTCCTCAGACAGCTCGTGCTTGTCACGTACAAGGGCCACGTGGTATGAAGAATCCAGAAATGAACGGAGAAAAAACCTTGATCTCAAGAAACTTAAGTGTTCCGGGGAAGGTGAAGATAACGTGCTATGAGGTAGAAAGTCACACATTCCCTAAGACTTACAAACAACGTGTTATTGAGGCCTAATCCTGTTTTGTCCATTTCTACTTTATGTACCCTGCTTCGGGCCCTTCTCTTTCCTCATCTGAAGAAAGATGTGACTTCCTAAGTCGTCCGCCTGCCATTCAAACCTACTGACCGCACTGCCTCCAGAGTAACCTTTTTTTTTTTTTGAAGTTTCTTTATTTTGAGGGGAGGAGCAGAGAGAGAAAGGGAGAGAGAGAGAGAATCCCAGGCAGGCTCCACACTGTCAGCACAGAGCCCAATGCGAGGCTCGAACACGTGAACCACGAGATCGCACCCTGAGCTGAGACCGAGAGTTGGGTGCTTAACCGACTGAGCCACCCAGGCGCCCTAGAGAGCAACGTTTCTAAAATAAGTGTCTAAGCCAGTG